>NC_133769.1:262060705-262188658 GCF_003597395.2 Chelonoidis abingdonii
ATGTGAATGGACACAGAGTGCTAAAATTAAATTAACCCAGGGGTTCTCAAAGTGGGGGTCGGGACCCCTCAGGGGGTCACAAGGTTATTACTGGGAGTCGCGAGCTGTCAGCCTCCACCTCAAACCCCACTTTGCCTCCAGCATTTATAATAGTGTTAAATATATAAAAAAGTGTTTTCAATGTATGGGGCAGGGCGTGGCACTCAGAGGTTTGCTATGTGAAAGGGGTCACCAGGACAAAAAAGTTTGAGAACCACTGAATTAACCCCTCTGAAGCCTCAGGGAATGCAGGGGGGGGAGGTGTCTCTCTTGGTAGGGTCAGGAAGGAGATAGGTGGTGTAGGATATTGCTCTTCTCATATGATCCTTCGCCCAGTGGCTAATTTTAAATGAAGCTACTCTCCCCTGACATGAATCTCCCTATGGCACTGAAATTAAATATAGATTATAATTTGGCATTTGAGAAGTAAAATGGATGGTACCCCTAATGGAAAAGCTAACTGCAAGCCTCAAACTGCTGAATGAGCTTTAGAGTAGGGAGGGCTGT
This sequence comes from Chelonoidis abingdonii, assembly GCF_003597395.2. Classification (NCBI taxonomy): domain Eukaryota; kingdom Metazoa; phylum Chordata; order Testudines; family Testudinidae; genus Chelonoidis; species Chelonoidis abingdonii. The sequence continues at coordinate 262,061,252 of NC_133769.1, forward strand.
GCCTCCCAAACAGCCTGGCCCTGCCCCCTGTCTGACCCGCCTATTTCCTGCCCTCCAACTGCCCACCCTCCTCAGAGTCCCTGATCTATCCTGTCCCTTGCCCCCTCACCGTCCCCCAGAGACCCACCACCACGGGACCCCACCCTACTCCCTGTCCCCTGACTGCCCCGATCCCCCACTGAGCCCTGACAGACCCCAGAACGTCCACAATCCAACTCCCCCATTCCCTGTCCCCTGACTGCCCTCCCAACCTCTGCCCCCTCCCTGTGCCCTGACTGTCCCCGGGACTTCCTGCCCCTTAGCCAACTCCCCCGGCCCCGGTCCCTTACCCCCAGCGCCCCGCTCACCCAGAGCCTCAGTGCATCGTATCCAGCAGGATCCCTGAACAGAGGTGCAGCATGGCTCTGGCGGGGCTCCTGAGCTCCGCCCCGCTCAGAGCCACGTGGTAAGGGGGCGGGGCTGGGAGTTCAGGAGCCCCACCGGAGCCACAGGGCACTGCTGTTCAGGGACACTGCTGGATCCGCTGAGGATCCGGGTGAGAGGCGGACGGGGGTCCGGCTGGGGTGGGAGCCTCGCCCATTCTCTTGGGGGCCCCTGCGGAGCCCGGGGTCTGGGGCAAATTGCCCCACTTGCCCCCTCCTCTGGGCGGCCCTAAGACATATACAGAACATGTTGTAGTGATGTGACTTATAGGTGATAAAGGTATGGGTACCCAGGATGAGGTCCACATGTCAAATAAATGGTCACAATCTGTTTTACCAAGTGCAAATGATAAAAACATATGTAGCAACCGTGGCAATGTGGGGATCCAGCAACAGCTGGAGATCCAAGGCTTCCAGTATGTGGACTTCAGTAGCAAACAGTATACATACTACATTAATTGAAGGATCTTAATTCAGGGTCCACCATTATTTTCTATTGTTTACCTCAGTCAATTATCACAATCGAACTTGGACTGAGTGTCAGTCAGCTAGCCCTCATTCAGGCCCACACTATATTCAGCTTGAATATGTTGTTCAATGTATTGCCAAGGTTGGCTACTGAAGCATTGCACCCCAGATCTCCCTATTAACAGCTTAACAACCTCGTGCATATTGAACAGAAGGGTGCTAGCCAGAAGAACAGCATGAAACTGTCCATGAGAGCAGGGGCGGCTCCAGGCACCAGCGCAGCAAGCGCATGCCTGGGGTGGCAAGCCACGGGGGTCGGGCTGCTGGTTGCTGTGAGGGCGGCAGCCAGGCAGCCTTCGGCAGCATTTCTGCAGGAGGTCCACCAGTCCCACGGTTTTGGCGGCAATTCGGCGGTGGGTACACCGAAGGCATGGGACTGGCAGATCACCCGCAGAACCACCGCCGAATCCGCATGACCAGCGGACCTCCCGCAGAAACACCACCGAAGGCTGCCTGACTGCCATGCTTGGGGCGGCAAAAAACATAGAACTGCCCCTGCATGAGAGAGCCCTTGGGATAGATGAACAATTGCCTAACAGTAGTCTCTGAAATCTCTCAGACAGAATGGGACACAGCCACTCAAGCAATTCTCTCCAAACATGCCAGGGTCCAGTGACATATTAACAACGCTTAATGGTCAACGGTAGCAAAGACAATAAAAGAATCAATATGGACATCTGAATTTCCGGAAGGAGGCAATTTTGTCTCTATATCCTGGCGCTGGCAATAGCTGGTGTGTGTAAGGGTAGTGTATTAGTATGTGTGTTTTTGGCATTTTGGGGCATTGCTCAAAGAGGACAGAGTTAAGGTTACATTGCAGGGTTAGAATGTATCTTTACTTTTCATTTCCTAGTTTTCAGAGATTTTAGTGTAGCTGAACTCTGGAAAGGCAGGAGGAGGCATCAGTGGGCAATCTTAATTCTACATTAAAGAAGTTTTGGGGCATTTAATTTCACTGTTCTTTAAAAAAATAATTTCTTAGCATCCCACAATCCAATGTACCACAACCCAATTCTCTGCCTCCCCTGCCTCTGGCTCCTTGGCAATGGTAATCCTGGCCACAGAATGCACTAGCTGCATGCTGATCCCTTCACAGTGACATGACTGTTCTCAGTTCCCCATCCTGGTCTCAGTACTGTGGGGGCAATTTTTGAAGGGAGGCAGAAATGGAGTGGGGGTATGGATGTGGGGCAGAGCTGATGCCCCGAGTGCATCCCCCACAGCAAAGATCTGACCACCACCTCCCCCGCCCCACTCTTCTGCACTACTCTGGCTTTCCCTTTCCTTCTACAAGCAGCAAGAGGAGAAAGGGTGAGCTCCCAAAGAAAAAAGGTCCCTCGCAGAATAATCACTTATTCATTGAGGGATAGAAGAAAATCTTTTGGAAATTTAGTTCTTGTCATGTACACCTTGTCCGTGGTAAGTTGCAGGGTTGTTACTAGCAGGTCAAGCTTCTGTGTAGATATCTCAGATAGATAGGCACCAGATGTGTTCAATATAAGATCTTTCAGTGTGCTTCCAGGTATGGCTGAGGATAACTTAAATAAGCTATCAGGTTTCAGAGTGGTAGCCATGTTAGTTTGTATCAGCAAAAAGAACGAGGAATACTTGTGGCACCTTAGAGACTCACTCTCACAGATCTTGGGAGACAGGCCAGTCCTCACTTACAGACAGCCCCCCAACCTGAAGCAAATACTCACCAGCAACCACACACCTAAAACACTAACCCAGGAACCTATCCTTGCAACAAAGCCTGTTGCCAACCCTGTCCACATATCTATTCAAGGGACACCATCATAGGACCTAATCACATCAGCTACACCATCAGAGGCTCACATCTAATCAATGTGATATATGCCATCATGTGCCAGCAATGCCCCTCTGCCATGTACGTTGGCCAAACTGGACAGTCTCTATGCAAAAAAAATAAATGGACACAAATCAGACGTCAAGAATTATAACATTCAAAAACCAGTCGGAGAACACTTCAATCTCCCTGGTCACTCAATTACAGACCTAAAAGTCACAATTCTTCAACAAAAAAACTCAAAAACAGATTCCAACGAGAAACTGCAGGACTGGAATTAATTTGCAAACTGAACAACATTAACTTAGGCTTGAATAAAGACTGGGAGTGGATGAGTCATTACACAAAGTAAAAACTATTTCCCCAAGCTAATTTTTCCCCTACTGTTACTCACACCATCTTGTCAACTGTTTGAAATGGGCCATCCTGATTATCACTACAGAAGTTTTTTCTCTCCTGCTAATAGCCCACCTTAATTGATTAGTCTAGTTAGAATTGGTATGGCAACACCCATTTTTCATGTTCTCTGTATATATATATCTTCCTACTGTATTTTCCACTGCATGCATCTGATGAAGTGGGCTTTAGCCCACGAAAGCTTATGCCCAAACAAATTTGTTAGTCTCTAAGGTGCTGCAAGTACTCCTCGTTTTTTTTAAATAAGGTATGTTATACCCAATGCCACCTAGTGGCTGAATATTATAATAAAGATTAGCATTCCCTTACCTCTCCCCCTTTAAGTTCAATGTTCCTACAATTTACAAAATTTACAATATCATGGTGTCTTTGAAGTATCAGTCTGTTAAGTATGTCTGAATCATACTGTTTTTTTAATTACATGACCCAAAACTTGGTCATCTGACTGTTAATTAATTGCAACAATTGGCTGTGGTTGGTTTGGAATTTTTTAGTCTTCTTGTTCTGCAGTTGCCATCTGTAGAATTTGCTCAGTTGACTGTTTTTTCTGAGGAACAAATCGTAAATGTCAACGGTTTCTGTTGAAGTCTCCATTGTCAGTCTCAATCACATATGACCTGGGTGATGAATTGTTTCTTTATGACAGCTGAAGTTGTCTATCCTTTTTCTCCATCCAGTTTGACATGAATACAGTCACCAGGTCATAGACCTAGCAGTTCTCTAATTGAGTCTAACCATTAGTAAACATGTCCATAAGCTTTTTTTTGCCGTTTTATCTGATTTGGCTACTCTCTTCATGTCTGGCCACTTTAGAGAGAGATTCTTTTCCAAAGTCGGAATGGTAGTTCTGAGTTGTCTTCCCATCAGGAGTTGTGCTGGACTATATTCAGTAGCAGGTATCAGTGTTAATCTGTAACTCAGAAGAGCAAGAAATGGATCTTCCTGCTGCAGGATTTTCTTGGCTATCTGTACAGCTGTCTCAGCCTCTCCATTTGCTTGTGCGTAATGTGAGCTGCTACAAATTCGTATTTCATTCATAATGAATTAAATTCTGCTGCAGTGAATTGTGATCCATTGTCCATCACTTGTTGTTCTGGAATAGCAAAGTAAGCAAAAGTGCACTTCAGTTTCCCGAGAACACTGTGACATGTTACAATATGCAACAAGTATATTATTTCTATACATCTGGAAAAACAGTCCACTATGACCAGGTAATGATATCTTTTATATTCATATAAATCTGCAGCTAGTCTCCTCCAAGGTCTGTTTGGTAGAGAGATATGTTATTCAAGGTTATTTGTGTTGTGTTGCTCTACTAGTTCTACAATGTTCACATGCAAAAACTTTATGTCCTTGCTGATGCCTGACCACCAGACTGACTGGTTGACCCATTCACAACATTTAGTTAGTTTAGGATGTCTCCTCTTCTTTTGTAAAAGCAGCAGAGAATCCTGTGGCACCTTATAGACTAACAGACGTATTGGAGCATGAGCTTTCGTGGATGAATACCCACTTCGTCGGATGGATGCTCCAATACGTCAGTTAGTCTATAAGGTGCTACAGACTAACACAGCTAACATGGCTACTCCTCTGATACTCTTCTTATTTTGTTTGGAATTACAATGCAATCACCTGTAATCATGAGTGCATTTGCCTCACTTAATTGTCCATGTACTGCAAAGTAGTTTCTTATCACTTCCCTATTATCCTTTAGATCTTGGACCAGCCAACTCTAATGTAACTTAGAACTTCTTTAAGTTGTGTGTCAGTTAATATTGCTCTTTGCGTCTGATGAAGTGGGTATTCACCCACGAAAACTTATGCTCCAGTACATCTGTTAGTCTTTAAGGTGCCACAGGGCTCATTGTTGCTTTTTACAGATCCAGATGCACAGCGACCCCTCTGATACTTGACTCAAATCCATGTTGTTGCAACAATACATCACCTAAGCCATAACCGCTTGCATGCACACTGACCATTGTGGGTCTGTTCACATCCTAGTAGTTGAGAACTGGCGCTGTTGAGATAATTTGTTAGCTTTTTGAAGGCAATTTCTTGATTTGGCCCCATAACCAAGATGTGTTGGACTTTAACAGTTCATTCAGTGGTTTTGTCACTGAGGAAAGGTCTTGTAGATCCCATCTGAGATGACTGTGACATCAGCTCCTAAGTCAGTTTTAAAATCAATCATCTTTCTATGAATATTCAGTTTGACTCTCCAGGCAGGTTCTGTGTCATCACATGTAATGTCACATGTGATGTCATCACATAGGTACCACAAATAATGTCTCTTGATTGTATTCATATTTAGCGCTCTCACTGCCTTAGTGAGGCAAACAGCTGCAAAATGTCCATATTTTGTGCATTTATTATGTATTGCACCTTTAGCTGGACACACATCTTGAGCTATACAATTTTTCACATCTTGTACATTTATTCTGAAAGGCTTTGTAGTTTGCCTGAAATTTCCTCATAGCCTCATGGCTTTTAAGATAAAGACTTTTAGCGTTCATATGTCTGTGTATGGCTTAGGGTTAGTTTACCTGAAGCTAATCTAATTTTAGGTTTTTAAAGCTGCTTCTGCCTTTTGTTCAGCTCTTTGATTAGTTTAAACTGTTCTGCTAGTTGTATCACTGTGTTTAAGTCTGGTCTTAATTGTAGATGCTGTGAAAGATTTTTATCTGTTAACCTGCTTTTCTCCGATATTGTCATGTTAACCAGCCTCTCTCTGATACTGTCGTGTTTTGCAGCCCCAAAATCACAGTTTTCAGACAATGCATGCAGAGTTCTTATTTAACATTCAGCATTTCTCTTGGTTCTTGAATTCACTGGTGAAAACATGCTCTGTCATAAATCACATTTCTCTGAGGTATAAAGTGTGCCTCAAACATAGCCAAACTCCTTCAAAAGCATCATTGTGACTGTCTTCACTAAGGTAAAAGATTTAAAGATATGCTCTGCTTGATTCCCAATAGCATAAATTAAGGAGGATGCCTGTATATCTTCAATTTCCTTATGAAGTTTTGTAGCAATTTGAAATCTTGCAAAATACTGCTTCCAGTCTGTCCATCATGAAGGTTTCTCAAAGCTTTACATTCTCTGGGGCATTGAAGAGTGGCATCTTGATGAGATCCTGCAATCTTTGTTGCTTTATTCCTTCTGTTTGCAACCTGGGTTGCTCTTTTCCTTTTGTTTCTGTTCTTCTCTGGCACTGGTTTGTTCCTGACACCGTGTCATGTCAGAAGTCCCTGTAGGTTGCAGGGCTGTTACCAGCAGGTCAGGGTTCTGTAGCAGATAAGGACTGGTCACAGAGCTTCCTTCTCAGACAGATATATACCTTATGTGTTCACTATAAGATCCTTTAATGTACTGGCACGTATGGCTAAGGTTAGCTTAAACAAGGTACAGTAACTCCTCACTTAAAGTCGTCCTGCTTAATGTTGTTTTGTTGTTACACTGCTGATCAATTAGGGAACATACTCATTTAAAGTTGTGCAATACTCCACTCTTACATTGTTTGGCTGCCTGCTTTCTCCACAGGGTTGAGCCCCCCGCCCCTGGTGCTTGCAGAGTAAGGGAAGTTGCCCTAGACCCTAACCCCCCTATTTACATTAATTCTTATGGGGAAATTGGATTTGCTTAACATCATTTCATTTAAAGTTGCATTTTTCAGGAACATAAATACAACGTTAAGTGGAGGAGTTACTATATGTTACACACAGTACCACCTTGTGGCTGAATAGTATAATACAGTTTAGCATCCATTACAGTTGTAATGTAAGTTCTAGTCACCAAACCAGGATTTCAAAAATATATTAATAATTATTAATTATTATTATTATTTATTTGTATTATAGTAATGCCTAGTCATGGACCAGGACCCCATTGTGCTAGGCGCTGTGCAAACAGAACAAAAAAGATGGATTCTGCCCCAAAAGTTTTACAATTTATATATAAGATAAACAACAAAAGATGGATACAGACAGATGGCGGAGTACAAGGAAACAATCAGACAGTATTGGTCAGCATGACAGGCTGTAGCCACAGCACACCAGCAGCCAAGTCCTTGTCATGTTTTTTGCATGCATCACAGCCAGCAAGAGTTTTAAGAAGGGATTTGAAGGCGAACAATGATGTGGCTTTACAGTTGTTTATGGGGAGCTCCTCTCAAGTGTGAGGGGCAACATGGGAGAAAGCACAAAGATGCTTGTTTGAAAATTTAACAAATGGGTGATGCAGGATGGCATCATGGACCAATTGGAGATGTGAGTTAATATTTTGACAGCGCATGAGAGATGATAGGTAAGATGGAGACAGGTTGTGAAGGGTGTTGAAAGTGAAGACAAGTGGCTTATGTTTAATGCACCAGAGAAAGAGAAGCCAGTGGAGGGATGAAAGACATGGTTAAAGCAATGGGCTAGGAAACATACAAACATAGGAACAGCCATAACTGAATCAGACAATGGTCCATGTATCCTGTCTTCCAACAGTGGCTGGTGCCAGATGTTTCAGAGGGAATAAACAGAATGGGGCAATTGTCAAGTGATCCATCTCCTGTCGTCCAGTCCCAGCTTCTGGCAGTCAGAGGTTTATAAACACCCAGAGCATCCTTGACCATCTTGGCTAATAGCCTTTGATAGACCTATCCTCCATGAACTTATCTAATTCCTTTTTTGAATCCAGTTATACTTTTGGCTTTCACAACATCCTATGGCAATAAGTCTCGCAGGTTGACTATGCATTGTGCGAATAAGTACTTCCTTAGAACTTCATGCAGTATTACAGGTATAGGCATACCATGGATTTATATAACGGCATTGTGATAGTTTCTGTCTTATTATCTATCCCTTCCCTAATGTTAGCTTTTTTTTACGACTGCTGCACATTGAGCAGATACTTTCAGAGAACTATCCATAATGACTCCAAGGTCTCTTTCTTGAGTGGGACCACTTAATTTAAACTCTATCATTTTATATGTGTCATCAGGATTATGTTTTCCAATGTGCATTACTTTGCAATTATCAACACTGATTTTCATCTGCCATTTTGTTGCCTATCACCCAGTTTAGTGAGATTCCTTTGTAACACTTTGCATTTAGCTTTGGACTTAACTATCTTCACCCTGCAAACTCTGCCACCTCACTGTTTACCTCCTTTTCTTACCTTCCAATTCTTCCCACCCCCCCATGCCCCACTGGGCTCTTGCCCCTGGCCCCTGCTTCACTCCAGCTGGGGAACAATCCTTCCCCCCCACCATGCCCCACTGTCTGGGTGGATAAAAATCAATGACTTTTTAAAAAAAAATCAAAAAATTGGATTTTTTAAATTTAAATTGGATTTTTGAGGAAAAAATCTATCTAAATATAGTTTGAATTAAGATACATTATATCTCATCATGAAATATGGATTATAAATTCTAATGCTATACTATGAGACAATATATTCATGTAACGTTTAAGAAAAGGTTTGTAAATGAGTTCTAATAGTTCATGGATTAGGGACCCAATTTTATGGAGTTCCAGGGGCTTCTGTATAGATTATTTAGGTTAATCTTTCTATCTACCCAATGGGACTCAGTGCTCAGTCTAGAAGATACCATCAGAGATGCTTAGTTTTGCAGTTCTCAAACTGTGGATTTGTGTCTCCAGAGGTAACATGCTTGTTAATGGCAAAAATGTTTTTAAACAAACAAACAAACAAACAAATAATATATAGAGGTGAGAAATAACACACTTCAACTCTATTGTCCCTTTGCAAATTTGTGTACATAGAGTCAATCCCTTAACTCTCTTTAAAAGTTAAAAGTTGCAAAAACTTCAGTGAATAGAAGATTGTTGGGGGCGGAATAGATCTGGACAAGAATAGAAGTCTGGACATAAATATGAGAAGCGAGAGACATATGCTTTTTTGTTAAAATATTATGTTTGCCGTAGAAGAAAAAAATCCAGAATACTTAACGTTGTTGTTTTAATTAAATAAAACAATTTTAATGTCTGTCTGGTGATGTTCTCCTTCTAATACAGCCTGGCAAGAAAATCCTTCAAATATTAATGATTACCCTCTGTTGAACTGCAGATAGTTCACCTCCCAAGGACTTCATAAATATCTGCTTCAATTACCTTTAATAAATGAAATAACCAATCATTCAATTTCTGATATAGCTGTAAAACTAATCTGAAAAGTTTTCAAAATAAATCACTGTTTAAAAATGTATCGTGTGTACCTTCTAAAAATGAAACCTACATCTATCTCTGAGTTGTGAAGAATATGTATTGAGGCTATAACAACCAAGAAGAATGCACTTTTACGTAGAAAAACATGATTAAATCGAGTCTTCCTGACTAGTGATTTAAATCAAATCCACCCCGCCTGCTGTACTCTTGCCCCTGGCCCCTTCATTTCCCAGGGGGGCCCCACAAATGTTTGGTGCCGGGCCCACAAAAAGTTAATCCGGCCCTGCTTTGTTGTTTAGCCATGTTGGGATTTTTTTGGTTCTCTTACTGTTTTTATTAATTTGGTATATATTTAGGGTATGTCTGCACTTAAAATGCTATTGCCTACCTGACAGGTGGTAGTTAGGTAGATAGATTCTTCTGTAGACCTAGCACTGTCTACATGGGGATTTAGGTTGGCTTAACAACGCCGCTCAGTGGTGTGGATTTTTCAGGCTGAGCAATGTAGTTATGCTTACCTAATTTTCTAGGCCTTAATTTGAGACTCTGTTATGATGTTTTTAAATAGTTTCCACACAGTTTACAGGCATTTCATTCTTGTGATTGTTCCTTTTAATTTCCATTTAACTAGCTTCCTCATTTTTGTGTAGTTCCCCTTTCTGAAATTAAATGCTACTGTGATGGGTATCTTCCGTATTTCCCTCCCTACAAGAATGTTACATTTAATTGCATTATGCTCACTATTACTAAGTGGTTCAATTGTATTCACCTCTTGGGTGAAATATTGTGCTACACTTAGGACTAAATCAAGAATTGCCTCTCCCCTTGTGGATTCCAGGATTAGCTGCTCCAAAAAGCAGTCTTTAATAGCATCTAGAAATTTTATCTCGGCATCTCTTCCTGAGGTGACATGCACCTAGTCAACATGGGGATATTGTTGTAGGTAAAGTAAATAAAGTTTTTAAAATGTTTAAGAAGCTTCATTTAAATTAAATTAAAATGCAGAGTCCCCTGGACCAGTGGCCAGGACCCAGGCAGTGTGAGTGGCGCTGAAAATCAGCACGCGTGCTGCCTTTGGCACGCGTGTCATAGGTTGCTTACCCTGTCTTAGAGCAGGCTCATCACCATACTATCTTAGAGCCTTTCAATTGTGCATTAAATAACATGACTAACATCTGCCATGTGTTTGTTCTCTCATCCTCTCCCTTTGGTGAGAAGCATGTGCAGTGGAGTGACTTGTTTTAGGAGGACTTTTTATTTTTAATAATAATACTACCTGTTTCTATTTGTATGTATGATAAAGAAGGCAAAGTCAAAGAAGAGCACCTTATGCCTGGAGAAGAAAGTACTGAGGTTTGTGATGGCCTTTAGTTCCTCAAGGAATTCATGCCGCAGTCTCAGACCAGCCCTGAGAAAGGTCTCCCACACAGACAAGCTTTACCCTTATTGTAGAGAGTTCCATTGTGCCAGAGGATCAAAGTTGTCAACCACAGTCTTCATCCTGGAGTTTAGGTGGTCTTTTCGATATCTTGGGCCCCAGCCATTGCGTACTTCGAAGGTAAGGACTGATAGCTGGAATATGATTTGAAATTATTTGGGAAGCCAGTGTAGCGAGCAGAGCACAGGTTTGATGTGCTCTGAAACCATCTGAAGAAAAAAAATAAAAAAGGAGTTCTAAATGCATTCTTCTGATCAGTCAGCAATTTTAACCATGTCAGCCAAACTAGGAAATGAGTTAAAAAACATGCCATTAACTCTTACTTTTTAATCATTTGAACTCTGCCAAAGTGATTTGCACTGTACAGAACAAAGAAGACCACAGAGTTAATGACAACTCTTCTATCAGGATGTGCATGGAATTATACAGGAATAAAAGAGATCAGACAACAAAAAATGTTCACAATGGAAACTAAAGTAATTGACCTGTGGAGCTTCACAAAAATATAGACGGCATTATGTTCACACAGGTTCTTGGGCAGTATCTTTGATTTCATCCCAGCAAGACTCAAAACAGTGAACCATGCATCAGTGAGGTTTCTTCCTCAATCAAAAATCTGAAATTGTTAGATCTAAATATTGTGGAAAATGACATCAGGGAAAAAAATAACTGTTGGAAGAATGCCAGGGCCCTTACATCTTACTCTGTAAATCAGAATGAAACTCAGATATAGACAGTTTTGATGAAGAGAGATTTCTATTATCACACAAAGGCAACGAATGAAATAATCATAAATCCCAGAAGATTTATCTAGACCTATCCTTTATAGCTTTGAGGGGAACATATAGGTTCACTTCAGGCCCTCCAGGAGGCAGCATATCACAAAGAGACTTTCTATAATGTCCAGTCAAAATGGAAGGTTGTGGTCATTTATTTCCAACTAGATCTGGGTGAAAAACTGATTTTTTTTTTTTTTGGTTTGATGGCAGTTCCAAAAAATAGAAGAAGAAAAAATCAGGCCTAGTCAAACTAAATCTGATTATTGATTATTATTATTATTATTATTATTTGAATTTTCAGTGAACTGAAAAAAAAAACACTTCAATTCTAGCACACCCTAGGGCAGGGATTGGCAACATTCTGCACGCTGCTCACAAGGGTAAGTACTGCTGGGTCAGTTTGTTTACCTTCTGCGTCCACAGGTTCAGCCGATCGCGGCTCCCATTGGCTGCGGTTCGTCGCTCCAAGCCAATGGGGGCGGCAGGAAGCGGTGCAGGCCTAGGCCAAGGGATGTGTCATCTGCTGCTTCCCGCCGCCCTCATTGGCCTGGGGTGGCAAACCGCATCCAATGGGAGCCACGACTCCACCCCTGCTCCTCCCCCACCCCCAACATCTCCTGCACACTGCTGAAGAGGACTGGGTGCAGGGTCTCGTGGTGTTTACTGTGGCTCCCATTGGCTAGGGGCTGCAAGGACCTGGTGGCCGCTTCTAGGAGTCACATGGAGCTAGGGAAGGCAGGGAGCCTGCCTTAGCCTTGGGCCTGGGCACCTTTTCGACTGGGTGTTCCGGTGAGAAACCGGAGCCTGGCAACCCTAACGGACACTTATTCCAGTCTAAACTAAACTGAAATAAACAGTTTAAGTAGATCATGAACAAGATTCAGATAAACTGAAATAAATCACTTTTAATTCAAATTGAGTGTTCACACAAGGGTTTGCAACAGTTTAAGAAAATTGATTAAAAAGACAATTTAGGTTCAACTCAGACAACTTTCTCATGTATACAAGGCCTTTGTAAAGTTTACCTGTCCTGAAAATTTGACAAAAATAAAGCTATTGTACTAATACTTAGCATTTATATATTTTATTCAAATTGTTTGAAACTGATTTATTAATCTTAATTAAATAAAAGCTTCTCCAAATCTAAGAGGAAGGATAGTCCAGTGTTTGGGGTGTTACCTGGGGAGCTGGGAGACCCAAGTTTATTTTTCAGCCCTTATGTGACCTTGAGCAAATTACTTAATCTCTTCGTACCTCAGTTTCCCCAACCATACAATGGTGGGGGGAGGGTAAGAGCACTTCCCTGCCTCACAAGCGTACTGCAAGTCTAAATATATTATAGATTATGAGCCACTATGATGGGGGTGGGGGGCGCACACACGCAGATCCACTTCCTTTGTTAGATATAAAGTAGGCTCTCATCCTGCGAACCTTTAGGCACGTGCTTAACTTTAAGTAGGTGAGCAGATTACAGGCGAAAGTGCAGGTAGCAACGTTTTTTACCGCAAGGGCAAGTCTAACCCCCCCCGTCCTTCCTATGTCCAGGCGGGTACGGCCGCTGCTGAGGCGCTGGAAGTTTCCCCTGCGAGCCCAGCTGGAGGAGAGCGAACCAGGCTCCGCTGCAGCATCAGCAGCAGAGCCCCAGGCGGCCCGGCTGGGTGCCCCGTGCTGCTCTCCCCGAGTCCATCCGGCGCTGGGACAGAGCCCCAGAGCCAGGGCCGGCTCTAGCAATTTCGCCGCCCCAAGCACGGCAGCACGTCGCTGGGGGCGCTCTGCCGCTCCCCGATCCCGCGGCTCCAGTGGCCCTGCCGCAGCCGTTTCTGCGGAGGGGCCGATGGTCCCGCGGCTCTGGTGGAGCTGCCGGAAGCGTGTTTGCGGCAGCTCCACCGGAGCCGCCTGCTACCCTCCCGCAACAGGCAGCGCGCCGGCCGGAGCACGCGCTTGGCGCGCTGTGGCCTGGAGCCAGCCCGGCCCAGACCCCTCCCCTTCCTGCCGCTCGGGCTGTAGCTACACCACTCCCTCCCTGTCCCCGGCACAGGCGCTGCGGCTGCTGTAGCTACACCCGGCGCGGGTTGTGCCGCGGCCGCAGCTCCGCCTCCAGCCGAGACGCCCCAGCCCATGGGGAGCGGGCGCCGCTCTCCCCGCTCAGCCGGAGCCTGCAGCTTGGCGAGCCCCGCGCGGAGCTCTCGCCGCTCCGAGGGTGGTGGCGCTGCGCGGGCGAGCATGCTGCAAGCGCGGCTGGCTCCCAGGCTGGCCGCTGCCTCCCGCTGCCTGCGCTCCGCGAGCTGGGGAGCGCTCCCCGTGGCAGCCGGCCGAGGGGCTGGTGCGGAGGCCGGGCTGGCGCGGAGTCAGGCCTCCCCGCCGAGGTGTTGCTCTGGCGTCAGGAGGAAGTGGATCAGACCCACAGGCCGGGATACCGGGATCCAGACCTACAACAGCCTGAGCAGAAGCAAAGAACCCTTAATACTGGCCAATGCAGGAGTGGCGACCTGGTAGCGATTTAAATAGCATTAACCAGTGGGCAGCCCAATACAAAATATAAAAGGTTATACTCTAGCCCTCTACAAATAATGCTGCTGGTGAGATCAGGGGGAGGGCCTGTCAGTGTTCCCTTGCTTTTAAACTGATTGCAAAGGGATCTATCCTGCACAGCTGATCACTTTACTGTGATACTCAGTTTGCTTAATGTATCTATTTTTAGTTGTCCATAGCAGCAGGTAACATGTCAAACAGCTTTTGACTGTTTTATGATTTGTTCTTCACTAGCTCTTCACTTTGTTCACAGGTATAGTTGTGGGCCAACAGTGTATGATCATGCACACCTGGGGCATGCTTGGTGAGTTGTTTTAAAATTCTAGGAGGAAGACTCTGCATTAATGTTCTATGATGTCAGGTGATTGACTGCAGGGTAGGACTAGAAGAAAGCTAAGGTATGTCTATGCAGTAGTTAAACACTGACTCAGGCTCCAGTGCTCTGGCTGTGGGGTTGTTTAATTGTGAAATAGATGTTCAGGTTCGGGCTGGAGCGCAGGGTCCCAGAACCGGGCACCAGTCTGAGTCCAGATGTCTACACTGCAGTTAAAGAGCCCTGTGCCTGAGCCCGTGAGCCCAAGTTGGCTGACATGGGCCTGTCACAGGTTTTTAATTGCAGTGTAGACAAATCTCTAGTGTCCAACAGTCCTGGACAACCAACATCCTGAGGTAGGTGAATGAAATGTAATTGCTATCCAAAGGACAAGCTGCTCTTCTTCACCTAAGAAAGATGGTGCCTCTTACCAGAGACAGAAAATAAAGCTAGCATCATGCAATTGTTTCCTGGTGAAGTCTATTCAACAGTGAAACAAATGGCTGGTTTTGGTTCAGAGGAGCTGCTTGGCAACTGCCCTATCCTGTTCATTTGCTAAATTCTTCCTCTGGGAGTTGGACTTCTGGACATTGCTGATTACATGCTACAGGGTTGGAATTCAACATGACATTGAGAAATTAGAGAATTGGTCTGAAATCAACAAGATGAAATTCAACAAGGACAATTGCAAAGTACTACAGTAAGGGTATGTTTATACTTAAAATGCTACAGTGGCACGGCAGCATCACTTACATGTAGACATTCCCTACACCGACAGGAGGTGTTCTCCTGGCAGCGTAGCTAATCCACTTCCCCGAAAGGCGGTAGCTAGGTCAAGGAAAGAATTCTTCCATTGACCTAGCACTGTCTATGTGCGGAGTTAAGTCATCAACTGTGCTGGTCAGCGGTGTGGATTTTCCACACCACTGAGTGACCAGTAGTTAAGCCAATTTAATTTTCTAGTATAGACAAGGCCTTAGGAATTAAAAAATCAAATGTACGAGAACAAAATGGGGAATAGCTGGCCAGGTGGTTGTACTGCTGAAAAGGATCGGGGGGTTATAGAAGATCAGAAATTGAACATGAATCAACAATATGATGCAGTTGTGAAAAAGGCTAATATTGTGTGATGCATTAACAGGCGAGTCATATGTAAGACACAGGAGGTAATTGACCTCTGCTTCGCACTGGTGAGGTCTCAGCTGGAGTACTGTGTCCAGTCCTGGGCGCTACACTTAGGAAAGTTGTGGGCAAACTGGAGAGACTCTAGAAAAGATCAACAAAAATGATAAAAGGTCTAGAAAACTTGACCTAGGAGAAAAGGTTAAAAAAATGGGGCCTGTTTCATCTCAAAAAAAGAAAAATGAGGGGGGACCTGATAAATCTTCAAATATATTATAAAGAGGATGGTGATCTATTGTTGCCCACTGAAGGCAGGGCAAGAAATAATGGGCTTCATCTGCAGTAAGGGAGATTCAGGTTAGATATTAGGAAAATCTTTGTAACTGTAAGGATAATTAAGCTCTGGAATAGTCTTCCAAGGGAGATTGTGGAGTCCCCATCACTGGAGGTTTCTAAGAAGAAATTGGACAAGCACCTGTGTCAGGCATGTCTAGATTTACTTGGTCCTCCCTCAGTGCAGGTGGTTGGACTGGATGACTTCCAGCTCTGTATTTCTATGTTGTATGCTGTTTTCCAGAGTGGAGCTGGGCGTACAGCTGCCATTGGTAGCATTTACTGTACAAAGAAACAGAAGGAGAAGGTCTGTTGTCTATTTTAGCACTCAGTCAGACATATACTAGTTAGTCAATACATCCGGTGTTTTCAAGTTCTGATCAGTTTGGCAGTTTGTTCCTATAGAGGGGAAAACGTTTTTTTGTATATATTTTCATTTATACAATTTTGGATCATACCTGCAGAATGTGACAATTATACATAATACATGAACTTTAATTTGCTAGACAGTTCCATATCAATCTGTCTTAAACATTTTGGAAGAAGAGCAGCAGATATGACGCATGTAATTTGGATTAAAAAAATGAATAAATGCTTAAGAATAAACTGCTTGAAGTACATGTTTACTAAACGCCTCTGTGCAGACAAGTTAAAGACCGTTAGATTTCTATAAGCAGCTCTTTTGATCACATTACATACGAACATAGGCTGCGAGAATGATTTCTCCCTTTCATTTGGCTTGGTTACTGTGTCAGCACTTAGAAAAAACCGTATGGGGCTGTTAGCCTTGTAAAAGGACATTTTTAAGGTTGGTAGGTTCAAAAATTCTTTTTTTCTCTTTAAACTGTTTGAAAAGCCAGTGTGACTTATTTTTTCCTCCCTATAAAAAATTCATTGCCTTTTGTTTTATAAAACCAAAGCACACAAACCTGCCAACACTTCAAAATTCACTAACAGCTTTATAGTGGTAAACCAGTTTGTGTGTGTAGGATCGGAGGATGGAGGCAACTGTAAAGGAAGCATTTCATCTTTTAAAAAAATAGATTTAAGGCATATGATAACTGCTAGTGTGAGCCAGAGAGACTCTAGGGGCCTCGAGTTGCCAGTCCTGCAATTGTACGGTAGACAAAACTCTTGCTGATTTGGAAGTTTAGCTTTCATCTGTACTGCAGGAGCAGGAGAAGAATACGTATAGCTTGGACAGGAACTGTGGATATGATCTTAGATTTTCTAGACAGCTTGTTTCAATTTTGGAGTGGAGTTACCTCCACTGGTGGCGAGAGGGTAGTTTATTGTATGGTTACATTCAATTTAGGGTTTTTCTCTGAGAGAGTGAACACATCACTTTCAAGCTTCCAAGAGATCAGTACAAACAATAATATGATGTGCTGGTACTGCAGAAATAACTTTGAAAAATACCTTAACTGTGTTAAAGAAAGAATGCTACTAGCTCTGCTAAAAACTGGGTGTGCTGAATATCTGCAACTCCCACTGAAGACAATGGAAGTTGCAAGTGCTCAGCAGCTCTTATGGTTCATGCCTATGATACTCAAAATCATAAGTGCTGGAACTAGGAGTGCTGTTGCACCCCCTGGCTTGAAGTAGTAATGACAACCCAAATACATGGTTTCTGCCTTCCGTACCTCCATTATAAAAGTTGTGCCGGCGCCACTGCTTAACACAGAGTGTATTGCATCTTACTCCATCTCGGAGGAAACGTGTCTTTCAGGTCATGGTTAGTGGTATGAATGTCAAATGCCACTTAATATTGTAAATATTTCTTCTTAGCTTATGCTGCCTCACTGACTTTGACTATGTTCTTTCTTTGAACCCGTTGTGTTGCATTTCCCTCAGTGTTTAGCTGTGGCAGGAACTGAGAGGAGAATTATAATATTGATTTCTATGTGTCTCATGTAGAAATGCAGATTTTGAAATACTAAGTGTCCAGACATAGAACTGGCAACCTCTCCTTTTTGCACTCCCAATACTTGTGTTGCTGTATTTTTGTGTGTTTATTGCTGTAGTTTTCCATCCTTTCTGTAACTTTCTAACAGGGTTTTAATAATCTGGATAGCTAATAAATGTCAGAAAATCAGGAAACCATACATGAATTATTTTTAATTAATACCTAGTATGGAATATGATTATTTTTTAACTTCCAAATAACCCTATTTTTAGTTCTACAGATTGTTGGGGAAGAGGGTTATCAGAATATAAATCATTGACACTGTTCATTTTGGAAGAATAGCTTAAAATGTCATTGTTCAAGAAAATTATTAACCTTGCTATATCAATAAACTTCTTTACTCCACCAGTATCTCATTCTAGGCTCTTCTTCAAGTGTTTTTTTCCCTCTGGGGTACTTAGGGTGACCAGTCAGCAAATGTGAAAAACCGGGACGGGTGGGGGGTAATAGGAGCCTGTATAAGAAAAAGACCCCAAAATCGGGACTGTCCTTCTAAAATCAGGACAGCTGGTCACCCTGGGGGCGGGGGGCGGGAGTGGCTCTCCACCTCTTTCATGTTAATCCCGCATTACAACATAAGGTTTTAGAACCCTTCTCCCATCTAATTGTAACAAATGGGAGTATCACTGCACACCCCTGAAACCTGTTTGGGACCCGCAGGTTGGGAACCCATGCTCTAGGTTTTGAGAGTAGGGAAGTAAATGTCAATAGAATGCAAATAGCAAAAGGCAGTATCTAGTAATGGCCTGGGAGGAGGAAACCCATAATTTTCCAGAAAGTTATATTTTAATATAGCTTTTGTGTGTCAGCTTCTAAGGTACTTTAGCATGGGTGAATACCTTCTTTTAGTTCAGTGGAATACCAAAACATACACTATAGTAGCTCATTCTTAACTTGATATCCCATATAACTTTCGCATAGTGAATTATATTGGATCTCAAGGTAGAAATTGCTACTGTTTCTTTTCTTATTATTATCCCAGTTCCTTCTTACCCCTATTATCTGTTTCTGCACATATGTCACTCTTCTAGTGCAAACCCTAAATAGTCAGGCATTGTACTAGAAACTAAATGTGGGGCAGAATGTTTAATATTCATGGACTTTGTTAAAACAATGCACAACTAATTTACCGATCTACTGCACAACTAATGCATAAATTCTGTGGGCTAGAATAGCAGGAACCAACACAGTGTATCCCCAGTTAGGGATTTGGGAGCCTCTGGATCTGTATATGTACTTCTTCTGTGGCCCTTCTTTTTTCCACCACCACTTATTCAGAGATGGTGAGGAGGCAGTTCTGCATGTCTGCTCTTCCCATTCATCTCTCCTCCCTCCCTCCCTGGACAGGTCTAAAGTTGAACAGGCCCTTTACAACTCGGGGAATTTCACCTTGTTTTGGTCTCTCTTTTCTGATTATCTGTCTAATATATCCATCTATCCTTTTTGTCCTCTTCTCTCTGCTGCCCTTTGCAAGAAGGGGAATGTGGGAGTTCCTGATTTACCTTCTCTATATTATTCATTTTTTCATGTACCTATTTTTGTCCCCTCTCTGAACTAAACAGCTCCAGTCTTCCATATAAGTAAAAAGTGAAAGTTTCACCATGCCTTTAATCATCTTAATATCCCATCTTTGAAATCTACCTCTTTCCCCCTTTTTTTGTTGTTGTTGTTATATAGGGTAACTAGAACTGAACACAGCATTCAAAGTATGGGTGCACTATTGATTACATGGCTGCATTACAATCTCTACCCCATTCCTTTTGCTTTTTCATATATTGTTTGTTCTGTTGACTTCAGCTGTACAGAGGGCTTTCATTGAACTGGCCACAATGTCACTGATGGCTTTTTCTGAGCTGTTATGGGCTAATTTAAAATTCACTAACATGTATGAGTAATTCAAATGATTCTTTCCAATGTGTGAGGAATACTTGTGGCATCTTAGAGACTAACAATTTTACCTGAGCATAAGCTTTCGTGGGCTAAAGCCCACTTCATCAGATGCATGCAGTGTAAAATACAGTAGGAAGATATATATATACACAGAGAACATGAAAAAATGGGTGTTGCCATACCAACTCTAATGAGACTAATCGATTAAGGTCAGCTATTATAAGCAGGAGGGAAAAAAAAACTTCTGTAGTGATAATCGGGATGGCCCATTTCAAACAGTCAAAATATTTCAAACATCAAAAATAGACTCCAAGGAGAAACTGCAGAACTAGAAATAATTTGCAAACTGGACACCATTAAATTAGGTTTGAATAAAGACTGGGAGTGGATGACTCATTACACAAATTAAAAACTAATTTTCCATGTTAATTTTTCCCCTGTTGTTACTCACACCTTCTTGTCAATGGTTTGAAATGGGCCATCCTGATTATCACTACAGAGGTTTTTTTTTCTCCTTCTGATAATAGCCATCCTTAATTGATTAGTCTCGTTAGAGTTGGTATGGCAACACCCATTTTTTCATGTCTTCTCTGTGTGTGTATGTATGTGTATATGTGTGTATATAATATACCTACAGTATTTTCCACTGTGTGCATCTGGTGAAGTGGGTTTTAGCCCACAAAAGCTTATGCTCAAATTAATTTGTTAGTCTCTAAGATGCTGCAAGTACTCCTTGTTCTTTTTGCTGATACAGACTAACACGGCTACCACTCTGACACCTGTTTCCAACGTGCATAACTTTGCACTGGTTCTTATGCCTTCACATTGCCCAATTGCCTTGCTTGGTTAGGTATAACTTAAGCATTAATTTGACTAAGATGGCAGGATTCTTTTAATTTCTCTCTGTAGTTGGCTCTGCTTGTAGATTGCTTCTGCTCTAGACCCCTGCTTCCACAGCTGCTGGTCAGTCATCTGCTGCTGAAGGAGGTTCATGTGGAAGGCAGTTGATTAGAAAGCATGGGGAGGCATCCAGGCCGATAATGTACGAGTGAGACCCGCCACTTCTAGCAGCATGAAGAGAAATGCTGCTGTCACTGTGGCTCTGTTTAAACCGTTTGTGGTCCCTAAAGTTGTATTTTAACTCTTTTAAAAATCAAAATTATTTTTTTGAAGAGTAAGGATGCCATTTTATTACTTGGATTCTTCAAACAAGCTTCTGTTTTTCCTCTTTTTAAACTACGACAGACACAACTAATGAAGGAAGTAATGGCACAGATACAGAAGTGAATTAACAATGGAAATGAGATGATCATCTGCAGGGGGGATTTGAAAAGAATGACTTTACATTTCCCCTGCCCCCTACAAACAAACGACCCTTTTATTTACTGTGCAGCGGCCCCCAGGTGTCAGAACCAGGGTCCTGTGCACATTTGTACGGAGCATGTGCCCCCATTTAAGAGAATTGCTGTTAAGGGGTCAAAATGTAACCTGGATTTTAAACACTGACTTCTGAAATTTTATCAGTTTGCTGACATGAGGGTTTCAGCTTGGCTAGGATCCAGCTTCTCATCTGAGTGATTCCTAGCAATAATAATCCCAAGAGCTGGGTTCTTTTCTGTGCCACCCTTTGACTCTCTGCTTTCTTCTAGTCAGCATGTTGCTATTGAAGAATAAAAGAATCCTGCTCCCTGAAATGCCAAGGTTTCTGCATGTTTCTTCTAAAAACAAAGTAGCGGTGTATAGCAGGGAACAGGGCAACGTTCATATGTGCACTAGCAAAGAAAACCACAGAGCTGGTGGATTTAATTTTAAGCATTTTGACATTGATGGTGATTCTTTTATTGATAGTGAAATGGACTGAGAGGGCTCTGGCGTATTTTGGTGGACTAATACCACAACATTTTTATATTATTAGACTCTTACTTAGAATTAGCCAGGGATTCATTAACGTGATCTGTTTCTTAGTTGTATATGCTACCTTTTCAAAGATATGTTTTAGTATGGCATAATTCAAGCAAATAACAGTGCTTTTCTCCACGTGTTATTCAAATATGACATTTGTGATGTATAATGTGGGGCGGAGAATTTTTGGGAAGGCATTGTGTTATCACCATCACATCCAGGCAGCTAAGTGAAAGGTGCAAATACATCTGCAAAGTTAATTGAGCTTTGTTAATTTTGCAGACACAGTAAACACAGTCTCCAGTTTGTTCAGCATGCTGGATGGAATGGAAAATGTAGATTTGTGAATTTCCTTCTGGACCCAGTCCTGTGAGGTACTGAATGCTCACAACTGCCTTTGACGTCAATGGGAGCTGTAGGTGCTCATCACCTTGCAGATCTGCGCCCTTTCCTGAGATGCTGCTGCTGCTGTTGCTTAGCCTTTCTGAAATAACTGTCCTTTACTGAGTCCAAAGACATTTCTTTGGAAGTCTGACCTGAGATTCTTACAGTAGCAAATGGCATCATAGCATATCAGGGTTGGAAGGGACCTCAGAAGGTCATCTAGTCTAACTCCCTGCTCAAAACAGGACCAATCCCCAGACAGATTTTTGCCCGGATCCCTAAATGGCTCCCTCAAGAATTGCACTCACAACCCTGGGTTTAGCAGGCCAGTGCTCAAACCACTGAGCTATTCATCCCCCAATGGATTTTGTTAAAACAATATATTTGTCCTGAAGTTCGTGAATAGTTTAAAATGGTTGCTTCTCAAACATTTGGAAAAACTGTTGCCTGGTATCCAAAAAGACCTGTGTTGTTGTATAAATAAAACTATTTGCGTGCTATATTGGTGTAACTGAGGTCAGTGCTTATTTAGCTGATCCCATACAACTTTATTTGGAACATATTTGTACTGATTTCTTTTTTTAATTCTGTGTTGTAGTACCTGAAAAAAGGAGTGTTTCAGAATGTGAATGAGGTATTAGTGGTTTTAGAAACTGAGTATGGAGTATTGTGAGTGTGATGTTCATTTTAGTGGTAAGCCTTTAGGTTAACACAATCTCACTTCACTATATTGTTTTAAAGAGATGAAGAAAAGAAAAGAAACACTTCAGAAAGTTTGATGTAATGTGTCACTAGTACCAGAAGAGGGTAGACTGAGATTTGCATAACTTCTTTACAGAATGTAACTAGTTCTGGAGTAGCATTTTGTATATATTCTCTCTTTCTAAAGGCTATCATTGTTCTCTCTCTCTTTCACTTTCATTATTAGGCCATTCAGAGCTTCTGTATGAGTGATTTTTGCTGTTTACTAATTTTATTTAGATTTATTACCAATAATACACATTTAAAAGCCTTTCTTTTTCTTTTTCAGTTCCTATGTTAGATTTGATATTATTCGAAGAATAATAACTAAAGTTTTTGGAAACCAAGTAGTCATGGCGATGGGGGTTACAGACATAGATGACAAAATAATTAAAAGAGCCAATGAGGTAAATATATGATGTTTACTTTGACAAAAGCTTATAGTGTTTAATGTACTGAGTAGTCTTGGACAACAACCTTGATTTTGTTACTGTTTTTAAAAATCACTTGCTAATTGTTTCCTGGGCTCTCAACTCATGGGCTAGTAGAGGCTGAGAATCTGGCAGAGCTGGCATATATAGCTCTGTGAAGGAGGCAGTGTATAAAGTTGTTCCTCAATGAGATATAGGTACAACAAATGCCATAGCATTGGCTACAAAGGCAACCCTACTTAGTCTTCTGCTAGAAGGACCATTTTTGCAATACAAGGTTGTTGGGAAAAGTGGAAAGTCATTGGGGCTCTCCTTCAAGTTGAGGAGTTGTCTTAACCCCTCTCAGTCCTAGGTGGAAAATATTAACCAATGAACTTTGGAGAGTTGTCCATAGTAGCTGCTGTTTTACAGAAATTATCTAACCTGTCGCTATTAGCCTTGGAATTGGTCATTAAAGAAGATGGTTGTTCTGTAAATAATCATGGAGTTTCCATCAAATCAAGTTGCAGGCGCTCAGCATCTCTCAAGTGTCTACCTGGAAGGGTCTAGTTGTATAATGAAATGGACTGAGAGGGCTGTGTTGTATTTTGGTCGAGTAACACCACAAATTTTTTGTATTATTGGAACATTACCTAGAACTAGGCAAGGATTCACTGACATGGGTCTGTCTCTCAGTTGTATATGTGCTACCTTTCTTAATGGTTTCCAAGGCCCTGAACTCAAATGGGTCTATTCACAAGCTTAACATGAAGGATATCATAGACTGTCAGTGTTGGAAGAGACCTCAGGAGGTCATTTATTCCAACCCCCTGCTCAATGCAGGACCGATTCCCCAACTAAATCCCTAAATGGCCCCCTCAAGGGTTGAACTCACAACCCTGGGTTTAGCAGGCCAATGCTCAAACCACTGAGCTGTCCCTCCCCCTATGTATAAGTCTTTACAGTGGTGGGATCCTAGATTGCTAGAGTAAAGGTAGTTAATAACTTTCCTGAAGTTTTCACTGTTGTCTCATGGCTGTTGGCTAAATTAAAAGCTTTGACTGTAAACTGCTCTCAGTGGGATGCTAATCAATTCAATTTTACCAACTGAGCTTAGTGAATTGTCATTCTACCTCTTTTTCTGCTTGGTAAAATCCTTATCAGATCATAAAATGTTAATAATATACAGCTAAATTGTGAATGCTAATTATTTTTTGAAAGATTTAAATTGAGGTTTTTGGGTTTTAAAACCTGGTGGCTCCTGCCTTCTGGAACACAAGGGAATCTGTCACAATAGATCTCAGCTGCAAACTGCATGTTCTTTTCCTGATGTGAGATATATTGTGACAGTTCATACAAAAATAACATTTAATAATTACAAGGAAAAAAATCCATTTTTTAAACTATTATTCACAGTAAATATAGAGAGTTTTCTCATACTGGTTTTGTTATTCTTTTGATAAAATAAGTTTTTGCTCATTCTTATTCTTTCCCTTAGGAATATTTTTTTCTTGATGGCTGCAGGCCAGTGCTTTAACATATGACCTACATTTAAAATGTGTGCGTGTCTGTCTTGAGAATTTTTCTTTCATAAGAGCATCATGGTGCTTTCTTTGGAGAAAAAGTTGACTTAATATGTTTAAAAGAATTCTGGTTCCTTTGCTCCAGTCTTTTGTCAAGATTGAAGTCTGCGCTTTGAAGTAGTTTTAGCAGTCAAAACTTTTATAACTATGCTAAACAAGTCTGATCCTTTTATTCTATTTTTACCAAGTCTTATATGTTCTACTTTGAGGGATGTTTTTTACAGTTAGTAGAACAGTGGCATGCTGAAGTCTCCTCACCATTTTATGGGTATTTATAGAGGAGGAGGTGTTAGAGTGGCCATCAGTAACAAATCCTGTGGTTAGGACTGTAGCTTTGTCATAATACTGGATGGGAAAGTCTTTTAGGAGAGTTATGGTAGCAACAGCACAAATAATAGAAATCACACACAATTATTTAAAAATAAATCCCAGCTATGATTTGGTGATCCTTAAATGGTATTTACAGAACCAAGCCTCCGTTTAACGGACTGTGAGAACCACAATACTTCTAGATTGCTTAGCGTCTGCTTTTTCCCCTTTAGTCTTCTTCATTGGTTTAGAGCTCCAGGAAAGGCTCGTGGTCAAACAGCACCCCGAGCGCACCAGAATGTGGTGCTTTGATCCCAACTTTATAACTTCTCTAGCTACCTTTTGTGGTGTTTTTCTTTTTTTCTTTGGTGTCTTCAAAATGTTCCCATGAACATTGTCTTCAGATGCAATTAGCTTGCTCTTTATCCCCATTTGAACAATGCGTTTCTGGATAATATATCGTAAGGACATTTCTGCATTAGGAGGAGGATGTATTAGATGACCTAACAGGCCTTTTTTACATTTATTTCCTGTGATTCTTCCAGCTTTTTAAAAAAAGATATTTAATAAACACCAATCCTTGAGTGTCACTCTACAGGATGACTATCTCTTATTCAGTGGGCATTGATCATTACCATTTGTTTTCAATCCTTCAGCCAGTTTTTAGTCCGTGGGGTTAGGGTTCATATCCAAAGGAAGCGGAATTAATTTTGGAAGTAAGATTTCTTGACACTGTATCAGATGCTTTACCAAAGTCCAGATACAGGACATAATTGCATTCTCCTTCTCAATCCAAAAAGCAATTAGTTTTGTCTGGAAAGATTTGTTCTTTACGCTGTCATGCTGTTAATTACTGTTGATTCCTTCCATCCTCTAGATTTTGAACCCGATTGTTTTTCAAGTCCTGATAATGGAATACATTATAAGAGAGCCAAAGATCAATAAGCAGGTTGAGGAAGGGTACCCCCAGTGAGGTTGAGGGGCAATGCCCTTGTGAGAAGTCTTACTAATACTGAGATTCTTGTTGTGGTGCTAGCTCCTAAACCTTGTTCAGGGATTCATTTTGGAGGCTCTAGTGTCTGAAGCAACTTCTTTGTGATTCCTGGAAGGGGGAAGAAGCTTTCCTTTTACACCAAGACTTCTCTCGGCTGCAAGAGATAAGCCTCCTCTATTCTACCTCTTCTCCCGAACTCCTGGCTACTTCGATAGATAGTTCAAAAAGTGCTAAGCCAGGGATCGGCAACCTTTGGCATGTGGCCCGCCAGGGTAAGTCCCCTGGCAGGCTTGGTCGGTTAGTTTACCTGTCGCGTCCAGAGATTCGGCCAATCGTGGCTCCCACTGGTCGCGGTTCACTGCTCCAGGCCAATGGGGGTAGCAGGAAGCGGCAGCCAGCACATCCCTCAGCCTGCACCGCTTTCCGCAGCCCCCATTGGCCTGGAGCGGCGAACTGTACCCAGCGGGAGTCGGGATCGTCCAAATCTGTGGACGCAGCGGGTAAACAAACCAGCCCGGCCCGCCAGGGAGCCGCATGCCAAGGGTTACTGATCCTTGTGCTAAGCACTAGCCTGGTGAAAATCAGGCCTTTTAAAGATGTCTTAAATTAGGCATCCAAAGTCACCTTTTAAAATCTTGGCCCTAGTGCCTGCCTCTGGTTGCTTATAAAATTCCTGAATAGCATCTGCAGAATAAAACTGATATATTTCTGCTCACCTGATTCTGAATGGCAGCAATAAAATTGAATTTTGTTCTGTTAATTTCATTCTGTTGTTCCTGTCTGCCAATTCAGAAAGACAGCCTTCCACTGGTTCACATGCAGCAGATTTTTTTCCAAAACGTAAGGACTAGAAACTTAAATCTTGCAAAATTAGATGACATAGCACCTCCACTTGCCAGGGAAGGTTTTGTTCTGGTGAATTTTTCAAGCCCTGGGTATGATGAGTATTTGAGACAAATGTAATATCAAATGCAAACTGACTCTTTATTTCTGCTTCCCACTTATTTATTCACTTTTGTAAAGATCCCTGTGCCTAGCTGTCAACAGAGTCTACATTTGAAACTTGTAGATACTGTTGGAGTGTTACTATGCTTTCAAAAATATTTGACTGTCTTCAGTTCATTTCCCCAATTCCATTCACATATTTGAGGAACAGCAATGAAAAGTTGAAATATCATATTAATTGTCAATGATAAAAAATATCCTGTGTGGTGTCTGTAAGTCTCTGTTTTATAACTCTGACATATATCGGTAAGGGTTGTAAATGACTTTCTTGCACCATGAATATGAGGTAAGCTTAGCATTGGAAGTGAAGTCCCTTACTGAATAAAAAGGTTTGTGGACTTAATTTTTAGTCACTTTCTATAGGAAGAAGTGGATTAAAATATTCCTATAATTAAAAAAGATAAATAAAATAATCACTTTTATGCTATAACTATCTTTTATATAGCCTCTGTACTGAATGTTGGATTAATAAACCTTCCTTACTTTTTTTTTTTTTTAACCTCGGGGGGTCCCCATAACTCTTCCAATTAGCCATTAACTGACTAATAAGACTATAATATTTTGTATTATTTTGATTTATGATTCACTCATCTGCCTCTCTTCTACAGATGAACATATCGCCATTAGCTCTTGCCCGAGTTTATGAAGAAGACTTTAAACAAGACATGGCTTCATTAAAGGTACAAATATTTAATATTTATCTTCTTAAACTGAAATTATTATAAAGTACATTTATTTGTTAAAGGAACAATGACAACCTGATTTTTAAGTTATAATTTTAATTGACTAATTTGAAAATACTTTCTCATTAATCATCCTTTAAATAGTACATAGTGAACATTTTTAAAATTCCCTTTTAAAATTTTTATAATATTTCATCTGATCCCCATATGTTTACATGTGTCTTTTGGTAAGGAAGAAACTGTCTCAGGGAATGAATGAACAGTTATAAGCTTTTCAAGATGGGTACTGCATACTGCCTGTGTTTGGGCAGCGCCTAGCACAGGGATTGGCAACCTTTGGCCCGTGGCCCACCCGGGTAAGCACCCTGGCGGTCCGGTCCAGTTTGTTTACCTCACACATCCTCAGGTTTGGCTGATCGCGACTCCCACTGGCTGCGATTTGCCATCCCAGGCCATTGGGGGCTGCAGGTAGTAGTGTATGCTGAGGGATGTTTTTAAGTTGGCAGTGTTCCTTTAAACATGCTAGTATTGGCGTGAACTAAAGTAGCTTATCAGCAGCATATTCCTTTTGCTTCTTTATTTAAGGTTCTTCCCCCAACAGTATATATGAGAGTGACTGAAAATATTCCTCAGATAATTTCTTTTATAGAACGAATAATAGCTAATGGACATGCTTATGCAACTTCCGAAGGTAAGACTTCTAGCAATACGGTTTGATGTTAATGTGTATGCAAGAAATTCATTCTCTTAATTGGAGTTATGACCATACCACTTTGGGGTCAGTTCAGATAATAACATCTCTTCCTTTGATTGATAACTAATAAGGAAAATGCTGTGAATAACTTTAATACACTTTGTATACAATGCTAAGAACATGTATAATTATATTGTAATTTAAATGTAACTGAGTTTTAATGTTGTTCTTTATGGGCATTGACTGAATTATATAATTCCTGTGGGGAAATTCTGGGCTAGAAAACCATGGAACTGGCACACACCAGAGGTTTGTGCAAGATAAGAACCTGGTAGTCCCTATGGGAAGACGTGCATCCCCTATGCATTGCAGAGCACATCTTTTGCAAAACAGAGTGCATAGTAGGGTTTTAGAAGCAGGGCTTGTGGTTGCTGGGGGACCTCGGCTGCGGGTTAACTACACCTGTGAGAGGCTTCTTCTGAGTCCTGAAGAGTACAGTTAATGTTATGTGAGCAGAAAAGAACCCACCATGACTTTTATATCCTAGGGTGGGTTTGCAGTTAGAAAAAATAGTCTTATGTGCGAGACAAGCAAACTTAATCTGTAGTCTTTGAGACATGGTAAACATGGAAACCCATGCTCTCATTATTGCAGTTACTTTTCAGAGCAGAATGATTCTTTTAGGAAACGGTACGCAACAGATGCTTTACTCAGGAAAAGTGTTTACCTTTTCACCACGCTGGCAAAGTGCATGCTCCGTATCTTTGTAATAAATCTCAATGTTTGTTTTCTAACAGGTAATGTTTATTTTGATGTCAAATCTAGGGGAGAACGATATGGAAAGTTAACAAGTATTCACCCTGATGTACAAGAGGAAATGGGTATGTTGATATGGACTGGTTTGGATCAATACTTTGTTTTAGTTAAATGCGTTTTCTGAGGCTTAACTAGCGTGTGTATGAAATCCTAATATGAAAGGTTAACGCAATACAAACAGTGCATCTCCTACTCAGCCATAGTTCTTTTGTAACTTTAATTCGTAGATAATGTTTATTTAGTGCTAAAGAAGTTTTGATCATTTTTTCTCGATGTAGGTACTTAAGGGTTTTTTTTTCCTGACTTTACTTCACTTAAATACAGTTTTCTTGCTGAAAAATTGGAAGGAAAGTTATTCTGCAACCACCGGATCACCGGTGTTTAGGAGAAATGATTGTTTTATATTTTCCCGGTTATCTCTGGATGGAATAGAGTTAGAAATATGTTAGGTGTGAGTCTGTTAGTGGAAGCTAAGATCAGCTTGGTATAAATAAGATGATATACTTTAGTCAAATACAAGTTACTGAGTTCAATACAGGGGGAACTGGGTGAAATTCTTTAGCCTGTGTTACAAAGGGAGTTAGACTTGATGATCTGATGATCCCTTCTTGCCTTAAGGATGATGGATGAATCAGAGTCCATTTCTAGCTCACAGTAGATTGTTCAGGATATTATTTTTGTTGAACACTTTGTGTCCAACATGTCTGTCCTCCAGGATAGGGAAAAAAATACAGGAAAATGGAAGGGTCTGTTCAAGAGTAAAATCTGGATAGCTCCCTTTACTGACATTCTGAATGGTTCATGCATTTACTCTTTTTGGAGACTTATCCTATTAACAAATAATAAATGATTGGCAGTTGATAGTGATAAGCGACATCTCAAAGATTTTGCCCTGTGGAAGGCAGCCAAACCTCAAGAACTTTATTGGGCTTCTCCTTGGGGAAAAGGAAGACCTGGCTGGCACATCGAGTGCTCTACAATTTCGAGGTCAGATTTCCTAGATCTTTAATTTTGTGCACGTCTGTGTGCCTGCATGTGTGTGTGATTGATGTGGATTTGCTAACTGGAACAAGGAAAAGATATTGTAATTTGTAATTCTTTAATCTAAACAAAAATAAAAAATTGCTGACTATAAAGAAAACATGTTCATTTTTGCGGAAAGTGAAAATTGGCAAATTGCTGAGATTTTAGTATTTTTTTAGAATACTTATTCTGTTACTGTAATAAACTGGAGAAAGAATTTAGACTTAAAGTGTTTCATTCTGTTAATTACTGCATTGCCTTACAAAGGCTCTTGTGGTGGTCTGGTTTTGACCAGTAAAATATTGTTACAGTACAGTGTTTGGAAGCCAACTGGATATCCATACTGGTGGCATAGATCTTGCTTTCCCACATCATGAAAATGAAATTGCACAGTGTGAGGTTTATCATCAGTGTGAACAATGGGGAAATTATTTTCTACATTCTGGTAAGTAACAGCTTAAATTTAATCTTCTTAAATTTTGTATTTGGCTTTCAGCTTTTCATGGCCTGCTTTTATGCTTAAAAATGTGGAGAAAAACTTAGATACAGATGCATTGCTACAATGACCAAGTTTGTTTTCTCCAAATAAATTAAGAAAGGTCATTGAAAATGAATTTTACCTTAAATAATACAAATTGACTCTTTTTTTTTTTTTTTAAATAAGTTCGGAAATGTAGGCGTTTTTAATTGTAATTGGATTTTTGGAAGTTTCTAAGTAGTTAAACTGGTTTTTTTTTGCCCTGGATGAAACGATTGGAAGGGAACATTAATTATTACTCCTTGAAGATATAGTCTTTCAGAATTCTCACTCATCCTTCACCTGCTTTCCTTAGAATTTTGAGATCATGTGTCTTTTTTATATTTATTTATCCCAAAAAAATAGAAAAGATTTAGAGAATCCTGTGGCACCTTATAGACTAACAGACGTTTTGGAGCGTGAGCTTTCGTGGGTGAATACCCACTTCTTCAGACGCAGGTAGTGGAAATTTCCAGGGGCAGGTGTATATATGCTAGCAAGCAAGCTAGAGATAACGAGGTTAGTTCAATCAGGGAGGTGAGGCCTGTTCTACTATGCAGTAGAGGTGTGAAGAACCAAGGGAGGAGAAACTGGTTCTGTATTGGCAAGCCATTCACAGTCTTGTCAAAGCCACTGTGAATGGCTTGCCAATTACAGAACAGTTTCTCCTCCCTTGGTTTTCACACCTCTACTGCTTAGAAAGGGCCTCACCCTCCCTGATTGAACTAACCTCGTTTACTCTAGCTTCTTTCTAGCATTATACACGCCCTTGGAAATTGTCGCACTACCTCGTCTGAAGAAGTGGGTATTCACCCACGAAAGCTCACGCTCCAAAACGTCTGTTAGTCTATAAGGTGCCACAGGATTCTCTGCTGCTTTTACAGATCCAGACTAACACGGCTACCCCTCTGATAATAGAAAAGATTTAGTTAGTTACTTTGGTATGCATGTGCATATATGCCTAAAAATAGAAAAACACCACACCTTGGAATCAGAACCCCCAAAATCTGGGTGAAGGTGAGTGAGGTAAGTAGGTGAGACAGAATTCTGTGAGATGATGTCTGATGATAATTTTCAGAAGCACCAAAACTGTGATGGATTACAAATCATTCTTGGAGTCCTTTAACTCTCAGCATCACGTGCACTGGGCTTGAAATAGTGTTCAACAGAAAGCTGTAATCAGAACAGCAGTATTTATAAATGTAGTAAAAGGATTTGAGTCATGGTAGGGAAAGTCATCTGTGCCAATGGAAAATGAGACCTGAGGATAATGCTGAGGTGTATAAACAGATTAACAAAGAAAAAACCCTAGTGGTGTTTTCCAACAGAGAAACATCTGGATTAGAGAAAGATACTGGAGTTGTGAATGTGTAATTATTCTGTTGTTGACATAGCTCTTAACTCTAAATTCACTAAATCCAGCAGAGAAACTTTTATCTATTAGTAGCATTATTTCCAGTCATGAGAAGAGAAACAAGATTGTTTGTGTCTAACATGCTCTGTAATTGACTTCTTTTGCTTTATGCTTGCCTGTCCTGGGGTCCTGGCATCCTGGAAAAAGAAATAACTTCAAAGAAAGATTTCTTCCGTCTGCCTCCTACTCTTTTTTCAGTCTTGTTTCTCCACAACTCACCACAGTTGTTGTATTGCCCAGTCTATTTGGAACTCACTCTCTGGGTACCTTACCTTTAAATTTTCCCTAAAGCCATGGGAGCAGTTCATCAACTGGTCTAAATTGTCGTAACTCTATTGAAGTCTTCCTTTCTAGCTTTCTTTAACTTCCTCTTAGTGATCCAAACAATTTACATTGTCTTTGATGGCAGGGTTGACAAACTACTCACTTTATATCTTGAGGAGATTCACATACCCCTTAGCACAGGTGAGCACCAGAGGCAGTTCAATTACCGTATCAGCTATGATATACCATACTGTTTTATAGCAAACTGTTTTCAAGCATGATTTTAAATTAGCTTGGGCCATATTGATTTTTAAACACTCTCTTATCAATATGAACTTTATTTAAATCAAATATAGAAACCATATCTAGCCTATGCAACTTTAACTGATTTTAATCACAATTTGGCACCGTCAGCATTGGCCAGAGGGGAAAAGAAATAATTAAAGGGCAAGGTTAGCTAAAGCATACTTCTGAATGTCCCCTTCAGCTTGGTGAGTGGGGAAATTCAGCATGGAATTGTTCCGAGGTCTAGTGTGGATGGACCCATAGTGTAGACAGCCTCAGGCCTCTTATTTCCACACTCTTACAGAGCTTAAAAAAAGAGAGAGAGAAAGATTGAGGGTTGGGTGACTTTGTCATCTGTTAWGACAAAAGACYTTTTTCAGACAGCTAGCTACCTCATTGGTTTTGTCTAAATAGACTCTGTGACRGGCACAAACCCTTGTCTCACAAAATCTCCTGTTTGTGGCATTGCTCAGGACTGAATAGTGCCATGCTTTGCYGCTCTGAGTAGGAACGCTCCTAACACTTCTTTGTACAACACTCCAAATAATTTTGCTCCGCATTAGGCTTTGCCACTGCATCATCTTATATTGGTACTGGGGATATCTACCCTGTATATTATGGTCCTCTTTCCCACAGTGGTTATTCTGATTTAGGGTGACCATATGTTAAGAGGAAAATATCGGGACCGCTGCAGGGAGCGTGAGGGGGGAAAAAGGGGAGGGGTTTCTTTTACGCTTACCCGTCCGGGACTTCAGTGGCAATTCATCGGAGAGCCCTTCAGTCGCAGACAGTCTTCGGCGATATTTCGGTGGGGGTAATAAACCTTGCCGCCAAAGACAGAAGCACCTGCTGCCAAAATACCGCCAAAGACTGTCCGCGACTGAAGGACTCTCCACCGAATTGCTGCTGAAGACCAGGAAACAAAATATCGGGACAAATGGCGTCCCGACCGTACTCTGGTCAGGACGCGGGACAAACTCCTCAAGATCGGGACAGTCCCGATTTGTTCGGGACATCTGGTCACCCTATTCTGACTTCCTCCAAAGTTGGTGGTAATAAAGCCTGATTCTGCATCCCCAGCCCCTATACATGTTGAGTACTGCTTCTTCATGCAAGAAGTCCCATTGTGTTCACTGAACTACTCCTGTGAGTAAGGGCTGCAGAATAAGACCCGTAGTTTGTGGTATATAAACATAGGCCTAGCACAGCTTGCTTAAGCAGTAAATTTAAATTCATGGGGATTTGCAAAGTGATCAGAATGAGATAAAAGAATCATAGAACTGCAATGCCCATAGTACAATTCTGCTTGGAGGAAGCTCTTGTTGCAGTTGTGTATATCTGTAATGTTGGAGCCATGGTTGATCAAATTTCCAAATGCCACTATTGGTTTAAACCCAGTCTGTGACCCAATATGTTTGAGTTTAACTTTCTGAGACTACAAGTATAGACAGTACTCAGCCCTGGATTCTTACTGCTGCAGCTCTAATGCAAAAATTCCTGAGCTGTAATCACAAAGTATTAGTTTTCAGGTCAATATAAACATGTCCATTTTTGTTTTGTCTGTTAATTGGCAAATATGACCTTCATGGGGCCAATTGAAATTTTAAAATTTACTAGGATGCTCTTTGGGGCAGAGACTGTCTTCTTGTTTGGGTTTGTACGGTGCCTAGCACAGTGGGGTCGCTATGATAATATAAATAATAGTAATAAGACTATACTGGGAGTGACTCAGACTGTTTCATGTATTACCACCTGCACTGGTTACACTGAATGCAGGTTTTAACTCGCAGTGTAGAGTACAGTATGTTGTAAGTCAACAAATGGAGCTCGTCCCGTGGCAGTCTGTTATCCCCAAGAGGTGAGCTTTATTCCCAAAATCCAGGCGAGTTTAGTGGTTTCCCTTGTGAAGGATGTTCACTACTTTTCAATGAAGGGTTCTAGCTGGCGGAACCCTTTCAGTTTTATTCTTAAATGTTGTAAATCAAACTGTAGAAAGATTCTTGTCTAGGAAAGAATGAAGGATTCTGAGTTCTCCCAGAAAGAGAGAGAGAGCAGGATTCCAGTTAGAATTCAGTTGACGGTTCTCTAGAAGCCAATAAATTACATTTTTTCAGTTAAGAAATGGCTGCTGGAGGAGGATATTGTGAATTATTTAGGACACATGATTCAGCTTCAAAAATAATTCTGCTAACACTCCGGAATACTGGCAGGCTCAGAATCATAAGAGCGGTCCCCATTAGAAGAAAATCCCTGCAGTGAGGATAAATCATCTTCTAAAGATTTTATTTTTAGACTGCTCATCCTCTGGGAAGAACACCAAGCCAAAGTTGTGAAATCCTGATATTTTAGATTCTTTAATGGAACCATCTTCTGCCAGTGATGGGATTCTCTCATATAGCGGAGCGGGATTTGAAATAATTCAGATGTTGCTGATGCCTTCTTATGGAACCATGTGATAGAGATACTCTGGTCAAAAATTTAAAACTGTCCCAATCTTGAGGAGTTTGTTCCGCGTCCCGACCAGAGTACGGTCGGGACGCCATTTGTCCCGATATTTTGTTTCCTGGTCTTCAGCAGCAATTCGGCGGAAAGTCCTTCAGTCGCGGACAGTCTTTGGCGGTATTTTGGCAGCAGGTGCTTCTGTCTTTGGCGGCAAGGTTTATTACCCCCACCGAAATATCGCCAAAGACCGTCCGTGACCGAAGGGCTCTCCGACGAATTGCCACTGAAGTCCCGGACGGGTGAGTGTAAAAGAAACCCCTCCCCTTTTTCCCCCCTCACGCTCCCTGCAGCGGTCCCGATATTTTCCTCTTAACATATGGTCACCCTAAATCAGAATAACCACTGTGGGAAAGAGGACCATAATATACAGGGTAGATATCCCCAGTACCAATATAAGATGATGCAGTGGCAAAGCCTAATGCGGAGCAAAATTATTTGGAGTGTTGTACAAAGAAGTGTTAGGAGCGTTCCTACTCAGAGCAGCAAAGCATGGCACTATTCAGTCCTGAGCAATGCCACAAACAGGAGATTTTGTGAGACAAGGGTTTGTGCCAGTCACAGAGTCTATTTAGACAAAACCAATGAGGTAGCTAGCTGTCTGAAAAAAGTCTTTTGTCTTAACAGATGACAAAGTCACCCAACCCTCAATCTTTCTCTCTCTCTTTTTTTAAGCTCTGTAAGAGTGTGGAAATAAGAGGCCTGAGGCTGTCTACACTATGGGTGCGTCCACACTAGACCTCGGAACAATTCCATGCTGAATTTCCCCACTAACCAAGCTGAAGGGGACATTCAGAAGCATGCTTTAGCTAACCTTGCCCTTTAATTATTTCTTTTCCCCTCTGGCCAATGCTGACGGTGCCAAATTGTGATTAAAATCAGTTAAAGTTGCATAGGCTAGATATGGTTTCTATATTTGATTAAAATAAAGTTCACATTGATAAGAAAGTGTTTAAAAATTAATATGACCCAAGCTAATTTTAAAACACGCTTACGGGACCAAGATGTGTTGGAGATGGAAGGGAGCAGGTTTATCCATGACTACTTGCAGGGATGTCAGATTTAGAGCATCACAGTCCATAGGTATAAACATGATGCTCCCAGGACCATACCATTCACGTGATCGAGTTATCCAAAGTGGGTGCATTTTCAGGGGCTTGCCTTTGTTAATTGGGGCTGGTCTGTTTGTACTAGGGGGCAGCCAGGGAAATATCCATCTTGTGTGACAAGGATGCAGTCCCAGATACAGCATATTATTTTTAGTATATATTATGACTCCCCCTTTAGTTCATTCTTCTCTGGTCTTCCCACTAACGTTTTGCATCACTTTTAGCTCCTGAAGCATTTCTAAGTCCAGATTTTCACAAGGAAAACAGCTTCAAGTTACCTTTGCTTTGGGAAGCTGCTGGTAAAAACTATTGATTGCTTTTCAAAATCCTTGGCTCACTTTTCAAGTCCTTTTAAGGTGGAACTTCATTGTATATGTGTGACCTTCCTTACATCTTGCCAGCATTGTTTTGTCTATTACAGAACCCTTAGTATCACCTGCTCCTATTAAATCCTAAATTTGGTGGAGGTTTGTATGTCTCTTCCCTACTTTGAAACTTGCCCATTTTGTATGGGCACTGTTGTAAGGCAAAGCTTCTGAATTAGTTGTCTGGCTGTGTTACACTTTTATTCCATTTTTGAATTTGGTTGGAAAATGCCTTGCTTTGCATGAGGATACTATATGTTTGAGGAGGCTTTACAGGACTCCAAATATCACTATGGGATGTCAAGAGAGAAGACTTCTTTCTATTATTATTTAGAAGTGTGTGTGTTGGCATTTCTGGTAAAAACAAGCTGTTTATTTTCTTCCATTCCATTAGTTTTATTTCTTTAGATTGGTTTAAAATGTCCCCATCCAAAGCTCTGGGTGCCTAATGGTGTAGGATTTTGGGTAAAGCTGTGGTTAAAAATACAAAGCACTGCATTGAAATGGTTATGACAAATCCATCCAAGTATATTCTACCTCCAGTTCCTCAAAACAGAGTTTGCTTTTCCATCCTCCACTCATTCAGAAGCAGACTAATTTAACTAATATTTTTTCTTCTAGGGCATTTGCTTATTAAAGGAAATCAAGAAAAAATGTCAAAATCATTAAAAAACTACATTACAATTAAGGTAATATGTTGTTGTGAACTAGAGAAGTTTTGCTGTGTGTGTGTGTTTAGTATGCTATAATTCATTATGGCTCTGATCCAGGAAAACACGTGGACACGTTCAAATCATGTGCTTAAATCCTGTCCTTTATAGGAGCACTCTCCCCAGATTTCCAGACCTGAAGAAGAGCTCTGTGTAGGCTTGAAAGCTTGTCTCTCTCACCAACAGAAGTTATCTCTGTTCCCCACATTGGGGGTCTTTGTACCTATTATGTTTTATTGGGCATATTAACCTTTAGTAATCAGTATGACACCTGCTCTTACTCAAGGGTTGTTTAGAGTCCTGAGGCTGAGGCAATGGGCCATAATCAAAAAATATAGTTCAGTTCTCTTCACATAGTGAATTTGAGACTCCTGCCTTAACATATGTGAGCAAAGATGCATATTCTGGAACCCAACATTCATACCATCTATTAAACTGTTCAGCAGACAAGCAGATATAAATTCATTAACATAGGCTATTAGATTCTTTTGGAATCTGGGGCACTACTTTTTTGAGACTTCATTCCTTATCTCATTTAACATGAAGCAGGATTTGATAATGTAAACTTTTTTATATGGAACTGACATTTATCTTCCAATGCCAGTGTAGCTGGTTGTTGTAGCTGGCTTTTTTTTTTTTTTATTAATTTAAGTTAATTGTATTTTTTTTTTTTTTACTGTCATTCTCTTATTAACTCAAATAGATCTTTACCTTGTAGCTAATATCAAGTGCCAGGAGTGGGTCTGTTTCAGCCTATGCGATCCTGTTAGATGGTAATACCGTATTAGAGAGGCATAGGCTCTTGCCAAAAGCAGCTTTCTTAGCTAACGCCACAGAAGCACTCACTTCTGGTGGCTCCTGTCTATATGTTTGTTAGTGGGTTTAACCACAGTTTTTGAAGTGGTGCGTCACAGTTTGTCCTTGATTACATGTACAATTAAGCTGTGTTTAGCACCAGTTCAGCTGCACTCGGATGTCAGCAATGGGTAATTTTCCTCATGTAGGCAAGGATTAAAAGGCTGTATCAGCACATACTTTCCTCTCTCTCTGCCCTCCTGGAAGACTAATTATAATCCTTTGAAAATCAGAGTGCAGTATGAGCTGCTTTATTCTTAATTCTCCTGATGCTGTCTGTGTATGGCTAAGCCTCATCTGCCCTAGGAAAATTACCCATCGCTGCCAGTTTTGACAGTAATTTTCCTAGTGTAGACAGATGCTGGAGAGGAGTTGGAGGAATGAGGGTTAACGCAAAAAGAATAACTTAAAAAATTAGAAATTGTCCACAGCTGCATTTCTAATGGAATGTTATGAGCTGAGAGAGAATGTTCCTGGGAAGGTGAAGAGAACTTTGTCATAGCCAATAGTTTTTACATGCAGGGCAAGTCAGATACATTTAACAATAAATAACTGCTGACCCAGCACTCCTCCCTGCCGTACCCCAGAGTAATTTTCCTTTAGTCTGAATATATATAGATTAGCTGTGACTAATGAAGGTAATCCTGTCCTGATGGTAATTTGCAGATCAGTGAACTAAACTGCCTTGCATTTAGTCCTTCTGCATCGTGAAAGTTAAACCCTATGTGGGACTTTTCATGTGAGCTCTAAAAAAAAATCAAGGCTAGGATGATGCTGCCTACTGCCATCCCATTGTCTCCCCTGCCAGTAATACACTGAACACATTGCAAATAGTCAGTGAGGCATGACTTTCCTTTCCTGTAGCCACGTTTGATGCCCTTGATCAAGCTGTGCTTTTCTGCAGTATTCTGCAGTATTCCACATGTTAAAATAACTATTCATATTCTCCCCCCAAATCAGTTTTGTGTGAATATTTTCAGTTTTCCCACACACCCTATTTTGAAGAGTGACCTCTTTTCCCCCAAAACACAGATTTAAAAAAAATACATATATCCATACATACACATACCCATCTATCGAGATCTGGCAATTCAGATGGGCCTTGCACCAGCTCAGAGTTTTGATTCATACAGTTTATTTCCTTCCTTAGGCATAATACTGTCTTACCATACACTATCACAATGTCTTCAGGCACTTTGAGTTTACTAAGCTATATAAAGTGTATAGACAGATAATTTAGTATCCCAGTCCAATTCTTGATTTAGCTTAGCCTTGATTGCCCCAATTATTACTATTTTCATTTTAAACATTATGTGTGCTTAACATTTTGCCACCTTCACTGTGTCGCTTGCTGTAATATTGAAACAGAAGCTAAATCTCTGTATGCATTTCTTTGTTTTCCCATCTTTTCAGACTTGTACTAACTTCTCATTGCAATGCTATAGTTCATCAGCACGTAGAGGTACTACCAATTTACTACCTCTCATC
The DNA here is from genome assembly GCF_003597395.2 of Chelonoidis abingdonii. Classification (NCBI taxonomy): domain Eukaryota; kingdom Metazoa; phylum Chordata; order Testudines; family Testudinidae; genus Chelonoidis; species Chelonoidis abingdonii. The sequence goes on from NC_133769.1 coordinate 262,101,022, forward strand.
TGCTAAAGTAAAAAGATCATGAATGTAGCATTCGCTGTTACCTGCCACTCTTTGTGCTGACAAGTAGACAGGGTTGTCAAGAAGTGGACCATTTTTAAATATACCATCACGATTTGAAATGGTTCTTTGGAAGACTCAGTGAAATTCGTTGTCACAGGAGTGAAGTTTTAAAGCGACCTTAACATTAATCCAAAATGCGGGAGTTACCCTCTGGATGAGTAGGATTTTGACAGGTCTGTACGGATAAATCAAGCTAGTACAGGAGAAGTTAACTTTCACACAGTCCTGATTTTCCTTCTATTCCTACATATTCTAAGCTCTTAATTATAACATAAATTAAACTCTAATCTAGTTCAACAAACCCAACATTCTGTTTGTGAAGCTAGCAAGGCTTCTGGGTACCTTCCCCCATTCTGTTGTATCTGAATCTCAGCACATTTCAGGTTTACTTTTCTCTTTTGTCCTTCATACTGTGTGTTTGTTTGAGATGATCATAATGATGAAAATTTAATCTCAAGTGCATCTTTCAGTGCTTTATATCAACAGCTGGTATATATCTGACATTGCCTTGTTTAATTCTGCCACAAACTTTAATTTAAAGTTGAACGATTAATATTTTAAATCATTTTCATACTTCAGAACATTAAAATTGCAAAACAGGATAATCAAAAATGTATTTATTAATCTTTCCCAAAAGGCTAAGAAATGAACACAAAATACAGAAATGCAAATCCAACGTGTAAAATTACACAATGAAGATCTGTTGTTTAAACTATGTCTGGTATAATACTGGTTCTTTGTTTGTTTATTGATTAGGATTTTTTGACAAAGAATTCAGCGGATGAATTCAGAATGTTTTGTTTGCGCAGCAAGTACAGATCAGGTAAGAGGAAAAAAAAGGGGCTGATTAGTTTCTTTTCACACAATCCTCTAAAATGCTGAGGGGTCAATGCTGCAATGTGTTGGGTTATCTTCATGTAGAGCAAACTACTTTAATTCCCATGAGTAGAAGACTGCTCAGCACCTTGCTAGTGTGTGCTGATCTGTCACATGCTGGGAATTTTCATGCGCAAACAGTTCACTGACAGAGGTCTTTCTGCTGCTTAAATAACTTTAGCTATTTGTAGGAGCTACACTTTTCTGCTGCTTCAATGGATCCTTGCTCATATTAGGGGTATGTCTACACTACAATAGCACAGCTATGGCGCTGCAGCTGTATGGCTGTAGCACTTTGAGGTAGATGCTTACCTCATTGACAGAAAGAGTTTTTTCCATTAATGTAGTTAATCTATGTCTCCAAGAGGCAATCGCTAGCTCAATGGAAGAATTCTTCTGCATCTTCCCTGGGGTTAGGTCAGCCTAACTCCAGTGCTCAGGATGCAACATTTTTTATAGCCCCTGAGGGATGTAGCTCGGTTGATCTATTTTTTCACTTTCACTCACTTAAAATCGAAAGCTGTAGGAGTGCTGTTTATTCCTAAAATATTTCACAGAAAGGGCTGAGGAGAGTGTTGACTGAAGCCTGGTTTACACCTTAAAAATTAGATCGATCTAGCTAGGCTGCTCAGGGCTGTGACAAATTTTGTGCCATGAGTGCCATTGTTAAGTTGACTTAACCCCCAGAGTAGATGCGACTAGGTTGATGGAAGAATTCTTCCAATCTACTGCCTCTTGGAGAGGTGGATTAGCTGCTCGAATGGAAAACCCCCTTCTACTGATGTAGGAAGTAACTACGGTGCTACCGCAGCAAAGCTGTTGTGCCACTGTAGGCTTAGCCTGACTCTCAGCAACAGACCTCCATTACTACGGAAAATAAAGAACAAATTCTAGATGAATCTGTGTGCTGAGCAAGCCCCAAATGTGGATGTGTGAGAGGTTTTCTGTGGCAGGAATGCTGCTATTATGGATGCCATGCTCCTCACTTCAGAGTCTCTGCACCCGTCACAAGACACAATGAGTTTTTAGCACATGAATGGATCCTTGACATGCACCTCAAGGCACTTGGACCCTGAGCAAACCTGTTTTATTTTAAGAAATAGAAACCCAAACTACATAATATGTATGTACGACGTAATACAACGATTCAACAGCTCAGCCAAACCTTCTCCGGCTGCCCCTGGGGCGAGAAGAAGTGCTGACAGCCCTGCAGTGGATGAATGGTTACTCATCATTTGCTACAGCCTCATTCATTCATTTACAGGATGTGAAGACTTGCGGCAGTGAGTCTGGGCTCTTGTGCACATCTCATCTGATAAAGAATAAGGACAGAGGAAACCACACACTGTTGGTTGGAATCCAGTGGAAATAATGAGAATTTGCTGACAGTAACCTGCAGAAGCAAACACGTATGCGTGAATGGCTGCTGCTGTCTATACAAAGTGGGCACATAAGGTTAATAAGGCAGGACATGCTGTGGGACATGGGACTATTTTAAGGCGATGTCTACAGTGCAGAGTTAAGTCTACTTAGGTTTTGTCAACGATCATAAGTTGCTTTAATAATATCAGTGGAGCACATCCACGCAGCGCTCCGTTTGTCAGCTGAGCATGTCCACAGTTGTTGCTCTTGCATCGACAGCGTTGCAATTATGAGTAGCTGTCCCACAGTGCATCTCACCACCCTGTGCCACTGGGAGCTCTGGGAACGGATCACGGTGCATCATGGGGACATGCTTACTGTCCTATGATGCAGTTATTTCCGTGCCATCATTCCATGGACTTGTTTCGTGCCATTTTTCAACAGCCCTTGTAAACTGTGCACCCTTCATCTCTGCCTGACAGCCTGGATCCTGAGCTGCTGACCAGTCAGGTGATGAGCATTATGAACACAACACAGGTGGTCCTGCAGTATTTCATGAGCTGTGAAACAGAGAGTGAATTGGTGGTGCCTGCCCTGCTGTCTTCCATGGAAACAAATAATTCAAGATTACTGCTGGCATTCATAGACCAGCTTGCAACAGTGGACCATCGGGATCGCATCGCGATGCAGCTCTGGGATGATGAGTGGTGGCTGCAGAACTTTTGGATTCACAAAGCCACCATCCTGCGTGCAGCGCTCGCCCCTGCCCTGTGGCACAAGGACACCAGACTGAGACCTGCCCTCACTGTGGAAAAGCAAGCGGCAGTTGCGAATCAGTTTACAGTTTGAAAGTCTATGGTGGGGGCTACGGGGATGCAAATATATAGGACCATTAATTGCCTCTTGCTTTGAAGAACTGTGACTTTGGGTAATGTGCAGGAAATAATTGATAGCTTCAAGGCAATGGGATTCCCTGACTGCAGCAGGTTGATAGATGGAACACATCTCCCCATTTTGGCCCCCGACCATCTTGCAATGGAGTACATCAACTGAAAGGGCTACTTCTCCATGGTCTTGTGGGTACAGGTGGATCACCAGGACAGTTTCACTGAATCAGTGCGGGTTGGTCAGGGAAGGTGCATGGTGCAGGCATCTTTAGGAACACTGAACTGTATAGAAAGCTGCACACTGGGACTTTCTTTCCAGTCCAGAATTTTCCAATGGAGGAATGTGCAAATGCCCCATAGTGATCCTTGGACACTCTGCCTACCCCTTGGTCCCATAGCTCATGAAGCCTTACACGGGAAACCTAGACAGTAGCAAGGATCACTTCAACAGCAGGCTCAGCAGATGCAGAATGGCCATTGAATTGATCTTTGGCCGATTTAAAAGGTTGCTGGTGTTGGTTTTTATTTTTATTTTTTTGGCCAGTTAGATCTCAGTGAGGAAAATAATCCAATGATCATTGTGACCTGCTGTACTCTGCATAATATTTGCGAATTGAAGTGGGAAAAGTTTCCCTGGGGAGGGCTGCTGAGGCTGATTGGTTGGCTGCTAATTTTGAGCAGCCAGATGCAAAGGCAATTAGAGGGGCACAGTGGGAGGCTGTTTGAATCAGGGAGGCTTTGAAGGAGCATTTTGACAATGATTCCCAGTAGTGTGTCTGCATGTGATGTATTTGGTCAGGTTACCATGAATTATCTCTGTAGTGCTCACTTCTTGAGCATTATTGTAACGAGCAAATATTCCTACCTACAGCCACTGTTTCAGTGTTCACACTGAGCAATGTATGTATGTCACAAGTAAAGACTCAAGTTTAGTAATGGTCTAAAACACAAACTTTCAGACAAACGGGACATGAAAATGAGGAACAGTCTTGCAGTTAGGGCTCTTACAGCTGGGTGTAATTCCAGGTGTGGTGTGCATGGGGTACTTCGAGGGACCGGGAACACGCAATGAATGCGGTGGGGGAGTTTGGGGAGGGCATGGACCGGAGTTCTGTAGTGGCCGGAGAGGGCATTGGGCATGAATTTGCTTTGATTGCAGGCTAATGAGGGACTTCAACATCTCTGTCTGGTCCTCCAGGAGCTTTATCATCCACTCCTGCCCCTGTGTACTTTCCTGGCTCTCCAGCCTCAGTCTTTCATTAACTGTCCCACTCCATGCTCATTTTGCTACATGATGTGTCTGACTGCAGCACTTCGTGGAACATCTCCTCCTGGGTCGCTGCCTTATCAGATGGAGACGTTCCACCGGTGTGGAGGAGTGTGTTCTCAAGGGCATATCTGCAGAAGACAAAGAAATAATGAACAGACACTGTATTAAGCAACAAAGAGTCCTGTGGCACCTTTTAGACTAACAGATGTATTGGAGCATGAGCTTTCATGGGTGAATATCCACTTCGTCTGTTCACCCACTTCGTCAGATGCATGACATACGTCTGACGAAGTGGGTATTCACCCATGAAAGCTTATGCTCCAATACATGTTAGGTGCCACAGGACTCTGTTGCTTTTTACAGATCCAGACTAACACGGCTACCCCTCTGATACCAGAGACTGTATTGTGAGTGCGCTTACAGCTGTGAATCACAAAAGTTACACATACACTTCTTTCTCACTGTCCCTTGGCTAGCACACGGGTCGCTGCGAGTCCCAATTACAGTGAGTTTGCGGGAAGGGGGGTGAACAAGGGAGAAAGGGCAAGAAGGGACAAAGGGTGGTTTGTGAAGGGGGGTTATTATAAGTGGTTAGGGAAACGGTTCTGAATATGGGCACCCTTTTCCACAGGCTAGAGTAATTGAATCTGATATCTCACTCCTAAGGGTAACCCAGGATGCATGGGAGCATCTCCTGCATGCATGTAGATGCAGACTGGCCCTGTATGCCCCTTGCCTGTGTGCTGCTCTGGTCCCTGCAGAAATAATTGCCAGGGGACACAGCAAAGTTTCCTAGAGCGAGGGGAGAAACAGGGCAGCTCTCCCAAGGAACCTTCGGCAGAGGATTGCAGAATATCTACAGCAAAGTTTTCCTAGAGATCTCTATGGAGGATTCCAGAGACATCCCCGTGTACATTAACAAACTTTTCCATCCTGCCCCCACTGTGTAGATGCACAGGCTTGGTTTTTTATTTCTGTCCCTAATCCCTCCTCTACCATATAACAAAGTGCATGAGAGCTCAATCTCATCTCACCATGCACTCTTAAGGTAAAATAAGCACTTCTTGGAGCTCCCCTCTCCTGCATGCTGTGCGCCATACTCGGGGTGCTGGGATTGGCTAGACCCCTCCAGAGTGGAGAAGAGCTCCTGACTCACCCCGCCACCGGATGATCCTGCCACATGCACCACTTCGTTCTCCAGTTCCCCCAAAGTATCCTGGGGCTCTTGGCAGTGGAGGTAGGATCGTCACCAAGGATGGCATCCAGCTCCCTTATAGAAGCAGCAGGTCTTCGGCACCCCACCAGAGCAATGGTTTGACTCGCTTGCCTTCTGGTACACCTGCCTACTGCGTGTCCCTTTTGTGCCCCTTCTCCTGCATGGTGCTAACAATCAGTCGTAGGTATCGAAATTCCTGCAGCTGGTGCAAAGCTGCGACTGCACAACCTCTTCTCCCCATATACTCAACAGCTCCGATGTGCTCCACCTGGGAGCATGCCTGCTGCATAGAGCCATCATGGTCAGCTGGGAAGATGCTGCATGAACTGTGTACGCTGAGCAAACAGGAAGAGGAATTTCAAAAATTCCCAGGCCTTTAAATACAGGAGGGGCACATACCTGTGTACCTCCAGGGCAGCAGAGTTCAAACTGCTGACCAGAGTGGTCATGATGGGCATTGTGAGACACTTCCTGGAGGCCAATTAGGGTGACATAACCTAGTGAGATGTCTACACTGACACTGCTTCGCTTTAACTGCATAGCAAAAAGCTCCGTGCTGCTCGTCAAGGTGGTTTTATTATATCGGTGGGAGAAGTATTTCAGTGTGTACATCTCCACTGTTTTGTTGACAAAAGCTGACTTCTGTCAACAAAACTTTGTAGTGTAGACAAGGCCTAAGATAAAAAGCCAGAGTCTGTCTCCCTCTCTTGAGTTAGCTGTTGCAAACCAATTTGTGTGTGTGCATCTATCTGTCCGTCCCCACTGTTTAAAGCTTTTTTTTATTACTTGCTTCTGTATGCTCCCTTTTGCAACTCTTGCCTATATAAATTACTTAATGCAGAGAAATTCTGCCTGAATTTGTTCTTTGTACCTCCTTGCTTTCCTTTGCTTGTTCCTCAAATAGCTCTGTTAGCCTGCTTTTGGCCCAATGACACTATGATAGCTGTCTTTAAGAGGAGGCATATTGTAGTGGTTAAAATACAGACTTGGGAGTCGGGAGTTGTCAGGGCTGATTACCCACTCTGGCACTTCGAGTGCAGAAGGTGGGGACCCGCAAGGATTTTAAAAATTAATAATGGCCACTCCATGCAAGTTACAGTTTCTCTCTGAGCTTGGATGGGTAGATGCTGCCACCACCCAAGTGCAAAAAAAAAACCCTTTGAAACCAGAAAGGCACACTTGGAAATTCCTTTCTGTGGGGTGCCCTCAAGCCATTTCAACCCCCATTCTGGGGAAGAGATGAGAAAGAAAAACAAAGGAAATCAGCTGTTGCCACCAGCTAATTAAACAACGTATGCACAAACTTCTTAGGGGACGCACACACTCTCTCCTGTTCTTAAAAAAGGTAATTGTTATTAAAAACAAAAAGAAATCTGGAACTTAGGCTTTTGCTAGAATTAAAAAATCCATTTATGTTAATTAAACATCAAGAATAACTTTTAGGTCCAGCTTAAAGGTTACAAGCAAAAGAAAAGCATTTGGGGTTACACAGAGGAGTCCACGAACCAATAAGAAATAAACAGAAATAAACAAATAAACCTAATGGCATCTTCCTAGACATTCCCTAATTTACTTACATATCTGGGGTTTCGGATAAGCAATCTCTAGGTATGATCTGATGGTTTTTCATACCTGGCTTTCAGCTTCTCACAGCATAACTGCTCCCTGTTCCCCTCTTTCCCAGAGAACCCACAACACACAAAGAGAAGTTTTTTCCCAATTTTAAGAAGTTCTAGCCCTCCCATTGGCTCTTTTGGTCAGGTGCCCACTCCCTTCCTTTTACCTGTGGGCTTGTTAATCCTTTACAGGTAAAGCAAGTAGAGAACAGCTACTAAGAGGAATTCTGTAGCTAATGGACTGGCTGAGTGTCCAAAAAAGGTAGCTACCTCTCCCCACTTTATTTATCACAGGAGTCTAATGGTCTAGGCTCGATAACGATCTCCTGGAGCTCTGAGGTATGGACAGTGGTTAACAGCTCTGCTCCTCTGGCACAATGGAACTGTCCACCAGGATGATAAAGGTTGTTTGTGCAGGAGACACAACTTTCTCAGGTACTTAATCCAAGGTGATTATAGACATGAATGTATGAACATAAGAACACAAGAGTTGCCATACTGGATCAGACCAATGGTCCATCTAGCCTAGAATCTTGTCTCCCAACAGTGGCCAGTACCAGAGCTTCAGGGATAGCGTACAGAACAGTGTGATTTTTGGAGTGATCCACTCCTGTCTTCCACTCTAGAGCTAAACACATTTGAACTGGACTATGCATCTGCACTTGACTGTAACTGTAGTGTAGTAGATAGGCATAAATCAGTGGAAAAGAATTGCTTTAATCAAAGTGGATTTCACTATATTAAACATTTATCATGTGTGCTTATGTTACAGTTCCTGTGACCAGAGTAATTAATCGGATAATCTTGAAGGATAAAAGTTAATATCCAATTTCTGTAACTTTTTTAACACCCCCCCCCCTAAAAAAAAAAGTCAATGTCTGATTTGAAAGACACAGTAAAGTTTTATTTTTGAAACCAATGTTAATGCGACATTAAGACAAATTTTAATTTTCCACAAGCTGAGAATCTCTCAAATATAGAGCCAGATTTTGACCTCTATTATAGTGGGAGTAAATCCAAAGAGAGTCTGTTTAAGCTGTTCAACTTGTTTTTGGATTTATATTGGTGTCAGTGAAATCAGGTCTAGCCTATGGCTTCCACCACAGTTTTAACTCTGTCTTGCACATACTGTTTACCTTTCTAAATGGTGTGTGTGTTTGCTCAGTGTTGTGTAGTCATACAAAGCAGACTGTTGTAACACATGTGCTTGTGGGGCCAGAGGGAGGTTGCCAAGGAAACTGTAGGTCAAGCTAAGCACTGATATAAGGAGCAGTACACTATAATAAACTATACTTCAGGTGTAAGTTAGTCAGAAAACATGTATATGTGGCAAGCAGTGTTACTTATGTTTAAGGCCCTACCAAATTCACGGTTTGTTATGGTCAATTTCATGGCCATAGGATTTGAAAATTGGTTAATTTCACATTTTCAGGTGTTTAAATCTGAAATCTCATGGTGGTGTTACCATGGGGGTCCTGACCCAAAATGGGATGGGGGGGGGGTGTCACAACGTTGTTATACGGGGGTTGCAAGATTGTCACCCTAACTTCTGTGATGCCTTCGGAGCCTAGCGCTGAAGGCAGCAATCAGAGAGCTTCCTGCAGCCGCAGGAGGTTCCCAGAGGTTGAGATGTGTCTGATCTTCCTCCTCTCTTCCCCCAGAGCAGCTGTGCAGGGGATGGACAAGTCGTGTCCCTCCCCCAGCCCAGCCGGAGCTAAAATCTCCCTTTGCTGGGGCACTCCTAGGAATAAGGAGAGATTGGACCCACATCCACAAGCCGCCTTCATCTGCAGGAACCTCTGGTGCTGCTGTCCAGTCCCAGAGTGTCCTGCAGCCGGGGGAGGCAATGTAGGGGTGGGTCTAATCTCTCCCCCACATACACCCCCAAAGCGGCTGTGCAGGGGGTGGACAAGTCTTGTCTTTCCCCAGCCCAGCCAAAGCTAGGAGGCCCCTTTGCTGGGGCATTCCTAGGAACAAGGGGACATCGGATTTCACTGAGAAGGGCTTATTTCACAGTCCGTGGTGCGTTTTGCACAGCCGTGAAATTGGTAGGGCCCTACTCAAGTTCAGTGGGTATGTGAAGGCTGTGTACCTTACTCTGACTTCATTCTCTAGAGGAGTAAGTTTTTAAATTCAGCCCTGATATTGATGGGCACAACTTCCAGTGGCCATAACTCAGTGTGAGTAGCGCTCACTTACATTAGATTAAATTAAAATTATTAAATTAAATTAAAAACTTACATGAGAGCTGCATTTGGCTACAATATTGCAATGTAAGTTAAAATATGTAGAACTCTGTGTAATTTAGGAAGATGATCCTCAGCTGATGTCAGGATACGTCTACACTGCACGATTATTTCGAAGTAGTTTAAACCGATATTACAAAACCGATGTTATAAAATCGGTTTTGCGCGTCCACAATGCGATCACAAAATCGATTGCTTGCGTCCATGGTCCAAGGCTACCATCGATTTAAGGAGCGGTGCACTGTGGGTAGCTGTTCCTCAGCTATCCCCATAGTTTCCACTTCCGTGTTGAGAGCATAGTGCCTGATGGGCAGAAAACATTGCCCCGGTGTGCTGGTAAGCCTCACCCCCCTTTGTGAAGGCAGCAGACAACCTTTGCGCCTTTTTCGCGAGTGCATTGAGCAAATCCATAGCACATCAATCATGGACCCTGAGATCACAAACGTATCCTGACCGTTGTCAACACCTCGCGTACTCTCGTGCTGACTATACTGAACAATGAACGCAAAGCAGGAGGAGAGGAGGAGGCAGCTATTGCTGCGGCGAGGACAGCGATGACGAGATGGAGGCAGAATTCTCCATAACCGCTGGCCCCAGCGTTTGGAGCTACTGCTATTAACGGGCATCTTCTACCCATGAACCCCGAATTTGGCACGGGAAACAAGCACAGACTGGTGGGACCGCGTTGTTTTGACGTGTGGGACGATTCGCAGTGGCTGCGAAACTTTCGCATGCGTAAGAGCACTTTCTTAAACTTTGTGACATGCTTTCCCTGCCCTGAAACGCTGTAATACAAACATGAGCAGCCCTGACAGTGGAGAAGCGAGTGGCAATAGCCCTCTGAAGCTTGCAACGCCAGACAGCTACGGTCAGTCGAAATCAATTTGGAGTGGGCAATCTACTGTGGGGCTGCAGTGATGCAACCATCATTAAGCTGCTGCTACGAAAGTGGACTCTGGGAAACGGCAGTGATAGTGGATGGCTTTGCTGCAATGGTTTCCGAACTGTGGTGGCCATAGATGAGCCCATATCCCTATCTTGCCCAGAAACCAGGGCACCCAGTACGTGAACCGCAAGGGGTACATTTCAATGGTGCTGCAAGCACTGGTGGACCACAAGGGACTTTCACCCACATCACGTGGGATGCCAGGAAGGTTCATGACGCTCGCGTCTTCAGGAGCACTAGTCTGTTAAACGGCTACAGCAAGGGAATTACTTCCCAGACCAGAAAATAACCGTTGGAAGTTCAATGCCTATAGTTATCCTGGGGGACCCAGCCTACCCTTGATGCCATGGCTCATGAAGCCATACACGCAGCCTGGACAGTGGTCAGGAGACTGTTCAACTACAGGCTGAGCAAGTGCCGGATGTGGTAGAATGTGCATTGGCCGTTTAAAGGGTCGCTGTGATCATTACTTACTCGCTCAGACCTCAGCCAAACCAATGTCCCGCTCTTGCTGCTTGCTGTGTGCTCCACAACTTTGTGAGACTAAGGGGAGACATTAGCTGTGGGAGGCTGAGGCAAATCACCTGGCTGTGAGTACGAGCAGCCAAGACCAGGACGATTAGAAGAGCACACTTGAGCGCTGCGCATCAGAGAAGCCTTAAAACGAGTTTCAGCACGGCCAGGGTACGGTGTGACTCTGTTGCTTCCCTTGATGACCTCCGCACTTGATGACTTATTCAGTGTAAGCAACCCACCCCCCCTTTTCATTACAGGTTGGCGAAGGAAATAAAATTCTGTATCGTTTAAAACCTTTATTTTCATTAAAAGTAATTATGCATCTGTTAAAAATCATGAGTTTTCCTTACTAGATTCCCTGTAAGCAACCACCCCCCTTTCGATGTATTCTTATTACAAGGAACTATAAAAAAGGCAGAGAATTAGGAAGTGTCCTGCTGCTGTGCTTTGGAAGGGAAGGAAAGGCTATTAAGCACATGTAGCCGTAATTACAGCCTTCCTTGAACTCTGCAGGGTGTGAGGAGTAGCGGTGCAGAACCTTCCCCGCCTTCTTACACGTCTGGGTGAGGAGATGGGACGTGGGCTGCAGAGAGTATACAGGGGCTGCAGCGGCACTCTGCTACTGTGCTGTCTTCCTGAAGATGCACCATGCGTTGGAGGATTCAGTTGAGAACGCAGCAGATCCAGCGTGCATCTCTCAACGCGGTCTTCCTGCTCGCCCTCTCACGTTCACTGGCATCTTTCCTGTACTTGCTACCAATCCTTCCATCATTCTGTTATCCTCTCATTGCGTGTTACTTCATAATTTCTGTCAGATTGCTGTCCAGAGCGGTCAGTGCTGCACTCTGGGATGCCGCCCGGAGGCCAATAACGTCGATTTCCGTCCACACGAACCCTAATCCGAGTTATCGCTATCGAATTTAGCGCTACTCCTCTCGTTTGGGAGGAGTTCCGAAATCGATTTAAGGAGGCGGTTAACTCGATATTAATGACGATGTTGTGTGAACGGTTACAGCGTTAAATCGGTATATCGGCCATTAAACCGATTTAAAGTCGCAGTGTAGACCTGGCCTCAGTGGTGGATGCAGATCGACTGGTGCTGTCCATGGTTTGTCTGCAGGTGTAGCCCAAGACAGACTGTTCTCAGCACTATTTCAGAAACTATGGTTCAAACCTGAGCAGATTTTTTTTTTCTATCCGAAGCAAATATTTATTAGTAAGCCCTGATTTTAATTGCAGAGCTTTCACATAGGCTAAAACTAGAATCCTTCTTAGTGCGATACCAAGCTCCATGAAATACATTGGTATGATGGACTGACGATGTTGTTATGGTTAATTAAACATATAATATGGATGCCTCTGGAAAAACAGGTGAATATTTTGCATTGCACATCAGGAGATTTGATAATTTATTATTGATTTTTGAGTGAGTTATACACTTAATTTTTTAGTGGTAATTACAAATATGGCTGGTTTAACTATTTTGGGGTCCCTGCTAGATCAGTGCTTCTCAAAGTTGGGCCACCACTTGTTCAGGGAAAGCCCCTGGCGGTCCGGGCCGGTTTGTTTACCTGCTGCGTCCATGGGTTCGGCCAATCGCGGCTCCCACTGGCCGCGGTTCATCGTCCCAGGCCAATGGGGATGGTGGGAAGCCGCAGCCAGCACATCCCTCGGCCCGTATCGCTTCCCAGAGCCCCGTTGGCCTGGAGCGGTGAACCATGGCCAGTGGGAGCCATGATTGGCTGAACCTGTGGATGCGTCAGGTAAACAAACTGGCCTGGACCGCCAGAGGCTTTCCCTGAACAAGCGATGGCCTGACTTTGAGAAGCACTGTGCTAGATAGAAAGATACAGCACATGAAGGACAACTGTAAAATATCAGATTCTGCTTCAGATAGTTTTTTCTCAATAATCTTTGGGCCATTGTATTTGCTTTCTATAAATATATGCTGTGCCATTTTTAATTACTGGATTGTTTTAGAACCATAAAATCTAATATGCCTAAAGATTAATGTTTTTAGTTTAATTCATAGGTAACTTAACAAAACTTTTGCTGTGACAGATAAATAGTGAAGAACTCGTATTGTAATATTTTCTCATGGCCCTGTTTCCTCTGTATGTTGCACAGTATCTTCTGTATCATAACATCTAAATGAATTTTTTATTTTCTTAGCAATAGAATTTGGTGATGACAGCATGAATGACTCAAAGAACCTGCTTCAGGCCATCACTAATTTTATTAGTGATGCAAATGCTTATATGAAAGGACAGCTGGTGTGTGACCCCATTAAGGAAGATGTACTATGGGAGATGTGAGTGCAAATATATATATTGTATCACTTGAAGATTCTGATTATATGAATGGTAATTTGTGAACTCCTGATTGATTATGAGGGATTGAACTCTGTGCCACATTGCATGTCATTAAAAAGCTGTACAAAAATCCATCTGGTCAAGATAAAGGGGGAGAATGAAAAGCAATATCCTCTTCCTTTTCACTTTCCAATTGCTTTTTTCCCCTTTCTTCCTTTAGCTGATGCACTTTTGCGTAGTCTGCTACGCTCTGATGCATGGTGTGTATGTAGTGTAGCCTTACCTAGGTTCCTTTGCTCCTCTTGACTGACATAACCTCTCAATTGAGTTCTGACATGGAGGAGAGGAGAGAGTGGGATGTGGAGAGGACCAGAAACCAGAAAAAAGGTGGTATAGGGAAGAATGCGATCACAGCTGGGTGGGGCAGACCCTGAAGACACAGAGTGATTTTGCTGTGAATGAGACAGAAGGTGATAGGGAGCTGAGGCTGGCAAGATTGTGGTCCCGAAGAGCAAGTTGACAGGTCATAGTTGAGAGAAGGTGAATGAGCTTGGTATGCTGCTGAGAGAGCATCTCTGGCCAAACAGGAGCTGGTGGCAGCCAGCTGAGGAAAGTTAAGGCAGTCCGGTATTGTAGTGTTTGGGACAGGAGGAAAGGAAGCCAAAAGGGGATGTCAGTGAAGGATTTATAGGATAAATGAATTTAGGTGCCAGCAATGTAAAAGTGGCTGAAATTAAACAGGTGAGTGATGTTAATGATGGGGCAGTGGTAGATACACAAGAGAGAAGGGACCCTACTGGTGACCTCAAGAGCAACAGTCTGTCATAGAGATTGGCAACCTTTGGCACGCAGCCCATCACGGAAAGCTGCTGGTGGGCCGGGATGGTTTGTTTACCTGCAGCATCCACAGGTTCAGCCGATCACAGCTCCTACTGGCTTCGGTTCATCAATACAGGCCAATGGGGGCTGTGAGAAGCAGCGGTCAGCACATCCCTTGGCCTGCGCTGCTTCCCGCAGCTCCCATTGGCCTGGATTGATGAACTGTGGTCAGTGGGAGCTGCGATCGGCTAAACAAACCGTCCCGGCCCGCCAGTGGCTTTCCCTGATGGGCTGCATGCCAAAGGTTGCCGATCCCTGATCTATCATCTCATGAGCAATTGCCACCAGACACAGAATGACTACAAAGGGAGGAGCAAAACAGAGTTAGAAGGGAGCCAGAGATGCCAGCATAATGTTTGAGGCTCTCAAGAAGGCTATAGTGTAATCATTCATGTCAGATGACGTACTGAGGTCAGTGGGAATAAACAGAGGGTCGATAAGCAGTGTAGGAGAGGAGGCCATTGACAGCTACACACTGTTTACAAGTTGCCATTTATCCCCTTTTACTAATAAATGCACTGGTAGCACTGATTCTTCCACTGGGGGAGAGAGGACAAGAGCACCTCCCATATTGACACCCCGAAGCTTCTCTGTAACAAAGGGCCTTCAGGCCTTTCCCTCTGAGCCAGGTATTGCACAGATGCAGTGTTGGAGTCCCACTAGCGCCGCAAATGAGAAAAGAGAGCTTGCTCCTCAACCTGTGTCCTCTGATGTGGCATCAGTGCTGCACCAAGGCTCCTCGCTGACTCCAAGTCAGCTCTTTTGCTACGCTTTGGGGTTCCCCATGCAACTTGGCTCCTGCAGGCAGACCCACAGTTAGTGTGAAAGATGGACTGCTAAAAAAACCAACCAAGCAAACAAACTTGTTAGTTTTTTAAATTATAAAATGAGTTTCCCAAATGATAACAGCTGAATGGCCAAACTTTGTTCATGTAGCCATTGACAACTGTGAATTATGATGTCATATTTCCTGAGTGGATGTAACGGTTCAGCTTTGGATCGACATAGCTTTCCCCTTTTGCACTGAAAAATGTCTTCTCTTCTCAGTGCTATAGCATTGCCCATTATGGTACAGCTAGGAACAGAGTAGGGTGACTGTATAGCAAATGTGAAAAATTGGGACGGGGGTGGGGGGGTAATAGGAGCCTATATAAGAAAAAGAGCCAAAAATTGGGGTTGAACCTATAAAATGGGGATATCTGGTCACGCTAGAACAAAATAACAGTGTCAATGAGATGACTCCCTCGGGCTGATAGTAGACGAATTCAGTACTCTGCTGGCAACGTGTCCATCCTTACCTTTTCTTTTTTTCAGGCTAGCCAACACAAAAGCAAATGTAAAGGCTGCATTTGCAGATGACTTTGACACCTCCAGGGCTGTTGCTGCAATTATGGACCTCATTCACCATGGCAACAGACAGCTTAAGGCTGTTACTAAGGTAACCCATTAGGATAGAGAGATCAGAAAATGACAGCTGTCTGCAGTCCTACTGTTTAATTCAGACAGATTAGTTTATTGTTCACACAGCAGACCAGCAGAAACAAAGCTCTACAGATTGTTGACCTTAAAGACACACATTTGTCCAGACTGCATCTCTGGAATTCTGTGCTATTGTTTTATGTTTCACTGTGTCGAAAGCACGTTTCTCTCCTGCTGCCTTGTATTCATACTGAAGACTTCTGAAAGACACCTGAGGGTGTTGTCATATGCCATAGGCTTTAATGCTTGTTGCACATACCTGCTTTCTACCCGCATAATACCGATAAAGACTGGACTGGGGATTGATTTATTTTGTAAAAAAAGTCATTGTTATGACCAGGACTTCCAAGTGCATGGAGTGGCAATGGCGGTTAACACAGCACCTGTTTTATTCACCCTTCACCAGTTGCCTCTGCTATCGGCAAATCATAAATGCAGTCTCAAACTGCCCGTCTAAGGCTCCAGCTATACTTCAGATCATACGTTGGCAATTTGAGGCCCCAGTTAAAACCTGATGCTGAAGCAGAGGAGGCTTTGGGTGGCTGATTGCAAGAGTTCAAGGATGGAAATAAAGCAAAAGCACAGCCCTAGGGACGCCTGGGTTCTGATCCTAATTTTGGCACTGATACTGTCTTTGGCCTTGGGTCAGATACTTAACTTCTCTGCTTCATTGTCTCTGGCCTGGTCTACACTACGCATTTAAACTGATTTTAGCAGTGTTAAACTGATATAACGCTGTACCCGTCCACACTACAAGGCCCTTTATATTGATATAAAGGGCTCTTTCAATCGGTTTCTGTACTCCTCCCCGACGAGAGGAGTAGCGCTAAAATTGGTATTACCATATCGGATTAGGGTTAGTGTGGCCGCAAATCGACAGTATGGCCTCAGGGCGGTATCCCACAGTGCACCACTGTGACTGCTCTGGATAGCAATCTGAACTCGGATGCTGTGGCCAGATAAACAGGAAGAGCCCTGCGAAATTTAGATTTTCGTTTCCTGTTTGCTCAGCATGGAGCTCTGATCAGCACGGGTGGCAATGCAGTCCCAAATCCAAAAAGAGCTTCAGCATGGACCATACAGGAGATACTGGATCTGATCGCTTTATGGGGAGACAAATCTGTTGTATCAGAGTTCGTTAGAGAAGACGAAATGCCAAAAACGTTTGAAAAGAATTCCAGGTTACACATTCTGGTGCGCAAGCGTATGAGACCGCAAGACTCCAAATGGAACGGATCATGGAGGGAGGGGTTCTCAAGACTCCAGCTTATCCCACAGTCACAGAGTCTCTGAAAGTATTGCCATTTTGCTGACTCCCAATGCTGTAGGGGTCAACACACATTGTCTGCGTGTTCGGAATAGCTCGTAATTTACTCCCTCCCGCATGTGAAAGAAAAGGGAAAGAAATCGTTTTCTTGACTCTTTCCAGTGTCACTCTGTCGTACTGAATGCTTGCTGGTATCGCTATGCTGCGCAGTAGCACATATTGCTCTTTTCCCTCCCTGGTTGGCCAGATGGTCAAGTAGGACTGGTAACCTCTCTTGTTATCTAGTCTGTTAGTTTGCTCTGGTGGTTAGGTTGAGTCGGCCGGGTGACGCTGCGTAAATAGGATGCTCCGTACTTCAGTAGATGTACAGAAGGCTCTGTGTAACTGTCTCTATCTACTGGGATCGGAGGCTCCGTGCAGTCCCCTCCTTTCCTGTTAAGAGAAAATTCTGTTCTGCCTGACTTTCATAGCCCGCGCCTCTGCTAGGCTCTCTCCCCGACAGTACGCTAATGTCCTGACAACTGGAATGTTATAAGGCACTGGGGCTGACCATCCCTATTTTATCTCACTAAAGCAAGGTACGTTGTGCATTCTTATAACTTCATGACACAATGGGGAGACACTGCAGCGAAGCCAAGACAAGAGATGGGGAAGAGGGAGCAACGAGTGGGTTTGTTGCAGGGATCCTGTGAATGGATGAGTCATCATTTCTGGGGATTCTGACACAGAGCACTGTGCTCTTGATAAAACACTGGTTCTCGCTAGTACACTTGCCCCAGTATTCTAGCGGGCTGATCCTATTTTTAGCAACATAAAGGAGGGATTGACTGGGGAGTATTCCAGGTTTTCTGCTTTTGCACCCCCGGCCGATCTCGCCAGGGCACCCATGTAGACAGACAGTAAGAGGGCAGATAACGTCATCTCATTCAATTTACCCGGCGCAAACAGTAGAACGACTGGTAATCGTCTGCTATCATGCAAGATGAATGCTGTTGTTTAGGCGCTAGACTATCGGCTCTGTCCGGGCTCAGTAAACGTACGGTGACTGTAAAAAAAAAAGGCTGAACGGGCTCCATGGTTGCCGTGCTATGGCATCTGCCAGGGCAATCCAGGGAAAAAGGAGGCGAAATGATTGTCTGCCATTGTTTTCCCAGAGGAAGGAATGACTGACGACATTTACCCAGAATGACCCGCGACAATGATTTTTGCCCCATCAGCCACTGGGCTCTCGACCCAGAATTCTAAGGGGCAGGGGAGACTGCGGGAACTATGGGATAGCTATGGAATAGCTACCCACAGTGCAACGCTCCGGAAATCGATGCTAGCCTCGGACCATGGACGCACGCCACCGAATTAATGTGCTTATTGTGGCCGTGTGCACTCGACTTTATACAATCTGTTTTATAAAACCGGTTTATGTAAATTCGGAATAATCCCGTAGTGTAGACGTACCCTCTGACTGCTTAATTATCAGTCTCATAGTGTTAGCAATTTGTTTTTACTGGGGCTGAGAGGGGCAAGCTTGAATATAGTAATAAGTCATTTTCAGATTTTTTTTTTTTTTTTTTTAAACCCTATCTCCTTGTAGTCTTGTAGCAGCACCAGTCTCTGAGATCTGGACTTATTCACAGTCTTTCCCTTTCTTTATAGAATTCTTCTCCGAGCCACTGAGCAAATCCCTGAGTCAGTCCAGTTTGTAGTTTAAGTCCTGGATAACCCAGCTGTTTGAATTCAAACAAAACAAGCCCTCCTCACCCTTCGGATCATTTTGATTGATAATTAAAGGGAATTCAGAAACAATCTTTCTGGTAATGTCATGTCCAGAATTGGATGCACTATTCCAGGGGCAGTTACACTTGGGTGTTCTGTGCATCTCTTTGAACATTACTATTTTCCATGGTTTGTCTCCTACGGAGTATTTGAGAGTTGGGTGTTTTGCTCTAAAGGTACGTCTGCAGTTGTTACGGCAGTGTGCAGAGTAGCACATACCCTACACGTTCTCCTAGCCCGGATATAAACAGCAGCATGGATGGTGAGGCACCGGTTTAGGCAAGTAGAGTGTCCTTACATGCCAGAACCTTAGGGGATGTATCCTACACAGCTCCCTGTATGCCCAAGCAGTGCCTCCAGCGTCACCACTGCTCTTTTTAGCAATGTAGTATCTTGGTGCTGGAGCCTTTCCCCACCGTCTGCCCACCGCAATAAGTGTGGACACCACCTGCCTTTCAGTGCAGCGTGTAGCTACATATGTAGTCTGTAGTCCTTGTACTCTACACACACAGCTAATCTAGATGTGCTTGTATTTCCCTAAACTGAACTCATGTCATTGTTTGCTTTTTTCCCATGTTCCTAACTTGTATTTTTTTGATCCATTTGTATTTTTTTTCCTGGCTGCTGGTTCTAGCTCCTTCCAGTTTAGTGTCCTTTACAAATTGCAAGCTATTTATGGCTTATTCCAGTCATTAATGAAGATGTTAAATAAAAGCTCACCAAATACCTCATTTTGATGCATCTGACGACATACCGGTCTCCAACTCAATATTTTGCCATTGCCCTTTGCTAGCCAGCCTTAGTCCCCATAAATCTTTTCTCCTGTTCTTGCCATGTTAATTTTGAATGTTGAGTTCATACTGGGTAAATATAAAAGGAGAAAATGTTCCTGCATCCAGGTTTACAAATGCTGCTCCTCAGGTGACCACCACTGTCTTGCAGCCAAATACTGCCAGGGAGTCTGAAAATGGCCTTCACGGTCCCTAACTCAGCAGGACAGAAGGTGACGTTTGAAGCAGTTGATGTAATTAATTAACCTGAAGAACTTCAGCTGTTAATTTAGTTTTCATTTTTCTTCATGCTCATAGGCCTTGTCTACATGGGAAGGGGTGTGTGGGTTTTTTTTTTAATAACCTAAAGCGGGAATTTAAAATGCAATAGTTATGAGTCCCTGGCGTGGACAGTATAGGAGTATTCCAGTATAGGAGTGTTTATGATTTAACTTAAAAGCCTTCCCAAATGACATAAGTGAAACTGAAAAAAATCCCACTCTTCTACCAGAATATTTCTTCGCATGGATGGATTATACTAGCATAACTGGTTTAAAAAAAAAAAAGGGTTTCCAAGGTAGTCAAAACCATAGACTTCAACCATATATTGGCAGCTTGAGGCCTGCAGTAAACTGTATTGGTCACCAGCTTTGTTGTTGTGACATGTAACAGGAAGGCGGATCTCCTAGAAGCCCTGTTGTGTATGGGACCATGCTTTCCTATATAGAGGACTTCTTTAACACTGTTGGAATATCTCTTGGAGACAGACAGGTATGAAACCACTCTAAAGATCTATCATGGGTGGTGGTGTTTGTATTGTAACAATAATATAGTAGCAGCAGCAGCAGTACATCTTACAGAACATTTTACAAAAATAAAAGCACGATCTAGGTAAAACTGGTGGTTCTGATCGTTGTAACGGCTGCAGAAACACAGATGTAAATTGTGTGGGTTAGAAGAGAAGGAAAATGAAACACGGCTGAACAGTATAGAACAAAGTATGGGCTAAATTCTGCTCTTGACTATTCCTATGGCTCTTCTATTGCGGCATTGGTGCGCTGGAAATGAGTTTGGGGCGTGAAACAAGAATATGTTTGTGACTGACATCCTTAAGTACTGGCTAAGGTAGAAATGGGGAGGAAAGGAAACCAGTGAAACGCCAGAGCAAGAGTGCTATGTGGAGAGACGCTAAAAACCAAAGGCAATAATCCAATACTATATAGTTAAAAAATAAACAGGACAGGAACTGAGAGAGCTGTTCCAGGCTTGTTTTCTGTGAGTCCAAAATTTGCAGATGCTATAAAATTCTTAACAGGGAGCAAATTTCCTTTTGTGAGGTAGAAGATCTATATCATAATTTTTGATGGATTCAAACACTCATTTATTTATAGTATATACACACACACAAGCCTTTTAAAATCGGTAACTTTTCAGCCATAATGTGAGGTGGTTCCTTTGTATTACTATGTTAGTTAGAGCAGCTTCTGATGTATTTGGCTTCTGAACAGCTGTGTATGTTAGGAGCTGGCTATTAGTCCACACATTTGTTTTATGCATTTGTTGTGGTTTTTGGTGACATACTGTATTTGGGGGAATCATGTAATTTTCATGTAGGACATATTTATCTGCATTCTGTGCCCTTTCTACCTAGCTCGGTATGTGCTTTTTTGACCTTTGGCACACTGTATGGGTTCTCTTGGGCTTTCAGGTGGTGCTGAAGATGTTGGGGTGGGTAGGATTAGAACAGTGAGAACTCTGTGCCTGGTTTTTCTGGAAGAGAGTTTGTTGTAATTGAATTGAAATGATGCCTTGATAAAGGGGTGACTTTTTGGATCTACTGCAAATATGCCAGAGCCACTGCCTTTGGAAGTGGATTAAGCTAATTTGGAATAAGAGCATCCACAGATGGAGTTAATCAGGAATAGCTATTCTGGAATGACTTCCCTGTTTAGACAAGCCTGGAGTAGTTGTCTCAGTTTGCCACTTGCCTAGCCATTGTTGGATGGTAAAGTTTCTGTAGACATCTGAAAGTCAAGTCTTGAGGGATTTGGAAATGGATAAGATGCTGGTGCAAAAGTGCCTCACAACTGGAATAAGTTAAACTAGCAAAGCACGGTTACACCACTATAACTGTGTCCAGTATAGCTAAAGCCGTACAACTTTGTGGGTAGCAAAAGTGTGATTGCAGCATGGACTAGCATTACCTGCTCCAGCTTTAATCTGGATCTCACAGTTCAAAATATCAGTGAAGACATAATGACATGAACATGTGATACGAGTATGTTCCCAGGGTCCATGGCAGCTTGTAGAGGCTACATCACTGCAGCAACGCTACTGGTTTTAGCTGTGTTAGCTTGATTAAAAGCTGGCGGAAGTTTGCCAACCTGTGCTGTAATCAGACTTCTGATTGCAATGTACACATACCTTGTGTGTAGACAGGCCCTTACTTCAGAATGTATTCTGTTGAATGAATACTGCTTAACTCATTTTCTGATGTAATATTTTAATGCTGCTGCTTTTGATTTATAGGTTGTTCCAGAAAACAAAAATTTAGCTACGCTTTCCAGTGTGATTGATGAGCTAGTGAGCTTCCGTGTCAAGGTGCGGAATTATGCTCTTGCTATGCCTGGAGCAACAGAAGCAGTGCAGGTGGAAGGTACCATTCTAACAAAGGAAACAAAACAGGAAGAGAAAGAGACAAGACAGCAGTTACTGCTGGAGCGAGAACCCCTTCTGCAGGCTTGTGACAACCTGCGGCGAGACCTTGCTGCATTTGGAATCAACGTAAAGGTTGAGAAAATATTGTCTTTGCAACTCCTTTCGTAATTCTTAGAATCATAGAACTGGAAGGGACCTCGAGAGATCATCTAGTCCAGTTCCCTGCACTCATGGCAGGACTAAGTATTATCTAGACCATCCCTGACAGGTGTTTGTCTAACCTGCTCTTAAAAATCCCCAGTGATGGAGATTCCACAACCTCCCTAGGCAATTTATTCCAGTGCTTAACCATTCTGATAGTTAGGAGTCCACCCTGAACTGTCCTTGCTGCAATTTAAGCCCATTGCTTCTTGTCCTATCCTCAGAGGCTAACCATAATAATTTTTCTCCCTCCTCCTTGTAACAACCTTTTATATACTTGAAAATTATCATGTCCCGTCAGTCTTTTCTTTTCCAGACTAAACAAACCCAGTTTTTTAAATCTTTCCTCATAGGTCATGTTTTCTGGACCTTAGTCATTTTTGCTGCTCTTCTCTGGACTTTCTCCAGTGTCAGACAGCATTTATTTTTGCCCTTTTCACACCCTTTGTCAGTATCTCTCAGTACTTGCTCTACACTGCCTGCATTTGGACAAGTAGTGGGTAGAAATGAAGTGGTTGTGTATGAACAATCCGTTAGCTTTACGTTCTCCCCCCACCTCTCTACTGCAGCTATGGCTACTTGTGTAATTACTAAGAGCGTATTATTTAGCTGTTAAAACATTCTCTGCCATATTCTGAAATCCCCATCTGCCCTTTTGGCTGGATTAAACAAGGGCCAGTGATGGTTATGATGTAGAACGGTAGCAATTTGGAGTAGGCTTGACAAGAAGCGGGGACACTATCTGCACTGATTTTTCATGCTCTTCGTTAACTTTGGTTTTGGATAGGAAGGTGGAGCTTTCCTCCTAGAAGTCATTGTGAAAAGCAGCCTCAGTCCTCTCACTTAAATAGTTCCATTCCTTCTGCACTGTCCTAAGTGCCTGTAGCCACCTTCTTTTCTAGCCCTTCTCTCTGCCTCTAGTCTGTCCTTAATGCCACTGTTGAATTATTTGTCTTTTCCCTTTCTCCAGCCATATTTCCCCTTAAAAAAACACCTTAATTGGCTCATTCTCATCTTCCACCATTTCAAGAGGTGCCTTCTTTCCTTCAAGAGATTACGTAATCTCCCTCAATCCAGTACCACTCCTCCCATTCCTCTTGCCTTGCTAGCCTTTCCAACGCTTCTGCCCTGTAATTGTAGCACAAGTATTCAGATCTGTGCTACAGTCAGACATCCCCTTGTTCTCAGCCCTTGCAAAACTGAGCCACTGAACTTTTGAGGCTCATCACTTAGAACTGGGACTAGCAGTGACACAAATGAATTTCTATTTAAGAAGCTACAGTCTAAAACAGGTGATAGATTTGGTCAGACACTTTATGCTGTTTTACTTGTTTCCAACATGGAAAACAAGGAGTAATGGTCTCAAGTTGCAGTGAGGGAGGTTCAGGCTGGATATTAGGAAAAACTTTTTCACGAGGAGGGTGGTGAAGCACTGGAATGGGTTACCTAGGGAGGTGGTGGAATCTCCATCCTTAGAGGCTTTTAAGGCCTGGCTTGACAAGCCCTGTCTGGGATGATTTAGTTGGGGATTGGTCCTGCTTTGAGCAGGGGGTTGGACTCGATGACCTCCTGAGGTCCCTTCCAACCCTGACATTCTATGATTCTTTTAGAGCTATATTTACAAAGTCTTAGCCACAAATTATTTGTTGTATGGCCTTGCCTGCACTACTTTGTGCCAAAAATATCCCATTGTTTCAGCAACAGCAGGAATGTTGCTGTAGAAAAGATGCTGGTGGCCACCTGAATCCTATTTACACCAGCACTTTTATTGGGACCCATGGTGGGAAATTACTGACAAAAAAGCCTCATGTAGAGACAGCCGTGGTTATAAAGTGAGACATCTTCCTGCTGTCTTTTTAAATTAAGAATGTAAGAACTATTTGGAATCTGTCAACTGTAACCACTTAAATTTTTTTTTTTTTTGGTAGTACCTGCACTAAAGAGGAGCCAGGAAAACTCCAAGTTCTAAGTCCTAGAATACTAATAAGTTAGTTTGTCTTTATTAATTTGAATTTAGCCTCAAATAAATCACTAGAGACCTTTTTTCCTGAAAGTTTATTTTCTTAAACTATATAAAAATATTCAAACTTCTTTAAAAATGTATCCTCAAAGTTTGATTTACATAATACCATTATGTTACAAAAGGATTTGTCCCTTTATTGGCTCAGATACTGAAGGTACAGATTTCGTCCAGTGTCTCACTCTTGTTGCTGATACAGATTAATTAACCTTACTCAGTTTTTTAAATAATGTAATTTTATCTGGTAACTCTTGCATGTACTTCACATTTCTCTGTAAAAAGCTTATTTCAGGTTTAATAGAACTGAATTCTTTTTGACTAACACAGTTCATGCTGACAAATAACCTATTGCTCTGTTTAATCTGCTCATGTATCAAACTCTATTTTTCTGTTCTATATGTATTTAATTCCTCATACTACTTTTAAATATCCCTCATTATTACCAGTCAAACTCAGTAGATCTGAAAATTCCATTACTGGCTTGTTAAGAACTTCACTTGTTGATTTCCCAAAACTGCAGTCGAATGGCTAGGAAATAATAGTAAGCAGAAGTGACTAGTTGGACTATCATACTAAAATAATATTTTATTTAAAATATTCAACCTTGCTTCATTCTTTTAAAGTTTAAAGAGCTCAAAATGTACTAGACAGTTTATTCTCATTTAGGGGCCATAAATGAGGCCTATTTTGTTTTATTTCTGCAAAAGTTATAAACATGAAAATGTATTCTGACGACTTTAGTTTAAGAGAAGGTACACACTATTGTTTTTTAAAACAATAGGCATTAGAGTATCTTCATCACCTAATCAGTATTCTTCTCCTATCACAGAATGTGGTCTCAGCAATGTTTCAGAACTGAAGTTGCAATATTTTTCTCATGCCAATGCCATATTAATTTAAACTAAATGGAGTGTCCACTCTCTCCGCCCTCTCCTCCCATAATGTAGCCATCATTTTGAAAAATTATTGTTCGGTCTTTGCCTCTTCACCCAAAGTAACTTGAAGATCTTTTCTGTGAAAAGGTAGGACCACCTTTTTCTTTTAACTTGATCAATAGCAATGCTATTGAAGCTTGGAAATACAGCTTGCTAATAATCAAGGACCTACTTGGGTTTTTTTGCCTTTTGAGTTTAACACAGAATGTTTCAGGTTCACTTAGGCTGCTTCTAGGGATATAAATAATTTAACCAGGTACAAAGTACTGCGTGTATTAAATTTACTGGGTTTGACCCACTTATTTATTCTTACAGGACAGGGGCTCTACTTCTACGTGGGAAGTGGTGGATCAACGAAGAGAAGAGCAAAGAACTGAAACTGGCAGCTGATATAGCACAGGAACATGAGTGGACTGATCACATCGCAATGAATGCTTTAAGAACAACTGTAAATTAATTACTTCCCAATCAAAGTTTCAAAAAGGAACCTTGCAGAAATGTCTATTAATAGAAGTGTTAACTTAAATATCTCTCTGCTTGCCATAACTTGCTTTTTCCCTTTGAGAAGTCATTGATCATTTTCTGCATCTATTGTGAAATAAGCTGGTAGTAACAATGGTGGTTTTGTTCAAGTAATGCAGCAATTAACACAACTGAACAGCTGTAAAAATGGGATCTATAATCCAAGTAATTAGCCTATGAGCCAGGTTCACATATTTAAAATAGGTACTCAGTACAAGAGTGCAGCTCTGACGTTCCCTTTGCTCCTGCTGATTGGTCATGCCCACTCCACTGGAGCCAGCCTAGGGGGTGACTGAGCTAGGCTAACTAAGGAGAGACAGAACCAGGGCAAAAAGGGTTGACTAATTTTTTTTAGACCTTTTAAGGGAAAACCCCAAAATTATACCAGGAGTATAAATATATAACATAAGAACACACTTTTCCCCCACTGCAGACAAGGACAAAAGGGTCTGTTCTTGCATAACTTGATATAGGAGCAGGGCCTCAGTCTCTTCCAATGAGATTCCCCATAATCGTAATACTTATAATAATAAACTATAGGCTACCAACACATGAACCTTTGTAAGCTTGTACATACTACAATTGTCTGTGCAGATACCAAACATGTTAACAAATGCACTTAGTGTCATTTAAGAGAAAATCAACTTTTCCTCTCCTTGGCTGTCAGTCCAGCTCCATGCTTGCTGTCCTGTCCTTTGCTTCTCTTCCAAAGGACATGCTCCTTATGGCTGCTGTTCCTGGGGCTGAACCTTTTTCACCTAGTGACCCTCACATGTCCATTAGGCACCTTTGAACTGTTTTTCTTCAACAGATGTTCAGTCATTCTCCTGTTCACCTACTTTAGGTCCTCTGTGGGTGGGTGCCTCATTTACTGTTTTCAGGACCTGTTTTCATCTAAGACAGCTGTTCAATTATTTCCTTTGTTTGCTGTCCCCTTGGTACTGTTAGTGTAGATTTTATTTCCCTCTATTTCTGTTCATCAGGAGTGTCTGCCCATGGAGCCATGTCTCTCTTTTTCTGCTGCACCTGGGCTGAAACCTTTTCTATTTTCCTTCTTTCCACTCCCCTACTTCTATTAGCCTGTTCTTTTAGCACCTGACCTTGTACCCAGGCTCCACTTCATCTGCTAGCTCAGCACCTAGACTCTTCTCCAACAGCCTTTTTTCCCCCCAACTTCCCCCTTACCCCAGGACAGCATCTGGTGGTGGTACAGCAGGTGCTAGTGCTACTCTCAGGGTTACTACTCCTATAGCTTTTGGTAAAATTATCAGAAGTGCTTTGGTGAAATTTAAGTTGCTTTTGAATTTTTTTCCCCCATTTATATAGTACTCAGGCTTCTACATTATTTAAAACTCCATAAAACAATGCTATTGAAGTATATAAATAAGCAAGCCGCTTAGGCCATCTGTAGTCTCCCATGGCATTCCAGGTCATGGCAGAGATGAACTACAGGTGCTTCCTTCAAAAGAAAAAAAATGACATGCATTTTCCTCAGCCCAACACTATAAAAAGTTGAATTGCAGCTGCCATTCTGAAAGCACTGATCTTCCAGAATAGTACATTATGTGTGACAGTGGAGAAGCCAGCATCCTAATGGGAGAAGGAACATAAGCAATTTAGAAACTTAAGGACCGGCTTCTTCCAAAAGAAGTGTTTTTTAAAATTCAGCTACAATATTCAAAAATGTTAAACTGCTTTATAGCCTAATCTGCTAGTGGAGACTTATGCAAAGTCTCAGAGAAGGCACTGCAGCACTTTGTACCGATATAGGGCCTATTAAGAACCCACTTTTTCCCCATTGCAGACAAGGAAAAAAGGGTCTGTACTTGCAAAACTTGAAGTAGGAGCAGGACCTCAGTCTCTTCCAATGAGATTCCCCATAACCACCTCCAGCTCTAGGCTCAGGAATATAAAGTTACAATTAACAGTAGACACCATGAAAACAAGCATTTAAAATACATAGACTGTTCCTCTGAGTTCTTCTTTAACCTGTAAAGAAACCAGCTCTCACTTCAAGAAGGGGTTTGGTAGAAGGGTGGGAAGGGCTTCCACTTACTAAAAGACATCTAGGAACTTTTCTATGGAGCTAGTCTCAATGTATTCAACTGCTGGAAACCCTCTCTTATCTCTGCTTAGCCTGTGGCTTCTTGTTGCAGCCAGCCTCACCACACCCATTTGCTGAACCAGCCGCAGGGGTATAGAGGGAAGTGTGGTGGGGGAGATAAATATTCTCTTGTCCTTAAGCTTTAACATTTCACAGGCACAGAACAAGCCTGACTCTTAAACTTCTGCTTTATTCCATATCTGATAACATAGGTTAGGTCCTATGAGGCCTGTAACCAGGTTAAGTAAAAGATGCTAATAACTTACCTATGGCTATTTCTGATTCAAGGTGCCTGTATTTCTAATTCACTTTTGTACAACATAAGTTACAGTTGCCTAACAATGGTAGTGGAGAAAGCTCAGGAACTATCAGCATTAGGAATCAATTCTTAAGGCGTATAGTACTTCTCTCGCCGAATCGTTAATCCTCACACCATCTCTGTAAGGTAAGTATATACTTTTGGGGATGAAGGAAAATGGATGTCAACAGACTTTCCAAAGACCTTGCAGCAAATCATTGGGCGAGTTGGAATTAGAATTTGGGTGCAATATAAGAACTTGAAAAAGAACAGAGACCAGCTGTTAAACGGCTGCTTACACTGAATTTTATAATTTCTAACCATCACAAATTATGGTTTACCTAGTTTACCTTTCCCAAAGAGGATACTTAAGTTCATATTCAACTAAAGAACTGAATGGTTTAGGTAACTGGTAGTGCAATGTAGAGTTTAACTTCTGGGGTTAAAGGTCTACATTCAAATTTTATTATCTGAAAGTTGGTATGAGCTCACTGGAGTTCTTCAGTGTTTAAATGAAGCACTTTGTGAAAGGATATGAGGGGGAACATAACTTTAGATCTACAATGATCTCTGAAAATATGAAGTAATCCAGTGTATTCAATAGGCTAAATATTTGCTTTTTAGCCATTTCTTTGACTAGAGAATAAACTGTCACTACCAAGCAGTTTTCCTGCCCCGTTTTTGGGTACTGGCACTCTTCAGAAGGCAGGGAAGTTTATTTCACGTGCTGCGCGCACACAGCTGGTTGGAAGTTTTTCAACAAAATGCTAAAGAGTCTCATGAAAGTGAGTCAAGTTTCACAGGTAGAGTTACAATGGAAACTTGGTTGGTTTCCTGGCAGACTGTCTGAGGCCACAGGATTTCCAGGGTCTGTGGCAGTCCTATCATGCAATGAAGTCATCCAGGAAGCTCATCTTGAGCCAGGGCTTCCAGGCTTCCTGGTGCACAGCTGGGAGCCCCAGAACAAAACCAAATTTAGAAATTTCTAGTGATCTCACATTTCAACCAGCTCTACACGATACTGTTCATATAAAAATTGCTATCAGTTGTTATCAACTCTGTCAGTAATAGAAGTGAATGGGTACGGAGTCTAAACCATCGTCAGCTAAAAGTCTCTTCAGCTACTGTGTGACTAAGCCACTGCAGATAAAGTACACACGACAGTTTTATTTGCTATAGTTTTATTTCCTATGGAAAGAAACTTGCTACATTTCCAGAATCTTTTAAAATTAACTTGTAACAATTTGTATACAATGGTGAATAACAAAGCTACTTTTGTGTATAGTTCAAACAAAGGCAAATTGAAATTTATACTGACCTCTGATATCAAGCAATTTTGTTAAAAAAAAAAAAACAAAAAAACCCACAAGGTCTTATTTGATTTGGCTTTACCTACAAATGTAATTTAGAAATAATACTTCTTACATACCAAATACAAAAACCTCATTTTAAAATCAATTCAACAACTGTTCTAAAACTGTTTAACTGTTTGATTTTAGGAATTAGCGTTCAAAAGTCATTCCAAGGGGAGAAAACAATAGTTTCTGTTCCCCAGGAAAGCAGACAGTTTACAAACCAGTGCTTTGGTAAAACACTGAAGTTTTTTCGTAGGAGTAAACAACTGCTCTAATTTTAAAAGTCTTTAGAACCCCAACAGAATAAAATGAGCAAACTTATAAAAACCTATTTTAAAAATAGGTTACCAGTTTAGGAAGAAAAGCAAAAATGCATTGGGGGTGAGGTAGTAGTCACAGTGCATCCAAAAATATGACTGATAAGGGCCAGGGCTACTCAGAACAGCCTTTCTGATTAAATGTGTTCACTGAAGGAAGTTATTACAAGATGTGAAAGTGCAATCTGACTAATACATAGGGTACTAAACTCCATTCTAGAAATAGGCCACTGGAAAAATGGTTTAAATGAATATGTAACATCTAATAATCACCATAGTAGCTAGTTTACAAAATAAGTCCCTATGCTCTAATGAATATGCACACTGAGCTAGATTGCAGGCTAAACCATAGGGCAGTACATTGGTACTTACTGAAACTTCAAGAAATGTACTTCTGACCCCCCCACCCCATAAATTAGTTTTACCCTAGTATTCAACCGTATGTCCAGAAGTTTAAGAAAACCAGACTGCACAAATCTCTCAACTTCTGATTTCTTCCTGCCTGCCATCTACTCAACCAGCAAGACACACGTGGAACTGCTGACCTGTCCTCCTTGACACTAAAGTGCTGCCTCTGTTAAATGATAATCCAGCAAAAGCCTTTAAAAACCTTGCTACTGCCAAGGCTTGACCCCCCCCGCCCCCGCCGCTATTTTTCTATCCTCTGGGCCCAGTACAGTCTCCTAGTGGACTAATTGTATTTGACTGCCTGCATGGCACTAACGTCGTATAATTAAGTGCAGCTTTCTGGCTCCTCAATTATTATTTATGATGGCAATAAATAGCCACATATGCATACATATAGTAATGCGCTCAGAGCTCTACTCCAGCAGTTTGAGTTATAACTTGTTCTGAGCTGGCATAAAAGCACTCAACCTTCTACCACCACTGACATTTTTGACCATTTAAATATCATTAGTTCCTCACCACACCTAGTACCTTTTCTTCAGATGATAACATTTCACATTGTGTTCCATATTCAGTTTTAGTCTAGAGCAGTAGATGGAATATACAGTAAATTATTTCAGCTAAAAATAATTCCTACCTTTCATGCCAACACTTCTAGAGTAAATCCTTACTTTAAGGGGGTCCCCCCGCCCCCCCGCAGCTTTTTAAAACGAGAGCCTCTGAAAAATGAAGAGCAAGAATTTCAAAATCAGATATTGCTGCCTCAGTGTCTAAGAATGGGCAAAGGCAACCAATTACATTCAAAATTGAAAGCAACTCCCAAGCTTTCCCCTTCCAAAGAGGCAAAAAGATTAATGAAAAATGAAGTGCAGTAGCTAATTCTAGATACAGAGTCTAATAACAAAATCATGACAACCTTGGTGCAAGCCAAGGAATTCCGTTCAGCTGGTGGAAGAATTTTACTTTCTTCTTAAGTATCAAGTGCATTTTTGCAGTTCACACACGCTTTAGTTATTGCTCAGTAACTATGAAAAAAGAACAGAGGAATACTTTCACTTAGTTTTATTATATTATATAACAGATCTGCAACTACAGCATATTTCAGCCAAAACATTTTTTGTATTCCAAACTCTTAAAAAACTATCTACATTAATCATTTTTTCTATTTAAAAAAAAAAAAATCTACCTAGGATACCAATGCTGCTACAGCACTTGAAAGGGGGTATTACTTATGTATATTCTACTGTAAATGTAATTACTGTTGTAGCCATTGTTCTTCCTTTCCTTCCACTCTGCTGCTTTGGCTTCAGGTTTCAAAAAGTTTGTTAAAAGCTGTTCCAACTTCTGAAACCATATCAGATGTAGTCATTGAACGTCCATATTTTTGAAAGGCCTGGTTGTTACATTGCCTTGTAAGAGAACAAGCACCAAATGCAGCCACTAGAAAAGGATTTTGACTAAAGGAAAAAGGAAAAAAATATGTTAATTTTCTTTAAACACTTACACAGGGGAACCTTGCACAATCCCAAAAAGTAGTGGTTTATCAAGATGGAGGGTTGCAGTAAAAATTAAATTCAGCTGCAATACACTGCTGTCTTATTACTGAATTTAGTATTACCATAATTTATATGCATGAATGATTTCTGTTATGAATTCTGAGATTCTTCAGTGCTTCCATGTATCTTCTTGATGCCTGCATTTTCTATAGCTGTAAGAGTTTCTCAGTGTTAGAGTGAAGCACATTTATCCTTATTTACCACCTTATACTGGTTCTTACGTCTCCGTATTACAGACCCTCATTAGGCTAGAAATCCCATTGTGAAAGTTTCTCCCCCGCCCCCAGTGATATAGTACTCAATTATATGAAAAGTAATATTAGGACAGAAGGCCAAGATAAAAACAGACTTGCTTTAGTGTAATGGGGGAATGCTTAAGTCCATTCCTATCTTGTATCTGTGTATGATATTTCTCTTTCCTGATGGGGGAGGTGGGAAGGTTTTACATTTGTTAGGATGAAATCTCTCCTCCTCCAAGTGCTTGCTCATGTCCATTCCAAAGTAGGAGAGTGGTCGCCCTGAGCAGAGCAGCCAGAAAGTTTTTCCCTTAGTGACATCTGTCGGGTTAGTTCTGATGCCACCTGGAGTCATGTGCTCATAGCACTGGCATAAAGGGGCCTGCCACCCCTTCAATTCCTTCTTACCACCCATGCCAGTCATTGAAACTTCAGCTCATCCTTGCAAGTACCTCTCTCAGTACAATTGTTTTATTGCCTGTACATAGTTATTTGTAGTGGTTAAGTTTCAGTTAGTCTGTTAGTAAGTTAGTTAGATTAGTGGACCATGCTTCGTGTGGTTAGCCCTCCCCCGGCACTGGGGCATGCCTCAGTCCCTGAGGTTTAAGCTGTGTGTGTCATGCCATAAGCTGATGCTGGTTAGTGACCCCCATTCTAGCTGCCTCAAGTGTGTGCGGGAGGCCCACCTGCAGGAACGCTGCAGGATCTGTAAGGGGTTCAGGACCTGCACTAAGTCACAGGGACACCAGGCTTAAGCTCTTCCTCATGGAGGTGGTACTTCATCCTCCCCCAGAGCCAAGGCAGGCCAACTTGGCATCGAGTACTTTGGCCTCAGTAAGAGGCACACCAGCTTCTTTTAGACAGATGCAATGCTGTTCTGCTCTGGTGCCAAGTAAAGACGTTCCTTGGGCTTCTTGGTATTCCCAGCCCCAGCAGTCATCCCTGCTGCCAAAGTGGACTAGTCCTGCAAGGGACTCTTGGCACCGCTCTCCTCGGCCGGTGCCGAGAAAGCAGCAGAAGAAAACTGACCGGGGGTGATCCCCAACACAGAATATGACCCGTGCCGGGCCGCTCGGAGATACCTGCTGTACAGTGGGTGCTGTTGACTCCAGCCCCAGGAAGGGCTCCGTTGAGTCTGGCACCTTTGAACTCTCCAAGGAGAGAGAGCTCTTGGACAACTGCCCTGGTGTTACCATCCACGCCAGAGGCAGCAAGAGAGGAGCCGTCACTCCCAATACCACTGTCCTCACCATTTGGGAGTTGTCAGTGGCGGCACAAGAGGCAAGAGCTCCCATGGCACTGAGACCTCAGGTGCCATCAAAAGGGAAAGAGGCCACAATGGCACAACACCAGTCTCCTCCCTCCCAGCATTGCTCAACCAGCATGAGTGAGCACTGCTTCACCTTGGTCACCAGGAAGCATCTCCTTGGAGTTGGACTCACAGGCGGCAGACACCTCTCTCAGGAGCTGACACTGCTCTGGTCTGCGTTACCCGATGGCTGACATGAGCTAGGGCATTCCACCGGTGGCCTGGCCCCCAGCGCAGTGCCAGATGCCTCTACCCCCACCATCACTTCCCTTGAAATAGGAACCAGGTTCTGGTGCTGAATTTCAAGATCTGGCACCGCGAGACCCATCTGGTGCCAAGGGGGAGGAACAATACCCCTTGCCTATACAGGCTTCCTCTTCCTCTCCTGAGAAGGTAGTGGCGGGAACAAATATAGCACCCATCCAGGACGATTATAGGGAGCACCAAGAGTGCCTCAAAAGGGTAGCTCAAAACCCAGGGATCCAGGTACAGGAGATTACAGAGTCCTGTGTCCCGGTGGACATTCTTGGGGCATTAGGTCCATCAGGAGTAGTTTTGCCCTCGAATGAGACCGATAAAGGCCTTATGGCAGACCCCAGAGTCCCTGCAACCAACAGCAAAAAGGAGGGAGAAGGAGTACTTTGTTCCAGCCAAGGGCTTTGAATTCCTCTACAACCATCCTCCACCAGGATCACTGGTGGTATCAGCACCCAACAAGCAAGAATGGCAAGGTCAGCAAGGTCCAACTCCCAAGGCCAAAGATGCCAAAAAATCAGACCTTTTTGGCAGAGAGGTCTGTTCAACTGCTAGCCTCCAGCCCAGGATTGCAAACCAGCAAGCGCTCCTGAGCCATTATGATTTTAATTCTTGGAACTACACCTCCACCCTGCTATAACGCTGTCCTCGGGAGCCAAACAATCTTACCGCATTATATCGAACTTGCTTTGATCCACTGGAGTGCGCAGCCTCCCACCCCGAGCACTGCTTTACCGCGTTATATCCAAATTCACATTATATCGGGTGGCATTATATCGGGGTAGAGATGTATATGGCAAAATTCAAGGAACTATTGTCAGAGGAGTCCAGGAATGAATTATCAGCCCTATTTGAGGAGGGAAAATTAGTGGCAAGGGCATCCTTATAGGCAGGCTTGAACGCAGTGGACTCTGCAACCAGACTCATGTCTTTGGCTGTGATTATGAGGAGAAGCTCTTGGTTTCAGTCCTTGGGCTTACCCTATAAAGTGCATAAGACCTTACAACATCTCCCCATTGAGGGTACATTGCTCTTCTCGGAGCAGATGCCAAACTGCACAGCCTGATGGACTCAAGAGCCACCCTGAAGTCCCTAGGGCTACGTACACCGGATCCAGCTAGGAAGCACTATAAGCCCCAACTGGTTGCTTGCTTCCATCTGCCACAGTCATGACAAGACAACAGTAACCTCTGCACCTTCCCTTACAAGAGGAGACCTCCACCTCAGTCCTCATCTGCTTCCATGCCTGCCCCCATCCCAAGCAATCGATAAGGTCTAAGCAGGCCTTTTGATGGGACGCTCAGGGACGACATACCAGGACAATATATGGATCTCATTTCCCCCATTTTTGTGGACCAGTTATCCCACTTCTATCGAGTGTAGGTCTGCACTACCTTGGATCGGTAGGTGCTATGCATGATAGCATGGGGATACACCCTTCAGTTTAGTTGTTCCCCTCTTTTCCATTCCCACCCTCCATCCCTCCTTCAGGGACCCTTCTCATGAGCAACCCCTGAAAGTAGGAGCAGTGGAGGACGTTCCACTGGAATTAAGGGGCTGAGGGTTCTACTCCCATTATATCCTAATCTTGAAAGCCAACAGTGGTCTCAGACTGATTATGGACCTGTGACACCTCAACAGATTCATGAAGATGATGAAGTTTTGTATTGTCTCCTTTGCCTCCATCATCCCTTCCCTGGATGGAACTGGTATGTTGCCCTCGATTTGAAGGATGCTTATTTTCACAATTCAGTCTTTCAGGGTCATAGAAGGTTCCTCAGATTCATCGTGAACCACGTGCGCTACCACTTTGCTGTGCTTCCATTCGACTTGTCAGTTGCCCCTCAGGTGTTCACGAACTGCATGGCAGTTGTCACAGACTTCTTCAGAAGACAGGGGGTTCAGGTCTACCCTTTGCTCCATGACTGACTGACCAGCGTTAGACCAAGGCCCAGTTGGAATCAAATGTAAATTTAATACAGTCAACTTTCCAGGACTTAGGTCTGTTGATAAATATGCAGAAGTCTACTCTCTCCATCCAGTTCTGAAGACAGAATTCATTGGGGTGATCCTCAGTTTGGTTCAGGCCAGAGCCTTCCTCCTGGAAACCTGGTTCTAAGCAACTGAGGTCCTCAGAGAGAGCCTCAGAAATCATCCCAGCACTACTGCAAGAAACTGCCTAAAACTCCTAGGACATATGGCATTACGCATCTATGTGGTGCAGCATGCGAGATTATGGCTCAGACCTCTTCAGGCTTGGCTGGCACTGGTATACATGCTAGGCTGACACTACCTGTAGACAGGGTTGTCACAATTCCCTCTTTGGTGATCGCCACCCTTTGGTGCTTGGACCCTCAGGCAGTACGTGCAGGAATCCCATTCTTGGAGACCTCATCCATCAATGTCTCTCATCACAGACACCTCAACAATGGGATGTGACGGGGGGAAGGGGACTCCCTCAGAACTCAGGGAGCTCAGAGCAGTTCACCTAGCCTGCCAAGTGTTCCAACCCCACCTGGAGCACAAGTGCATGTCAGTTCTTACAGATAACACAACAATGTTTTACATAAACATGCAGGGTGGAGCACTCTCCTCTCTCCTGTGACAGAAAGCTCTTCACTTGTGGGAATTCTGCATAGCTCACTTGATCCACCTCGAAGCCTTCTATCCCCCAGGGATGCAAAACAAGCTAGCAGATCACCTCAAAAGATCCTTCTCCAACCACCACAAGTGCTCCATCCATCCAGATGTTGTGAAAGGCATTTTCCAAAAGGGGGGGGATTCTCCAGACAGATCTGTTCATGACTAAGCACAAATGGAAGTTTCTTCAGTTCTGCCTGTCCCTGAGTCAAAGCCTGGTGTCACTCACAGACATCTTTCTTCACCCTTGGATGGATCATCTCTTTTACACCTTCCCTCCCATCCCTCTCATACACAAGGTTCTGCTGAAGGTCAGAAGGGACAAGAAGCATCTTGTCCTGATAGCCCAGGCCTGGCCACATCAGCACTGGTTCACCCTCCTCTTAGACCTCTTGGTAGAAACACCAATCTGCCTGCCTCCGTTTCCAGACCTGACCTCCCAGGACCACCTTCATCATCTGAACCTGGAGTCCCTTCATCTCATGTCCTGGAAGCTCCAGGGATGAATCCCACAGAAATAGTTTGCTCTGGGCCAGTTTGCAAGGTGCTTTAGGGAGCAGAACACTGTCCACTAGAGCAGTGGTTCCCAAACTTTAACAGCCTGTGAACTCCTTTCACTAGCTCAAGTCTCGCAAACCCCCTTTTGAAAATGAATATTTCCAGGGATTTTCTCCTGTACCTGAGTATAAATTATAAAAGCAATGATCTTGGAAATACAAAATTTGTTTTTATGACATGCTTATAACACACTATTATTTATTGTTACAGTATTTTTATTACATTATGAAAATGGCAACACTCGTCCAAGATCTCACTTTTCCAAGATCTCACTCAAAAAAGAGTTCCTCCTACACAAGCATTCAGGTCTTGAGCAGTCCAGGCAAACAGCACATGTTACAGAAAAGCTTAAATTTGTTCTTCATAATGTTTTTAAAATTAAATAGGTATCTAGTATTGTTTTTAAAATTATCAAAAAATATTCACTTCCCTTTTTATTTCTTATAAGGAGTCAAAGTTTAAATCTCAGTGTGATAGATATGCTTGCTTTGATCTGCTTAGCTCTTGAAAGTCTAGGGGCTCCGGGCTGCTGGCCCCATGCTGCCCAGGGTCCCTAGGGAAGCTCTGTCCGCCATTAGGGAATTCCCCCTCCCGAGAAGCTCTGTAACATTTCGTGAACCCCCGTTTGGGAATCACTGCACTACAGCCACTTTTCTGGCAAAGTGGAAAAGATTTTCAGTCTGGTCCACACAGAAGGGTGTTTCACCTACACAGTCAACACTACCTTTGATTCTAGATTACTTGCTCCACTTGAAACAGCAAGGCCTAATGTTATCTATTAGGGTCCATCTAGCTGCAATCCCAGGTTTTCACCCATGGATGAATGGCCAATCTATCTTAAACTTTTTCTATAGTCATTTTCTTAAGAGCCTGGAGCAACTCTACCCCACGTATGGCAGCCACTCACTCCCTCAGACCTCAACTTTGTGTTGGCAAGGCTAATAGGACCTCCATTTGAACTGCTGGCAATGTGCCCTCTGCTGTTTTATTTATCCAGGAAGGTGGCCTTCCTGGTGGCCATTTACTTCTGCCAGAAGGGTCTCAGAGATCTGATCCCTTATTTCAGAACCATCTTATACGCTCCTCTTCAAGGACAAAGTTCAATTGCAGCCTGACCTTCCTTCCAAAGGTGGTCTCAATTCCATAATAACTGGAAAGACATATACTAATAGGGAGGAACAAACTCTACTCACTGGGTGTTAGATGTACGTTAGCCTTCTACATAGAAAGGACTAAACCTTTTTGAAGAATCAGTCCTGGTCTGGGTTACAATGAGCCAGAAAAGATCTATAGATTTCTGTAGCAAAGTAACAGTTCTGTGGTTCAACTAAAAGCAGAGGATAATTATATGAAACAGAACTTGAATTCAAGATTAAATGGAGCAGCACAGCCAAGTACTGTTCCCACTGAAATCCGCAACTAACCTATTGCTACTCCTCATCTTCTCCCCAGGAGTTAAAAGCCTTCCATAATTTTGCACACTCAGATGCTGCCCTCAGATCAACAAGAATCACTTTAGGAATCCTAAACTCAGAAACAGCTAAAGGTTAACACCAGTAGGAATCTAGTTTCTAAAGCTACTGCATATGCAGCTTATTGCATTAGCAAGCTCCAGAGAGGACTCCTTCCTATATGTGGTGGAGGAGGCTGCTCGATGCCCTCAACTAAGGCATCAAAACTGCCTCTTAGAGGGAGGTGCACAGTGGATAGTTGTAGAAACAGATGGACCTCTCTTCTGGAGTTTAGGTCATCTCCCAAAGGCTCCAGGATTTGGGGAAGGCATGATGGTATTGAAACAGCCTGGACAGCTGAGTGGTTTGAGATCTGCTAAAACATAAATTCCCAAAGACCAGAGTGTTGGAGTCCTTAGGCTGTGGAAAGAGGAGTCCAGATGCTCAATGAAAAGTTTGGGCCCTTCACTGGAAATGTTGTCTACAGTGTTCTGCTCCTTTCTCATGAGGTGAGAAGACTGAAACCAAGATGATGTTCTCATAATCACAGCCATGGTCATGGCTTTAGAGGCCGTGTTATCAGCATCTAGAGCAGCCTGCAGACAACTAACTGGCCTTCAGAAATGAGGGACAGAATTTGGTCTCTCTGGTCTTGTGGCAGGTGTTCAATAAAGTGTGTGAATTTTGAGTAATTGTTGAAATCCTATTTCATCATCAAGGCCTGATAGTTGGCAATTTGAAATTGAAGAGCAGATGATGAGTAGTATTTCCTGCCTACTAAGTTCAGTAGTTTTGACTCTTCAACCAGAGGAGGTCTAAAGCATATCTGACTGTTCCTTTTGCTGGCTATGTCCAACCTTAGGGAATTAGGGGTAAGATAGGAGAAAAGGTGCTCCATTCCCTTAGGTGGAATATTTTTTTTTTTTAAATCTGTCCACTTACAGGTGGGTAGAACTGTGGCAGGTGTTTGCCACAGAGTGAGAGCTGGAGATGATAATCTTTCCTTTGGGACTGATGTTAAAATACTCACTGAAGAGAGTGCTGGGACTCCTGGCCTTCTTTCAGGGGGATCAGTACAGAATTTGCCAGGCACTTCATGAGGTCCTAGAAGGCCCCACAGTCATCAGGATGTGATGGTGGCAGTGGCAATGCTGCCTCCTCTGGAGAATGAGGACCAGCTGGCTGAGGAAGCGAGACCTCTTCAATCTGTGGTTCTTGCTTCTCCTGTGTACCATTTAACACTGACTAAGTGTGTGGTACTGGAGATTGGTTTATCGGTACCTAAGGGTGATATGGTACTGCTGGGAGCTGAAGTTTCTTTTTGGATAACATCCTGAAGAACTGTCCTTCAAAGCGGCCCTGTGATTCCAGCAGGCACAGCATAGATGGGGAATTAGAGAGGGGGTCACCAAACATGATCACAGTGCCAAGACCTAGGTGGTTTGGTTAGTTCTGGGAGACGTTCTTCATTAAATGGGCTCATAGGAGCATCATGCTATGGTATAGAGGTTAGGGAGAACTAAGTGGGGGGCAGGCCTCACATATTGTTATCAGTACCAAAAGACTGGAGGCTCAACTGAGACTTAGCGTGCAGGTGCCAGGGCTGTACTGAGGAGGAGACTATGATAGACCTCTTTGAAATGAGGGACTCCAGTTCATCCAGAACTACGAGGTGCTCTGTGGAAAGGAATCTGGAAGGTGATGGAGGGCTATGATAGCCAGTGGCCAAAGCCAGGGTCAGGATTGGAGTGAATATTGGCCAGTAGCTGGTGAATGAAGTACTAATGAGTTCTCCGGATCTTCTCAGACCTCAGAGTTATGGTAAGATGATGATACTGGAGCATGTGGGGTAGGTGTGTGTTTTGCGATGCCAAGGTGTCAGATGGTACCAAAGACTATGGCGCCCTGAGGGTAGAGGGCTTGTCCATGTGGAATTTTTTATGCAGTACTGGTGTCTCAGTGGTATCCTTTGAGGTATGCGAGATCTCCTGATAAGTCTTTTGGGGTGAACCACCCCTCTTATTTGTTTCCCTGCTTGGGGAAGTATGCTTCTTTTTCCTGAAGGTCTTGGTGTCAAGGGCTGCTGATAAGGTTCCAGCAGACACAGGAGTGGCTCGAGATGTTGAGGCTGATGTACTGGGGCTGGGAAGGCAGCAGATTCATCTGGAGCTAGGAGAAGTTCAGTATAGTTTTCCTGTCTTTCCTGGACCCACCTTTGAACCCCAAGTAGACTGTGCACTTCAAGGAATGTGGGATTCACTCAAGCACATCAGGCAACTTGAGTGTCCATTGCTATAGGGAAAAAACCTTTGGCAGGTCTGACAGGGTTTAAACCCAGGGATTTTAGGCATAACCAACAGGATCTAGACACTAACTCCAACTTCTAAGGGATAAAACTATTCCCTCTCCCCTCCCCTCAGAGCACAACTGTGCTACAGTAGAAATAAACCCAATGAAATAAAACAAAACAAGTAAAGGTTTCACAGGGAAAAGGCAGGAAGCTGAAAAAAGCAGACACCAAGTTTCTCTGTCTTGAATTGCAGGTACTTAAGAAGGAGCTGAGTAGGTGCAGGGCCACACGAGGCACTGCTCTTCACTGGTGCGGACCCATGGACACTATTCTCCGGTTAAGAGTGCATGGGTCTGCACACATCCTATGGAGGAGCACCCACAGAGACATATACCCAAAGAACTAAGAGTTATCAAGAAACTTAAGAGTAAAATGGCTGAGCTGCTTCTAAAAATATGTAATCGTTAATATCAGCTACTATACTGGAAGGCTATGAGCAACTAATGGCTATTAGCCAGGATGGACAGGAATGGTGTCCCTAGCCTCTATTTGCCAGAAGCTGGGAATGAGCAACAGGGGATGGATCACTTAATGATTACCTGTTCTGTTCATTAGTTCTGGGGCACCTGGCATTGGCCACTGTCGGGAGACAGTGTACTGGGTTAGACAGATCTTTGGTCTGACCCAGCAGGGCCATTCTTATGTTCTTATATTCTAACTCAGGGGTCGGCAACCTTTCAGAAGTGCTGTGCCGAGTCTTCATTTATTCACTCTAATTTAAGGTTTTGCGTGCCAGTAATACATTTTAATGTTTTCAGAAGGTCTCTTTCTAAAAGTCTATATAACTAAACTATTATCATCTGTAATAGAAATAAGGTTTTTAAAAAGTTTAAAAAGCTTCACTTAAAATTAAATTAAAATGCAGAGCCCCCCGGACCGGCTCAGCTTGCGTGCCGCCTTTGGCATGCGTGCCATAGGTTGCCTACCCCTGTTCTAACTGCTAAAAAAAGAAAAAGGTACTAAGGGTGATGCTAGGATTTACAGACCCATGATTCTTACTTCAGTACCAGCAGAATAAGTAGCAATGATTATTAAAATTAGAATAAAAAACCACACCTAGATGAAAATGATAATGAGAATAAAGAACTGGGCATCACGGTGGACAGTTCACTGAAAAACATCTTGCATGCACACTAGTGGTCAAAAATAGCAAACAATACTAAGATGAATAAAGAATGTAATAGAAAAATAACTGATAATTTTATAATACTCTGAGTCAATGGTATCCCCTAACCCAAAATACTGTGTTCAGTCTTGATTACCTTATCTCAAAACAGATATAGTGAAAACAGAAGGGTTTTAAAGGGGGGAATGATGAAAATGGCTAGGAAGCATAAAGAAACTGCCACAAGGAGAGATTAAAAAGATCGAGACTCTTTAGGGAAGAGATATAATAAGGTGCATCATAAAAAAGTATAAAAAAATAACATTTAGTATAGAGAAAGTAAGTGGGATGATCCCATTTACACTCTCAATAAAAAAACGAGGGGACATGCAATTAAATTTAAAAAGGCAACATTTAAAACATAAAAAAGGAAATTCTTTTTTAACATGGTGCACAACCTGTGGAACTGATTGGCACAATACACCATTGAGGCCAAGAGTAGAACAGGATTCAAAAAAGGATTACATAACTATATGGCTAATGAGACCATCTCCCATTCCTAAAGGTACTGGAAAGACAGGGAAAGTTATTCCATAAATTGTGCACTTCAAGATTTTTTGTGATTTCCTTTGAAGCAGCGGTACTGGCTACAGAAAGGATATAGAACTATCTGGATCACTAGTCTGATCTGATAGGAATTATTAAATATTCTTAACAGCTGGCAATGATCTTTTATTTTAAAATGTTTTATTGTGAACCCAAATTACTTCTGAGATTTTGACATATGCAAATGAAATGTTTTTAAGTACCTGTAACTAGTTTAGTTGATTCTTCGGTTAGTCCATTAGCATTTTACAATTTATTTATACATTTATAATTTAAATGACAAATTACATTTGTTGAATTACCTGACTGAACCAACACACTCATCATCAATACACCACAGAGAGGAAACAAAATTATAGAATTTGTATATTGTTGAGATTTCACTGCTGTACAGCAACTGCCATTTATTTAATATTATGTTTGATATATATTCCGTCTATGAAAATCATATAAAAACATATGTTCTGGTAAATAAATATTCTTGGAAATCAATTCAGGTTTGTATTGCTTTTCTGCCTTGTGATCTTGAGCCATTCTCAGAGTCAAGAGACAGTCTGACTTCATCAAAATCAGAACTATTACAATGACTACTGCCTATTCTACAACGCAAAGTTTGTCAGGGTGATCTATCTCAGTGGGTTTCTTAATAGCATTTCTACAGGAGTTGCTGTGAAGAATATGGGCTCATATGAGATAAAAGAACTAATGAAATCATACCCATTAGTTTTTTCTGGTCCAGCAAGAAATGCCCAGTGTGCCAAGACTCCAAGAGAACCTGAAAGAAGGTCCCCTTGTCCACCACATCTTCGGCTGCTTCCTTCATGACTGCACACAAGTACTACAAAGAAACCAAAAATAAAGGGTTATGTATACTTACCCTCTATTTACGTGACATACTACCATGGCTGTGAGGGTTGAGGAGACACAGGAAATGCAAGGTATGCTAGAACATTTCTTCTCTGAGGAGAGACATTGTCAGGTTAGAATTTACTTTAAAGAAGACATCATCACCCATTTCTAAAAAAACATCTTTCAATGATTAAAAGCAAAATCATTTAAAAATAAAACTTTTTATCTAGTATGCAGTTTACTTTTTCCATTTCTCTCAACATGGAAAAAAGACTGTCTCTAGCCAATTTCACATGTAGGTTTTCATGCACTATTAATTATATTACTATAATGACCAGAAGCTTCAATCAGGGCTGGGTCTCCACTGTATGAGTCATTGTACAAACACAGAGCACAAAAAAGTCTCTCACCTGAAGAGTTTACAAATCCGATAAGTGATTTACAAAGATTTACACAGATGGAGTGGGGGAAAGAAATACAATTAGAAACCAATCAATC
This sequence comes from Chelonoidis abingdonii, assembly GCF_003597395.2. Classification (NCBI taxonomy): domain Eukaryota; kingdom Metazoa; phylum Chordata; order Testudines; family Testudinidae; genus Chelonoidis; species Chelonoidis abingdonii. The sequence continues at coordinate 262,144,725 of NC_133769.1, forward strand.
AACTAGTAGTGTTTGGGTTGTAAACACAGCTTGGAAATTTTTTATTTTTTTTAAATAAATCCTACATTGTGGGCAAAATTTGATCAACATATCCCTTTCAAAGGCCATAAATAATAATCAAAATACTAACATCTTATAATACCTGCATTAACTGTGCCAATAAAAGGGGGCAGGCAATTTTTAAAAAATTAACAAGATTAGGGCACAGAAGTTTTCTGGGTCTCTTAACACACTGTAAACTCTCAGGAGAAAGGACTGTGGATAAAATTTTTAAAAGCATCTAAAAGTAATTTAGGAGCCAAGGTCCCATTGAACATTAATGAGACTCAAGCACTTTGGAAAATGAGGCCACGTCTACACTACGGGATAATATCGAATTAGCTAAAATCAGTTTTATAAAACTGATATTATAAATTCGATTTCATGCGGCCACACTAGGCACAGTAATTCGGCGTTGTGCGTCCATGGTCCGAGGACTAACGCGATTTCTAACAGTCGGCATGGGCGCTCTCGTAGCTTCCCATAGTCCCGAGTCCCGCCCCTTGGAATCTGGTTGGATCATTATTGTACGTGGTGTCTGTAAATTCACAGTCATCCTTCCTTCCGGGAACACATTCAGCTGACATCCTTCGCGCGGCCGTTTTTCCTGGATTCCAGGCGAGCCCAATAGCATGCGCAACCATGGAGAGCCCGTTTTAGGTTTTTTTCACGGCACGCTGTACGTACGGAATGCCACGAGAGACCGTACTCCAGCTAACTCAGGGCATTCACGTTTGCGGTTGGCGAAGGATGATAGGCAAGAGGTAGGTGGGGCTACGTTCGCTGTACCGTCTACTGCGAAAAAACGCAATGAGAGACGTTATCTCCCCTCTTTACTTCCGATCCAGTACAAGATCCCTGGCTGACTTCTAAATGGGTCGGGTTGCGCAAAGCGCAACAACAAAATGTTGATGAACTCAACTGTGAGAGTCACCCACCCTATTGTTCTAAACATAAGCATCTCAAAAGGGCAATGCATAGAGGACAGTGTATCAGAGCACAGCTGCTCCTTTCATATCACAGTGCCTCCGCAACACCCCACCGTTGCTTCCCTACTGCCCCAGCCTTCCTGGCTACCAGCACAACCCCCCCATTGTATGAATTATCAAAGAAGCAGGAATAAGAAACAGAGACTGATTACGTGAGAAAAATAGGGAGCGCCTCCCGGAGCCTATAACACAACCAGCCATACGGAATCTTTCCTACACAGGAAAGGGAGGTCTATAAACTTCAGCCCCCAGTTCTAGATGAAGACAGTTACCCCCGTTCTGTACATCTACTGAGAACGGAAGTCTTCATTTTTACCAGGCCCCATCGCCGCCTCACCTGTAGCAGCCAGGAGCACTCATAGGCTGAGCGCGACGATATCATCATAATTTACTGTCTACACACCGATCGGAGGGAGGAGCGATAGCTCTTCGCTGCACAATCGCGTCTCCAGTCACATTCAGTACACATAGGTGACAGTGAAAGAAAGTCAGATGATTCCTTTCCCTTCTTCAGTGTGGTGGGGGGGGGAACTGAGGAGCTATTCCGGAACCACGCCAGAACATGTTGTTCTGAACCTATAGAACATCGAGAGCCAAGCAAGAATACAAAAATACTTTCAAAGAACGCTTGGACTGTGGATGAGGAGACATCAATTACCACCCTCATCCAGAGCGTCCATTTTGAGTCTCTAGGCTCGTTAACGACTTGGCACGACAGCGCGTGTATCCTGAGATTTTTCAAACGCGTTGCATTCGGTTCTGTACGGACTCCTGAGACAACAACAGATTTCCCCATACAGCAATCAGATCTAAGTATCTTCCCGTACGGTCCCATGCTGGAGCTCTTTTGGTAAACTGCATGCCACCGGGCTATCAGAGCTCACACTGGCAAACAGGAAATTAATTCAAAAGTTACGCAGGGCTTCCTTACTGCCCGCTGCAATCGAGTTCAGATGCTGTCCAAGCGTCAGTCGCACTGTGGGATACCGCCCGGAGGCCAATAACGTCGATTTCCGTCCACACTAACCGTAATCCGATATGTTAATATCGAATTTAGCGCTACTCCTCTCGTCGGGGTGGAGTACAGAAATCGATTTAAAGAGCCCTTTATATCGATATAAAGGGCGCTGTAGTGTGGACGGGTACAGCATTAAATTGATTTAACGCTCTTTAAATCGATTTAAACGTGTAGTGTAGACCAGGCCTGAGACAAAGGTTCTTCTGAAATTTTTACTTTGTGTGCATCAGATCGCACTAATATTGCCATTGACACCATATAAATTACATTAATACCCACTCAGTCTATAGACACAATGCTCAACATGAAATGATTGAGAAAATTTTTTTTTTTTAAACAGAACATTTATAACAAGTTTAATATCAGAATCCAGCATCTATCAGGCTATTTCAGGTAGCCCACACTTCCCACAAAAGGTTGTCTGCAAAACTAATTACATTTTATAGGAATGAGGAGAAATTATTGCAAAGTGCAGTTAATGTTCTGTTAATGTAGCTATAGAAATTGAATTTTCCCATTAGTGACCTTGGCAAATAATTTCATTTCTCTGTACCTCAGTTTCCCCATATGTAAAATGGGAATGATGCTTACCTCCCTTCTATAAAGTGCTTTGAGATCTACTGATAAACTATATAAGCAATGGGTATTACTATTTTTATAAATTTTAATTGTGACATCTTTATGTTGCATTACTTTTGTGTGGAAGGGGATGGGGGTGCTTTTTCCCTTTTATTTAGGGAAGAGATTGCTTGTGCTTAATAGGTTCCAGAGAGCATTTAAAGTTATTTTCTTATGGGGGAGGACGGGCAAGTTCAGATCTTTGCAACTGAAATTTTCTTCTGTTCTTTGTCGACAGTGTTACTATGGAAAGGATAGGTCACAGTATTAGATTTTGCATTTTTACTCTGAAGGCACCCAGCTTCATGGAATGAATTCAAGATAGCATGGGTGTGCTAACAGTTTAGCTGTAATCTAACTGCTACTGCCCACAGGTTCACTTTCCTCCATTCTAGACATACTGAGCTGCAAGGGCTCACAAAGCAAATAAAAAGAAAACAAAATGAATTCAGATACATCCCCTCCAAAACCTCTCCTCTAGGCAAACAACCAGACTCACCTTCTTCTCTCTTTGTTGTCGGGTTATGGGGCAAGGGTCACAAAGCCTCTCCCAGATTGGAAGCAATTACTTGGGACATCAACCCCTGGCTCCAGGTCTCTAAAGGCCATCTCTGGGTCCTTGCCTTGACTTCCCCAAGACCCCTGAACATTGCTGTTTATCTAAAATACCTGAGCTGCTCTCACTTGAATTTTCTGCAAGAGGAACCACTGAATGTTTTTATTTAGAAAATGGAGCAATTTGCATGAAAAATTGGGGAAATTTATTTGCATGTGCTTAAACAATAGCATTTAAAATCCGGTTATCACAATCACACCCTTTCCAGTTCAGCTCTAAGGCTGTACTCTCTCTTTGTTGGTGAGTGTGGCAAAGAAATATACTATGAGCTCCTCTCTCTCCTGTCAGTTGTCTAAGCAGTAATCCATCTGGGCTCATCAGGCCAAGCAACTGTGCTTTGTTGGTGTTATCAGGAGGGCATGGATTCATTAATCACTAACAACATTTTAGCAGATGCCACCACAACATGCCCAGAAGTTAATTTTTCAATCACTCCTCCCTCTACCTTCGATTATGGATGCGTTTCTCAGTGTGTACTATGTGTGTGTCAAGTTTCAAACGTCAGAGTTGTTGTTTTTTTCCATTAGCTGTGTGACAAACGTGATATAGTTTTGGGGAAAATCACTAATTCTGCTATTCTGAAGATAATATATGACAGGATTTTCACTGGAAGGTCTTGAACTCTTGGCAGGATGGAAAATCCTGTTCAAAGCTTTTATTTTGGCCATCTGAGTGGCAGCTGAGCACAAGCCCCTGCTTATTAGCCATGTGTCACCATCTGCCACTACCTCACAGTCCCTTAGCCTGCTAGTCAGTTCTGAATTGTGCAGGAAGCAACTGCTCTTCAAACTAAGCCTATTATAAAATAAAACTGTGAAGTAAAAGATTTCTGCAAGCCTCATATGTACACACCACCTAGAAGGTAACAAAAGTGCCCTCTAAAAACCATAAGCAGAGATGATGGGACACAAATCTGAGGAAGCTTCAAAGAAGCAGAATTCCATGTATATAACAAATAATGGGAAAAGGTACCATCATCCTCACGAGTCTCAGTCTAAGAGACTCAGTAACTCAAGGTGTGTTTCAGGATAGAAGGTTGATACATCGCAGTAAGCACATTGCGAAAAGAAAAAAGGCTGATGACAAGTATTAAGACCTGTGAACTTTTAAAATTAAAATAAATGAAAAGGAATAAAATACTTCCAAGCAACAACAAAGGCACAAACTGATGGACTGGCAGTGCCTCAGAGGATACGTCTTTGTGATGCTTTTTCAAAAATTTGGCTCGTTCAGTTGGCTAGTTCTTTGACCCCACAAAGGAACCGTAGGTCACCTGGTCTTGGAAACAGGTTCTGCAGTACTAAGAATTTAGATCGGGGCTCTTCCCCAGAGGCCAAATCTAAGCAACAGATCTTTGTCAAAATGGACAGGGACGACCATGTGGCTGACCTTCCGTATACCCTGCATGGGGCAGTGGCAGCTAGTGGCAATGGTGTTGGCCCATCACTAGACAGAGATGGTAAAATTTATTAAATGGTGCAGAAAAGAATTCAATAAATATTTCTGTTCTGTATTTGGAAAGAACCAGGATGATGCACATGTATCATAAAAAAATAAAGTACTTTCCAGACCATTAGTTACTAAAGAGGATGTTAGACAAGAATTGCAAGGCATAAACGTTTTAAAATCAGCAGGCCTGGATAACTTGCACTTGAGTCCTAAAAGAGTTGGCTGAAGAGATCTCTCACCTGCTGATGTTAATTATAATAAATCACAGTATACTGGGGAAATTCTAGGAGACTGGAAGAGTGCTAATGCGCCAATATCCAAAAACGGCAAGCAGGATAATCTAGGTAACTACAGGTTGGTTAGCCTGACATCAATCCCAGAAAACATAACAGAAAAGCTGATATGGGATTCAACTGATAAACAGTAGGAATATAAATGAATACCAGTCAACATTCTTTTATAGAAAATAGATCCCAGCAAAGAAACCTGATTCCATTCTTTGGAGAGATTGCAAATTTGGTTGATAATGATAATTCCATTGATATAATAAACTTAGACTTCTTGTAACGTGTTTAACTTAGTATATCATGATGCTCATTATAAAACTGGAATTATACAACATTAATGGAGCTCTTGTTAAACAGATTAAAAAACTGGCTGACAAACCTAAAGAAGTAGTTGTCGATGGAGAATCATCATTGAATAGGGTGTTTCCACTAGGACTCTAGCTACAAGCGCAACACTATTAAACATTTTTATCAATAATCTGGAAGTAAATATAAAATCTGTGAATGACAGAGATTGGCAAAAAGGTAAATAATAATGAGGACAGGGTAGTCGTACAGAGCAATATGTATCTCTCTGTAACCTAGGCCATTCAAACAAAATTCATTTTGATACATGCAAATTCAAAGAATGCAGGCCACACCTACAGAATGGGGAAGTGCATCTTGGAAAGCAGTCACTCTGAAAAGGCGCCACAGTGGACAAACAACTAAACATGGGCTCCCAGCACAATACTGTGGCAAAATGGACTAATGGGATCCTTGGACCTATACCCAGGCAAGAAGTGAATAGGAGTATGGAGATTATTTTACCTCTATACACAGCACTGGTGAATCAGATACTGGAACACTGTGTCCACTTCTGGTGACCACATTTTTAAAACAATGTTGAAAAATTGGAGATGGTGCAGAAAAGAGCCACAAAAATTATTGGAGGGATAGATAAGAAATGCCTTACGGTGGGAGACTCCAATAACTCAATCTGTTCATTTTATCAAAAAGATGATGAAGAGGTGATTTGATTACACTGTGTAAGTACCTTCACAGAGAGAAAATAAGAGATATGAAAGGGCTTTTTATGGGAGAAGTGCTTAACAAGAACCAACAGCTGAAAGCCAAAGCCAGACAAATTCAACTTACGTCAGATACAACATTTTTACAGCGAGGGTGATCAACCGTTGCAACAAACTACCAAGACTAAATGCCTTTCTGGAAGATTGGCTTTAGCCAAACAAGTGATTGAGTTCAATATAGCGCTAACTGGGTGAAATTTAATAGCCTGTGTCACACAGTAGGGCAAATTAGGTGATTGAACAGTCACCTTCTGGCCTTAAACTCTTGAGTGTATGACATGAGAAGATTAGGAGCAAAGTGGTTCAACTGGTCCAGTGGACCTGGTTTATTTCCTAGCTCTACCACAGACTTCCTATGTGACCCTAGGCAAATCACTTGGTCCCTCTTGTGCTTGTATTTCCCATCTATAAAATAGGCATCTCCCTACCTCACAAAGACATACTGAGATTAAAACACATTAAAAATTGTTAGGTGTTTAGATATTAAGAGGGCACATTAGATAGGAACCCTCATGCCCAGCTACCATTGCCAAGAAGTTTTGAACTGAAGGAGTTCCTATTGTGTAGCAAACTAAGTGCTCAAAACCCAGAGTGAGACTCCTGTGAGGATGCTATGCTTAGGAAAAAAATCAAAATGGCTGGAGGCGCTCCAAAATTCCAAAAACAATTTAATCGTTTTGCTAATATCAAGGATGGATAATTTCACCCTAAAATCAGGAAATTATGTGAAAACAGGAGGTTATAAGCAAGCAGTCTTACAGCATTTGCTATTAAGGGTATGATATAATCAGAAAAATCAAATATTCAACACAGCAAAATTCAGGTTATTCATAGTATGCCATGAATGCTTGATTTATAAAATGTTAATCAGAATGATTAGGTTAATTTTAGATATTCATGTTCATAGGTTTTTTTTATTTTTATTTATTCCTATTTTAAATGTGAGATATGGGCAAGTTCTAGCTATGACCAAATGCTTAAGTAACACTGATAAAGATAATGACTAGTGTAAAGATTTAAAGTGACATATGTATAATGAGGCTATAGACCACGACACAAATTCAGAGTCACATTCCTGACTATGCTTGTCTAATTCCTGTCTGTAATAGGTCAGACAAGTCGCTTAACTTTCTCCGTGCTTGTTTCCCTATCTACAAATTGGGGATAATGTCTCTTACCCACCTTCTTAAAGTAATCAGAGATCCTCAGATGAAAGGTGCTGTAAGGTGCAGGTCTCACATACTGTCTGGCCCCAAACAGAATTATATTTCTTCCAAAAGTTTCTCTCAGACAACATCAGTTTTCACACACAAATCTTATTTGGCCACTTCAGATAGCTATGAAGGCCCATTTTGCTTCACTAAATGGAAGATTCAGCTTTAAGAAAGTTATTCCAATTTGAATGAAATCCCCAATAAATACATTTATTTGATCTGGCAACTATTAATACTGATGAGTACAGGAGCACGCCAGCTTTTTTGGCACCTTAGGTGGCGGAAGGTCCCACCCCCGAAATGGCGTTCCTGACAGAGGCAGCGGAAGGTCCCGCCCCCAAAATACTGCCAACTGGGGAGGCCGAAGATCCGGCTGCCGCGGTCACTGCCCCCCAAATGTTAGCACCCTGGTTGCCTAATTGGTTGCGCCGGCCCTAAATGAGTAACATTTTAGCCTTTTCTCTTTTGCAGGTTGGTCCACAAAGAAATCCTAGTGACACGCCCCAGCATGCAAAAGAAGAGAGTGATATAAACGCTAATGACTAGGGCTGGAGTAATCAATCTAGTGATGTGGGAAAGGTAAGCTGGCTTTTATTTAAAGGGTGTTTATACTGTTATATTCCCTAATCACTCTTAAAATTTAGCTAGGTCCTTGAGAGTAAGAAACCAATTGTTTGAAAGTTAAAAAATAAAAAAGTCAGATTTCATTTTAATTTTCCAGTCATCTCTGTTTCTTTGATGGAGGCAGGAACTGAGGAGCTGCTCTGATGACAGGTGGTATAAAATAATGCCAGGGAGAATATAGGCTGTGCTCAGTAGAGTGTATATTGAACCAGTGCACTGGAACTGCAATCTCTCAATCAGGTCTAGCTTGGGGATGCAGAAAGGGAACAAACATCCTGTCCTCTGATTAAAAGAGCAGAAGACTATTGGATGGGCTCGGACATTGCAAAAGCAGCCAAGCAAGACAGGGTCTCTAACAAGCAGTTGAATAGCCACTTATCCAGCCATAAAGGGAGCAGGAGGAGGATGTGGGACCTTTAATTCAAGGCCTGAGTGGCAGTGGACTGACTCTTATGCCAGGAGGTAGCTTTTTAACCTCTGTTCAATAGCAAGATACTCCCCTCACCTGATGCTTTCCTACTTTCTCATACACATCTCCAGGCAGTAGGAGAGGAAATGGAGACGGTAGTATGCTGCTGCTACCTACTGGTAGAGGACTTCGGGAAGAAGCTAGCTGGCTACTTGTCAGAGACTGTGTCTTTTCAAGCTACACTTTGAGGAGGGAAGCCTGTAACTGATACGGGGTTGGAGAAAAACATAATAAATTTTTATTTTATTTTATTTTTTAAAGAAGAGTCAAAATACAGACACTTCAAGGACCTAACTAAATTTTAAACTTGTTAGGAACAAAAACCGGTATAACCACACTTTATTATTGCCCAGTTCTCCAAAGAATAATAAAAAGAAAACCTTAGAGAGCTGTGCCATATTGAATAAAAGCTGACTTACCTTTTCCCCTTAAGCTGAGTACTCACGCCTGCCCTGATCAGTGATGGTACTGATATCACCTACCAACAGAATGGTGGGGCACATCTTTGCAGAGCAGGAAGTCAACAACTGTAGACCAGGCTATAATGTAGAATTGCAAAAGAAAAGAGAAAAAAGTGTATAAAACGTAATTAAAAGCCTTGCCAATTATGTTCACTGGGCAATTGGCAGTGCGCACCTGAAGTTGAGACTTTTAAAAACATTACAACTCCTCTCACTCTCCAGAAAGAACAGTAGAGAATTATTACTGGTTTCTCAGAGATCTATATATGTGAATAAACAATTCACAGCTCAGAAGGGACCATTATGATATTCAGGAGGTCAGACTAGATTAACAGGCCACAGAATTGCATCAAATGGCTTCTGCATCAACCCCATATATGCTGTTTGAGCGTTAGCATATATTTTACAAAGATATCCAGCCTTGATTTAAAAATACACTGACTGAGAATCTATGAAGTCCCATGGTTAATTATCTTTACTGTTAAAAAAATACATGTCTTATTTTATTCTGAATTTGTCTATCTTCAGCTTCCAGTCACTGGACCTCACTGCGCTTTTTTCTGCTGGATTAAAGGCCCCTACTATCAGAAATCTTCTCTCCATGTAGGTACTTATAGACTGATCAAGTCATCCTGTGACCTTCTTCATGTTAAGCTAAATAAATTGAGCTTCTTTGTCTGTCACTCAGATTCAAATACCAAAGAAAAAGGCTACTTGTGATGACTATATTTGCTTTACAATCATCTGAACAGAAGTATGCAATTAGCCAAGGCAATCAATTGATAAAATATAATGCTCATCAATCTATAGTTTTCACTGCTACAGACAGCTGTATGGTCAAAGCTTTACTCAGCACCAAGTAAGCACAAAGCAGCCTGAAGGCTTTGTCTTCAAAATTCCAACTTTTTTACCTTTTCTGTACCATATTCAGATTTAGTTTTTAATTTTTTTCACTAGATGTGTAAGAGGTAAGGATGAGGTCTGGAAACTGCAGTGTTTAAACAATAAGGATTAATGTGTTAAATGTGTAGGCTGAAGTGTAGGAGCAGAATTTTATAATTTCTTTGTTTTAAGGTTTTAGTAAGTAAGAGACAGGATCTTGTATTGCATTTATGTTAAGGAGATTAGAGAAAAGTTGAAGGCCTGAAGCCCCAATGTGAATTGTTTTAGTTATAAGATTTAGCAAGGCTCAATTTACAATGTATTCTGCTGAATATGAAATACTGCTGTCTGTGTACCTTTGAAGGTTTCTGTAATTGATTGATTGTGTGAATGAGGAATGCATGCGTCAGTAAAAGATAAGGTGTGAAAGCCATCACAAATGTCCAAATGGTCAAGAAAAAGTGAGAGACTTGGAAAAACCAGGAGTCAATCAGAAAACATCCACTGTATCCGATGCTAAACATGTTAGTAGCATGGATGACCTCAGAGGTGAAGCAGGCACCCCCGAAGACGAGACAACAAACAGAAGATAACAATGGGAAGCCTGACAATAACCATTAAATGATAACAGCAGAAAACCCCAAGATTACCACCACTTAAGGACTAATGACTACAGGATGACATTGCAAAATGCATGGACTCAAATGGGAATTTATAACTATAAATCTGAGGTGTTTTGCCATGGAACTCCGGGTTTAGTCCTGCAAAGCCTCAGCGCATCGGATCATGACCAACAAGAGCCCATCTCCTCGCTCATGCTCAATCTAACTGGCCATTAGATTGACTTGAGCTACAACAGACTGGTAACTATAAACATCAAATGGCAGGAGTGTGTGTATGTAGGTGATAAAGATTGTTGGAAGATGGCAACTTAAAAAAAAAAGTAGGAAGCAGGAGTACAAAAATCTTTCAGAACATGGAATTATGCCCAGGGTGCACTTTCCTAATCCGATGATATGGATTTTCCCCAGACTGGAATAATCATGTGTGCTGTCTCATCTGATAAAAAATTACATCAGACTAAGAGACCACAATTACAAATGAAGCAGCAAAAGTAAAGACTAAAGATTTTGGAGAGACATGGTATGGAGATTGGCCCTTAGCTGCAGCACAAAAGCAGCAAGCAGTGCCTCCCCTCTCAATGCAATTTTGAGAAGCAGTTCTGCAGCATCAAGATGCCTCTTAACATTGTCAGAAGTCCCCAGACTCAACTGGCTGAGTCCAAAGAACCTCTTTGTGAACGGGAGTTGCACTTTGCAAACTGAATACTTGTATTGGTTATAACCTCTTTCCAGGCATGACAGACAAACAAACATGGACATTTGTAACAGACATCATATCCCTGAAGGCTGCTTTCTTAGCAACATCAATAACGCTGCCTGAGATGTCAAAGGACCCAAGACAGGGAAAATATTGAATATATGGTCTGATGGCACTAATATAACAAGTAAGGGAAGCAACCTAACACAGCTGGGCCTCAGACAATACATGTAATGGCCTGGCAATTGAAAAAAGTTTTTTATTTTTTAAATGAAAAAGAAAGTGAATGGCCATACAACTATGAAAAAATAGTACTCAATAAAGCGGGGGGGGGGGGGGGGAACAATTAGGAAAACACCACATCTGCTCTGAGCTCATTGCACACCTGGTGGACAAAAGGCACCGGAGAACAGTTGGGACACCCCCTCTTTTATGGCCTCTGAATCCTGGGGGGTGGAGAGGGGGAAGCTGAGTGGCCCAGTCTTCTAGAACATTCTGAGGATACACTTATCCAAGGAGTGGGAAGCTGCATGGGCAATTTTCAAAAGGAAAACAGAGCTATTCCCCCACCTTTCCACCATCCAGGAAAACACCTGTATGTAATAAGGAAGCAGTGAAGAAAAACAAATATTGCAAAAATCCTACATTGCTCTCAACACTGTTGGCAACTAACAGCACACCCACGGGACAGCCATACGCTGGAAGTCAGGAGATTCTGACTTTGACAGTATATACATAAAATAACTGTTAAAGTGGCATATATGCTTGTCAGAGATTGGTAGTTCATATTAGCCTTTGGTAAACCTCAGCTCTTTCTTGTTTGTTATGTAAACCATGATCATACAGTCATCACTCGGGCATTATGGCATTGTTTGAATTAATTTTCTATTGATTACTGGAAAAATCTTGGCATCAGCAAACTACTCCTTTTTTTAAACTGCTAAGTAGTAAATTTAACAATTTTTTAAAACAGAAGTTTTAAAGGGGGCAATTGTTATCTACAAATAATTTAGCAAAAATATCGCTAAGTCTAAAATATGTGGCAGGTACAGTAGGTCTAATAGATATGAGTGATGTATATCCTGCCTGTAGTGTTGTTAATAAAGAGTTTGCAGATCTATATAAAAGAGGATAGATAATATCAGGTGATCAAGCAGTTGATGAAGCCATTCAACACATCTTCATTCCTCAGTCACATCAATAAGTAGTGAAACAAATAAGTTTCCCTTGAGTAAATACATCTGGAACTAGTGTGTTAAATACATTGAACTTATAACTGCACTCCTTTCATCTCAGGATTTTAAAGAACTTCACAAAAAAAATTAAATTAAAAAAAAAGCTTCTCAACACCTATGTGATGTAGATAAGTATTATGCCCATTTTAAAGAGGGGAAGAGGAAAGTTAAAGGACTTGCACATCAAAGCCACTAAAAATCACACCAGCTTTTTTAAGCATCAAGCTTCAAAAGGCATCTAAAGTGCTGTGCAAAAATGTATCAGTCAATCCTGGAACCAAACGAATCATCTACAGACGGACTACAACTTAAAAGAACAAAAACAAAAAACCCACTAAAAAACAAAATAATCATACAGCTGAAGACTTCATTTACCTTTTTCTCCATCTGAAATAAGATCTCTTTCTCCTTTCTGAACAACTGTCAAATTTCCCATAGCTTGACTGAGCCGTAACACACATCCATGGTGATCATTGCTATCCACAGGATCTCTAAGCTACAATACAAGAATTCCATACAGAATTACTCATTTTACCATTAATGCAAAATCAAACAATTTAAGTCTATGAAAAAAGATTTGTTATTCAGTATTTCTATACTATTTATATTCTTTCCATTCATCCAAAAAAGAAAATTGTTTCAAAAGCGTCTCTCTTTTTTGCTTGCTTTAAAGATGTGCCAAGCAATGATCCAGTGTTGTCATAACAACCATCACATGCAGATTTACTTATCCCCAGGACACTTTTTATATACATAAGGAACAATATGAAAGTGCTTGATTCATCTTTCAAAAAATATATGTTGATATTGTAACAAATACATACTTATGTATCACCAAAAAATTAAATCAGCAGCTCACCATAGCTTCATAAAGTCTGCTAAACTCCATATAGTTTGGAGTAAGAATCGCTCGCTGGTAACCCTGAATAAGAGAGGGCTGTTGGGAAATGAGCCACAATCCATCCTGCATAAGATAAATAAAATTTTTTTAATTAATAGCTCTTTAAATGTCAGACAAATAAACGGTATGAAAAAAATACTTACAGCATCAATGACAATTGGAATTCCTTTGACCTTGGCTTTTTCTATAATACCCTACAAGAAATGCAAATGATTGTAAGACGCTTGGTATGTTAACTCCCAAAACATCTAAATGAAATTTGGCAGGATTATTTCAGTCTAAAAGATGCTGCCTAAGGAGTCTGGTCATATAGATCACCATTTCAAAGAAAGAATTAAAAACATGGTTAGAGTACGACAGAAGACACTTCCGTATCAAATTTGTGCATTTTACAGACAAATATCTTCTAACTGCTAGCAATGCAAAATTAGTAGGAGGTCTTAAAGATAAGCTGTGCTGTTTCTGGTCCACATTTAACCAGCAGCAATGGAATTCTGCAAGTGAAGCTAGGATATTATTTGTGTTGATATGTGAATGAGAAAATAATCCAACTCTCACTCTCATAGCTGTAGCCGCTCCACAATGCTAATAAGTAAAATTCAGGAAAGAAAAGGAAGATGACAACGGCCAAATACATTCAGGAAATGTATCTATTGAGCAAGACTGTGCTAAGTTTAGTGAGGGCCAGTGCAAGGATGTTTCGCACCCTAGGCAAAACTTCCACCTGGCGCCTCCCCCGCACCCCCACCCTGAGGCGTCCCCCCTTGCGACAGCTCCCCACCCTCCGCCCTGAGGCGCCCCACCCCGTGGCAGCTCCCCACTCTCTGCCCTGAGGTGCCTCCCCACCCCAGCTTACGCCTGCTCCGCCTCCACCCCGAGCACGCCATCGCTGCTCACTTCTCCCGCTTCCCAGGCTTGCAGCGCCTAAGCTGATTGGTGTTGCGAGCCTGGGAGGCAGGAGAAGCGAAGCAGCCACGGTGTGCTTGGGGAGGAGGCAGGGCAGGGGCGATCTGGGGCAGGGAGTTCCCCTGCATGCCACCCCCCCCCCTTACTTGCTACAGGTGGCTCTCCCCACGCTCCCCTGCCCCAGCTCTCTCCACCTAAATATCGGCAGCGACCAGGGCGGCCGAAGATCCGTCCACTGCGGTTGCTGCCAAAGAAAATGGCGCCCCCACAAATGTTAGTGCCCTAGGCGACCGCCTAGGTCACCTAAATGGTTGCACCGGCCCTGAGATTATCACTTTTCTGACTATAACCACTTCGTAATAAGAGTGTGTTAATAACATACATTGTGTGACAAGACAGACATGAGATGTGTAGTTTCACTTATAAAATGGAGATTTTACACGAGAAGAATGAGTTTAAAAACAAACAGGAATGGTGGACTTTTATTTGCAAAATTTCTTGCAATAAGTACATACCAATCCAAAAATAAACTGTCTGTCTCTTTGTCCCCTCATAACTGAAAGGCAACCGTGATTAATAAAAGCTTTCAGAATGTTGTTTGTCATTGGCTTACGTACTGACGCTTATCAGAGGGGTAGCCGTGTTAGGCTGGATCTGTAAAAAGCAGCGAAGAGTCCTGTGGCACCTTAAAGATTAACAGATGTATTGGAGCATAAGCATGCATCTGATGAAGTGGGTATTCACACATGAAAGCTTATGCTCCAATACATCTGTTAGTCTTTAAGGTGCCACAGGACTCTTTGTTGCTTTGTACTGATGCTTGAGGGTTTAGATCTTCCCCCACTATATAGCATAACAGTGGATGTTATCCATCTAAATGTCTAATCATTTTTTTAACCCTAAGCTTGAGTTCAGATGATATCACATTGCCATGAGCTCCACAGACTAACTATATATAGTAAAATCTGTGTTATCTGGCACTTTAATAGAGCTTTCCGGTTGATAATCAGCATTTCTAATATCTCCCAATACAAATCTTCAATCTAGTAACTGGGACTAGTCCAGGGGTTAGCAACCTTTCAGAAGTCGTGTGCCGAGTCTTCACTTATTCACTCTAATTTAAAGGTTTCACATGCCAGTAATATATTTTAATGTTTTTAGAAGGTCTCTTTCTATAAGTCTATAATATAGAACTAAACTATTGTTGTATGTAAAGTAAATAAGGCTTTTAAAATGTTTAAGAAGCTTCATTTAAAATTAAATTAAAATGCAGAACTCCTCAGACTGGTGGCCAAGACTCAGGCAGTGTGAGTGCCACTGAAAATCAGCTCGCGTGCTGCCTTCGGCGCCCGTGCCATAGGTTGCCTATCCCTGTTGTAGAGCAAACAAATGGCGAATGAGTCAAGTACTTTATTCTATCTTGTGCACCAAAAATAGAATTATTATGTTCCAACAAAACTAACACTTGTGCAAACCCACTGAAGGCTATGGAGTGACGTGTGCTGAGGGCTCGATTTGGCTTGCAAAACCTTTAATAGTGGTTAAGATTTAAAAGACAGAAAGAATGAACCCAGCTTGATTGCGGGGATACGTCAACACTGCAATAAAAGACCACGGCTGGCCTTGGTCATTTGACTCAGGCTCATGGGACTTGGGCTGCAGGGCTAAAAATTGCAATGTAAACATTCATGCTCAGGCTGTAGCCTGGGCTCTGAGACCCCACAAGAAAGGAGGGTCTCGGAGCCTGGGCTCCAGCCCAAGCCCCACCCCCAGCCTGAATCTCTACACATGCGTCAGCAATTTAGGTGTTACCCTGGATTTGAGGGGTGTATACCCCAGAATATCATCAAGCCAACTGCAACCATGTTATGTGCATTCACCGTTAATTAATAAAAAGAGACTACCACAAAGTTAGGGGTTAATTGGAAAGCAGGCTTTTAGAGGCAAAGTCAAAACTAGATGGCAGTTTCTGTTAATCAGAATGGGAGCAGGGGAAGAAAAGTAAACAAATGAGACAGAAAACCTTGGTGGCTGGAAGACCTTAAGTCTGAGCTCCTCTGATATTAAAGGTTTATTGGAAGTTAGGAGAAACTATAGCTCATAGTGTCCCCCTGCTGGCTTACGTGTTTTGTAAAAATTAGTTATAAAAAGACAAGATAACAGAGTGTAATTTGGAGCAGTCCTCTGAAGCCACCTTGAAAGATTTTTTCCTGACACCTTTTCTCCGCCACAGCGGGTGAGCAACTAGTCACTGCAAACCTGCTGTTAATTACTCACTATCGTTCCAGATGTTAGGTAAGTATCTGGGATGTTCTAAAACTATTGTGCTTAAATCTAATAAACTGAAGTCTTAGATTGAGCACGCTTACTTGCATTAATCTTTTATCAGACAGAATTGCTATGTTCCCATTGATTTATTCCTGATACCGCCTGGAGTGAAAAAGTTAAATTACTCGTGCTGGGGGGTCTGAAAATCCTGGGTAACAGAGGCATCCATTTTATGAAAATATTTGCCCTTCTGCATATGAACGTATTAATACAATTCAACTGAAAGCTAGTTAAGAGATTTAATTTTAACAGGTACAGAATGCATTAAAAAGTTTACCATCACTCTTGTAGTTTAAAGGGGTGGGGAAGGAGAGTGGTCTTTGGCAGAGGAAAAAGGAAATCTTAAAATGATTTGGGAAAAATTAAAAAAGCAGAAACACCTAATCACTGAAACTAACAAAACTGGAGAAACTGCATATAAATTACTCCCCAGTTTTCTTTTTCACAGGAAACAATTATAGGCAAGACCCACCTCTAAGTTTCTCTCTGAATTCAAAAAGAATCCTTTGCCAGTGCACTTGCTTGGAATCCGCAGTTAAGGGCTTTCACAGTACAGGGCAACTGCACCTGTATTCCCCTCAATAGTTCAGCAAGGGCAACAACTCTTGGCTTCCAGCTCCCCCCGCTGTTGCCTCTTTTGGGTCTCTCACCCTTCTGACCAGGATATTCCCAGGCTGAACAGCTGCTTTTCCTTTATTGTGTCATTCCCAATCAGGTTGTCCTAGGACACCTGCTTCTTTTCTTTTCAGAGATGGGTAACAAAGTGATTGTTACAAATGCAAGTTACCAAACAACTCTTTGTAAGCAAGCATACTTTATAAGGAACAAAGCATTACAGAGAAAACATAACAACTAAAGAACCTACATGGCATGTTAATACGTTTATTAGAGTTCATCTCATAAGAACATAAGAACGGCCGTACCGGATCAGACCAAAGGTCCATCTAGTCCAGTATCTGTCTACCAACAGTGGCCAATGCCAGGTGCCCCAGAGGGAGTGAACCTAACAGGCAATGATCAGGTGATCTCTCTCCTGCAATCCATCTCCATCCTCTGATGAACAGAGGCTAGGGACACCATTCCTTACCTTTCCTGGCTAATAGTCATTTATGGACTTAGCCACCATGAATTTATCCAGTTCCCTTTTAAACATTGTTAGAGTCCCAGCCTTCACAACATCAGAAGGATTCCCAGTTGACGAGCGCTGTGTTGAGTCAAAGAATTCTTATTGTTTTAAATCTCCTACCTATTAATTATTTGACCCTAGTTCTGTTGATGGGTACGTAAATAGAATTTCCTTATCACTTTCTCCACATTACGTCATGGATTTATCTCATTCATATCCCCTTAGTCTCTCTTTCCAAGCTGAGATGCCTAGCCTCTTTAGTCTTTCTCGTATGGATGCTTCAAAACCCTATCTTTTAGTTGCCCTTTTCTGAACCTTGTCTAGGGCTAGAAATCTTGTTGAGGGAGAGACCACATCTGTACACAGTATTCGAATGTGGGTACCATGGATGTATATAAGGGAAAATATATTCTCCTTCTTATTCTCTATCCCTTTTTTAATGTTCTAACATCCTCTTTGCTGTTTGACCTTGCCTCTCGCACTGCATGGACACTTCAGAGAACTATCCATATGACGCGCAAAGATCTTTCCTGATTAGTTGTAGCAAATTCCCCTCATATATGTATATGGGTTATTTTTTCCAATGTGCATTTCTCTTTACATTATCCACATTAAACTTTCATTTGCATTTTGTTGCCAATCACTTAGTTTTGTGAAGATCTTTTTGGAAGTCTCACATATCTGCTTTGGTCTTAAACTATCTTGGGTTTTATATCATCTTGCAAAACTTTCCACTTCACTGTTTACCCCTTTTTCTCCAGATCATTATATGAATAAATTGAATTAGCGAATTTGTCCTAGGATCTGACCCTGGGAACACACCATTATAGTTACCCCCTCCATTCTGAGAATTTACCATTTATTCCTACCCTTTTCCCTGTTCTTTCTAACCAGTTCTCAATCGCATAAAAGACCTTCCTTTATCCCATGACAGCTTAAATTACGAGAGCCTTTGTGCAAGCGATCTTGTGCCAAGAGCTTTCTGCAAATCTAAGTACACTATGTCCACTTAGGATCCCCCTATCCACATGCTCTTGCTGACCCCTTCAAAAACTCAACAGATGCTAACACACGATTTCCTTTACAGAATACCATGTTGACTATTGCTCACCAGTTTATGTTTTTCTATGTGTTGACATTTTATCTTAATTATGTTTGTAATTTGCCCAGTACTCGTTTACTTACTGGTCTTAATTCCGATTCACTTCTAGAGCCCTTTGAACATACTGGCTTACATAGCTAATCCAGTCACTGGTACGAGCGACTTTAAAGGACAGGTACAAAACTTGTAAAGTTTCGTTAGCAACTCACATTGAGTTCTTTCAGAAACTCTTGTGCAATCCATCTGGTCCGGGTGACTGTTAGCGTTGAGTATCAATTAATTCCAAAAACCTCTCCAGTGACTTCAATCTGGTGAAGTCCTCAGATTTGTCACCTACAAAAGCTGGCTCAGATTTGGGAATCTCCCTAACATCCTCAGCCGTGAAGACTGAAGCAAAGAATCCATTTAGCTTCTCCGCAATGACTTTTATCGTCTTTAAGCGCTCCTTTTGTATTTCGATCGTCAAGGGGCCCCACTGGTTGTTTAGCAGGCTTCCTGCTTCTGATGTACTTAAAAAACATTTTGTTATTACCAACTCTGACATGGACTCTGGCAAGTGCAGTCTTTTAATTTCATTGGGTGATCCCAGGTTCTTGTTTTACATGAAGGGGTAAACAACAACACTTCCTTATTCACTTTCTCCACACTCTTCATGATTTTATAGACCTCTATCACATCCCCCTACCCTTACGCATCTTTTTTCCAAGATGACCAACATTTCTTAGTCTTTTTAATTTCTCCTAATACGGAAGCTGTTCCATACCCTTAATAATTTTTGTTGCCCTTCTTTGTACTTTTTCCATTTCTAACATACTTTTTTTGCAATGGGGCAACTAGGGGGAGGAATAGCTCAGTGGTTTGAGCATTGGCCCGATAAACCCAGGGGTGAGAGTTCAATCCTAGAGTGGGTCATTTAGGGATCTGGGGCAAAAATCTGTCTGGGGATTGGTCCTGCTTTGAGCAGCAGGTTGGACTAGATCACCTCCTGAGGTCCCTTCCAAGCCTGATATTCTATGATTCTAACAGAACCACACATAGTATTCAATGTGTGGGCATACCATGGCTTTATATAGTGGCATTGTGATATTTACTGTCTTATCTATTCCTTTCCTTGTACTTCCTAACATGAAAAATAAGAAGCCTCAATTTATTAGTATCTTAGCTCACTCAGATACTATGGAAATCTTCATACACTACAGACAAGATCAGAGTAAGACAGATGGACAGAGCCCTAAGCCTTTCACTCACGAGAAAGGAGCAGATCTCATAGCCCTCTTCTTTCCCATCTTCACTGCCAGTCAAAGAAAGATACAAGGGATAATTACAAACCTACATCCCATTCCTATATGCATAAGGTAGCTTGCCTAGACTAGCCAAAAATATTGTAAAAGAAAAGGATATACAAAACCCCACCCTTTAATACAAATTTAAATGGCCAATTGCTGTAGTTGCCTTTTCCCCCTGGGAGAAAACAAGTTACAAAAGTTAAATTTACCACTGAAGCAAACACACTGCACCTATCTCTAGCACAGAGATGGTGGAAATACCAGTCCTCGCTAAGTAAGCAACTGGGATTCACCTGCCCTAACTACACTCACATACTGAAGCCTCAGGTGAATACAATATTTAGACAAATCCAAATAAGCAACACAAAAGGAGATTGAGAAGTAGGCCCTGTCTACCCTGTACTGACCCAGAAAAAAACACACACAAAACATGGCTCCTGGATTTGATGTGCTTCTGTACAGTGCCTAGCAGAATGCAGCCCATATCTTGACAGGCTTGGTCTTCTCTGCTAAAAAAAAGTGCATATTTCACCTCACAGCAACGAATGTGCCTGAGCTATCCCCAGGGTTAAAACACAGTAAAGACAAGACATTTTAGTTTTACCACAAGGTAAGCTTGCCAAGGTCAACCATATATCCCTGCCTGAAGTTGGCGTTGACTAGCTGAACACATGGCGAAACTAAAGCACCTTATCGTCACTGTTATTACCTCAGAGATAGCCTATGTATGTTAGTTACCCTGAGGTAAAACACACACCTTTCTTATCAGTGAAGATAAGGCTATAGAGGCTTCTTCTACAATACAAATGAATCAGCTGGTCAAAATATTTAGACCAAATTATTTTTTACCTTCAATTTGACTCAAATTTTGGACTTTTCATTGAAAATTCTAAACTTGGTTTTGCTTTTCAAAAATCTGAAATAAATAAAAATTTCAAATGGAAATGGAACGTTACCATCATTTTGTTTTAGTTTTTTGTTGAAAAACAAAAACTTCTCATAAAAAAGTAAACATTTTTAATGAAAAATTGTTTTGTTCTAAGTTTTTCACAGAAATAAAATTGGATTTTTTGACCAGCTTTATACATAAAGAGAACCCCCCACTTGTTAGCACACTGGGACGGTGATGGCACAGGGCACGGTGTCTTTTCACTAATAAAAAATCTATACATCATCAAATAATTTTTAAAAATAAAGAGAAGAGGAGTCAGTTTTAATGCAGAAATCCCCAAAATCACTCTCTTTCGCCATCACATTCAGGATACTTTAACCTTCTGGTTTAAGTGTTTCTTGAATCTACTGTTTTGTAAATTTCAAGTTCAGATGTCAAGATCTCTGAAAAACCCAGCAATCCAACTGTTTGTTACTGTCACTGATTAGCCCAGCATTTTGCTTCACCAAAATTTTCTGTATTGTACATGCAGCTTCTGGCATTAGACTGAAACATTAACTTTGGTGTGTTACACAGTTATTGCTGTCATATGTTAACAGTTTGTTCCTGTCTGTGTAGTGATATTTAAATGCTCTTTTTTAAAGCTTTTCACCAAGATATGAAACAAGCAAGAATATTGCTTCAACTAGAATAAGAAGTTTATATTTATTTATTACAATGAATAGCAACTCCTCCAATGTGTGGGTACACATTTGCTTACTGATATTGTTCTTGGCAAAAAGTTTTCAAACCTGGGTGCCTAAAGTGAGTTGAAGCTTAAGCATTTCAATTACTATTTTTGATCATTTCCATTTTGGTGGTGAATCTGTTTAAAAAAAAAAAAAAAAAGGGGGGTGGGTGGGTGGGGGAAGAGGAGGTTGAGGACAACATTTTCTAACACAGGTGCCTGAAGTTAGGAGCCTAAATATGGGGTTAGGTGCTTAACTTTAGACATCTGCGTTAGAAAATGTTGGCCTTTGTTTTTACAGATTTACCACCAAAATGAAGGCGACAAAGAATAACCACTTGGATGCATGAGCTTCAAGCCTCACTCTGAGTTTCTGATAGTAAAAATATGACTTTGGGCTTGTCTAAAGGGCAAGCTAGCAGCAAGCCAAAGGACAACTCCACAGTGTATAAGTTTGCCTCCCATTTGAAAGTGGAGTACATCCAAGTGTACTTCATAACTGTTACTGTGTGGTAGCAGAGTCCATACAGTGAGTTAATGTGCAGCGGTCTAGCGTGCTACAGATTCTCACTGTGGCTTGCCATGCACCAACTTGCCACATAGACGAGCCCTAAGATCTATGACCCTCACCACAAAGGCTAGGCAGCTCCTAGTTTTAACTTTTCTCTTTAAATTCTAGTTACTAACATTTAGCAACCAACAGATCTTAACTACTACCCGTCATAACAAAAAGAAATCATTTATAGAAAGTTCATTTGAAGGCAGTTTTGATTCACTTATAGCCAGTAATTCTATTACAGATGTTGCTTTCCAACTATATTTTAATGGCTCCAGTAAGCCTATTACACAATAGCTCCACTGAAAAACATTCGTTTAGCTGCACAGAAGCTGCAAACTTGGTTTATAAATTCAGTAACAAAGATGTAGAGCAAAATACTAGAGTATACATTACCTTAGCATTCTCAAGCAGTACGTCATCTCTACCTAAACCAGGTCCTATGACAACTGAATGCAGTCGCGGCAACCACTTTTCCACTTCATGAACAGCATTAGGACTGTCACTAAGTAGAGAAAACAAGTACAAAGCATTTACTTACAACACAATCAAATCTGAAATCTCCCATGTATATCTGAGGTTAGCCAAACATTACTGCTATCATGCAGGTTTTTGCCCCTTAGTGAAATAAACAGATTTTTGTTTTGTTGAAAGTTTGTTTTTTAATCTTACTGGGGAGAGGAGACTTGGGAACAATTTTGGGCCTGAGCCCAAGGGTTCTCTAAGGAGTTAACACAGGCCCAGTCTTGCAATTAGATCTGTGCAGGCAGATTCTGATCCCACAAGGAATCCTGCTCACATGAACAGGATGTCGCACAGATCCACCCACATGGATCTACTTGCACAATCAATGCCTTAATTAGGAGTTCTAGGGATCAGGATCTCTATGCTCAAACGCCCAACTATTTCATTAGTTAAAATGACTGGTGTTCTCTGTTCTATATAGAGCACAGGCTCCCCTCAAATCACTACCTGAAACTGTAAAGAAACCACCTTTGAAAAATAGATTATTTGTGGTAAATGATGCATCTATTTACTTATCCTTCACCTTTCCAAAGGTAAGGTTCACTTACTGAAATTACTGTAAAAAAAAAAAAAAAAAAAAAAAAAAAAAAGTCAAACAGATGGATTCTACAAAATTCGGATTTGAGTTTTAAACTATGCCAGTATGAGGAACTTGGCAAACTACAGTATAAAGATAAGTCTCATTGAAGAAATAATAGATTCCCATTAGATTAGTACAAAAGGCCTTGTGTATACTAGAAAAATGCAGTTATTTAATTAAACTGATTTAACAATTGAGCTAGTTCAACTTGTGCAAACCCCAACAGAGCTGCATCAATACATTACCAACTTATGAAATGGTTAAACAGGTTTAAATACATCTAGGATTGTGGGTTTGCACTGGTTTAAGTAGACTGATTTTCACATCTACACCTCTATCCCAATATAAACTCTGCCACCGGGAGCCAAAAAATCTTACCGCATTATAGGTGAAACCGCATTATATCAAACTTGCTTTGATTTGCCAGAGTGCGCGGCCCCGTACCCCCGGAGCACTGCTTTACCGCGTTATATCAGGTCATGTTATATCGGGGTAAAAGCGTATTTAGTTAAAACAGTGCATCTTTCTATATTGGAAAAAGCCTTAGAGATGGAAGAGATCTCTTAGACCTAATCATTCTCCCTATAGAATTGTTCCCTACAATACATGCTGTATTTCCCACAGGAATATGAAGGTTACTTACCTGTAATGGAGTTCTTTCAGAGGGACTCTGCGTATTCACACTACTGGGAATGTGCCAGTGGATACACCTCAGGAAAACCCGCTCATAGCAATGCCAAATGAGAGTATCATGCACCCCACCACCACTCCCCTCTGCGTTCTTGAACATTCCAAGGCTGAGGCTATGAAAGGGGGCTTGATGCCCTCTGCCACCTCTGTTCCTTCCACTCCTCTTCAGACTCAGGGAGATTCTGAGGAAGAGGAGAAGGTGAGAAGGGAGTGTGACATGCAGAGTCCATCTCAAAGAATTCTCATTACAGGTCATTAATCTTCATGTCTTCTTTTAGTATCCTCTGCATATTCCCACTCATGAGGTAGTTTGATAAGCAGCACTCCTGTAAGGAAGGTATGTTTTGGGGTCCTAACTGCATAGGATCAAAGTAACGCTCTTCCAAATTGCGCATTCCATTGAGATGCTAAGTCTAGGGAGTAGTGTTTCGTAAGTGTACAGAGCTCCAAGTTGCAGCTTGAAAGATCTTTGCCATTTGAACATATCTATGGTGTGCTACGAAGGCTACCATTGCTCTAGGAGAGGGTAATCTAATCCCCAAGGGGGATGGAATGGATACTAGTTCACAGCACTCCTGCTTGCACTGCCTAACCCAATTAAGTAGCATCTATGAAGAGACAGTGTGTTCCATACGGTTATCAGCATATGAAATGAAGACACTGTTAAGACACTAAGCCCTTTAGCATCCAAAGTATGCAGCTCTGTCTTGTCTACATGAGTACAAGGTCTAGGAAAAAGATACTGGATAATTAATCGTTTGATTAAGGTGAAAGTCACACCACCCTGGGAAGGAAATTAGCATTAGAGCAATGCACCCCTGTATCCTCTGGAAGACAGTGAATGAAGGATACACCAGGCAAGCATCTAATCCTCTCATTGGTCTAGCTGATGTCACGGCTATGACAAAAGTCTTTTTGATAGACAAGTAGAACAAAGAACACTCTGGCATGGCCTCAAAGCAAGTCTGAGTAAGGACTAACTGGAGATCTCAGGATGGGGACTGAAACTTTTATGCATGGATACTGTCAAAAACAGATGGTTAAGGGTTAATGCCTCTTTTACCTGTACAGGGTTAAAAAGTTCACCTAGCCTAGCTAACACCTGACCAGAGGAACCAATGGGGGAACAAGATGTTTCAAAAGGAAGGAGGGAAGTTTTTCCTTTGTTTAGAGTTTTCAGTTTCAGCCGGAGAGGAAAGATCAAGGAACCAGCCTCTTATCAGAGTAGTAAGTTTTAGAAAGGAATAAATAGGTTTATGTTTATTTCTTTGTAACCTGTCTTATGCAAACTGAGGTAGAATCAAATTGGGTATTTGAGTATTTTATTTTTTTGTGTAACTAAATTTGAGGGGAACATCCTCTGTTTTGAATCTGTTGTGAGAGAGAGTAGCTGGTATGCTAATCTCTCCCAGAGGGTTTTCTTTTACCTTTCTTTTCTTTAATTAAAAGCCTTTTTTCTTAATACCTGATTGATTTTTCCTTGTTTTTCTAGATCCAAAGGGATTGGATCTGGACTCACCAGGGATTGGGGTGGGGGGGAGGAGGGGAGAGATGGTTAATTTCTCCTTGTTTTAAGATCCAAGGGGTTTGGACCTGTGTTCACCAGGGAATTGGTGAAGTCCCTCAAGGCTACCCAGGGAGGGGAAAGTTTTGGCGGGACAAGGAGTGCTCCAGACACTGAAATTCTGGATGGTGGCAACAATACCAGATCTAAGCTAGTAATTAAGCTTAGAAGTGTCCATACAGGTCCCAACATCTGTACCCTAAAGTTCAGAGTGGGGAAGGAACCTTGACATAGTGAGCAGCGGTGAGGGATTTTTCAGAAACCAAAAGCCAGGTTTTTTTTTCCTCCTTTGAGATGCTGGGGAAGCAGTGAAGGAGAGATACCCTGAAGGCAAACAGACAAAAGGTTTTTCTAACAAGGCTTTGTTAGAAAGGATTTCCAGCTGGGCTTAGCTGGAGGGTAATTAACAGATTGCAAGAGACAAGTTATAAACCAGTTTTTCTGGTCTCTTCTCATTCTGAGAAGTCCAGTTAAAAGCTGTGGGTTTGTTTTTTCTTTTACCTCGCAAACCAAGATAGCTCAGGCACAGCAGGGAAACATGTCAAGCAAAGAAATAAAACCACCATACTACAGGAACTGAAATTAGCCAAACTCCGGGCTCTGGAGAGTCAAAAGGAATATGACAGACAGATGCCAGAGATGAGACTGCCCACAATAGAGCTGAGGCTGCCCACAAAAGAGCTACGGAGGAGAAAGAAAAAGAAAAGAAGAGAAAGCCAAAGAGACTGACCACCGGAGGGCTATGGAGATCCAGATGGAGGCCCACAAGCAGGCCCTGGAATTAGCAAGGGCTAAGCAGGATGTGCCAGCCAACCCTAGCAACCCTTCTCCAGGTACTGTTTCCTATCCCAGAAAAATTCCCCACCTACAAGGCAGGTGATGATACCGAGGCCTTCTTAGAAAATTTCGAAAGGGCTTGCCATGGGTACAGCATCCCTACAGACCATGATAGAGTTGAGGCCACAGCTCAGTGGACCCTTAGTAGAGGTGGCGGCTGAAATACCTAAGGAACACATGAACGATGATAAACTTTTTCAAACCGAGGCCAGAATCAGAATGGGGCTAACACCTGAGCATGCCCGTCGGCAGTTCAGAACCCAAAGGTGGAAACCAGATGTGTCATTTACCTGACACGCCTACCACATTGGAAAGAATTGGGATGCCTGGATATCAGGAGCAAGTGCTAACTCTATGGAAGAGCTGTCCTTCCTAATGCAAATGGAGTACTTCTTAGAGGTTATTCCTGAAGAAATAGAAAGGTACATCCTAGATGGGAAGCCCAAAACTGTAACCCAGGCGGGGGGGAGACTGGAGCCAGATGGGTGGAAGTGGCAGAAAAGAAAAAAACTACTGGAAGTTGGAGCAAATATCAGAAACCAATCCCTATCACTGGGCGCAGCCCAAGGCCACACCTACAACCCAAGGAAAGCCCCAGACACCTTATTGTCCCACCTCACCAGTCTCCAGCAACCCACCTCGGCCCAATGACCAGTCAGCTGGGCGATGTTTTAAATGTAATGAACTGGGACACATAAAGGCCAACTGCCCCAAAAACCCCAACCGATTACAGTTCATTACACCACAAACACACCAAAGATTCCCAGGCCCAGATGCCTCTCAAATACCCTCAGAGCGAAGGGAAACCTTGAGAGTAGGTGAAAAGAAGGTTATCGCATACAGAGACACCGGGGCACAAGTGTCAGCTATCCACCAATCCTTCGTGGATCCCAAATTCATCAACCCAGAGGCCCAAGTGACAATTCACCCATTCATGTCAAAATCTGTAAGCTTGCCTACAGCTGAGCTGCCTAGCGCTGGTCAGGAATGTGGACTTTTGCAGTCTATGACAATTATCCCATCCCCACGCTACTGGGGGAAGACTTGGCCAACCAGGTGAAGCTGGCCAAGAGGGTGGGAATGGTCACATGCAGCCAGGCCAAGCAAGCTTCCACACCCATCCCTGTTCCTGAGCCGTCCACAAGGGCCCCGTCTGTGTTACAGAGACCCAGACAGAGGTGGTGGAACCGGATCCTCTGCCAACGACTGCAACAGCCATAGTGCATCCAGTTCCAGAACCGGAAGTGGAAAAACAACCAGCACCAGAACCGTTGCCAGCACTGACTCCAGTGCTTGCAAACCCATCTACAACTCCAATGCCAGAGGGCACCAGCGGGCCTGAACTGGCAGAACCAGCGGACAACCCTACCCAAGAGGCTCAGCCAGAGCCTGAAATATCACATAGTGCACTAGTGGAAAGAGGGTCACAATCAACGAAAACAACCCCATCACCTACATCGCTTCCAGAGGGACCAAGCCCAAGTCCACAGTCCAAGGAGGAACTGATGTCTCCAGCTTCAAGGAAACAGTCCCAGGCTGAGCAGAAAGCAGATGACAGCCTTCAGAAAGCTTGGGTGGCGGCACGGAGCACCCAACCACCTCTCAGCTCTTCTAACCGATCCCGGTTTGTTGTAGAACAAGGACTTTTATACAAGGAGACTCCTTCTGGTGGACACCAGGAAGACTGGCTTTCTCAAAGACAGTTGGTAGTTCCAACTAAGTACCGTGAGCTTATCCCATGATCATCCCAGTGGTCATTCCGGGGTGAATAGAACCAAGGACCGTTTGGGGAAGTCTTTCCACTGAGAGCGAATGGGCAAAGATGTTGCTAATTATGTCCGGTCTTGTGAGGTGTCCCAACGAGTGGGAAAGCCCCAAGACCAGGCAAAGCCCCTCTCCATAACTGAGGTCCCATTTCAGCGAGTAGCTGTGGATATTCTGGGTCCTTTCCCAAAAAAGACCCCCAGAGGAAAGAAGTACATACTGACTTTCATGGATTTTGCTACCCAATGGCTGGAAGCAGTAGCTCTAAGCAACGCCAGGGCTAAAAGTGTGTGGCAGACCTTAGCCAACATTTTTGCCAACGTAGGTTGGCCCTCCAACATCCTTACAGATTCGGGAACTAATTTCCTGGCAGGCACCATGAAAAACCTGTGGAAAGCTCATAGGGTGAATCACTTGGTTGCCACCCCTTACTACCATCAAACCAATGGCCTGGTGGAGAAGTTTAATGGAACTTTGGGGGCCATGATATGTAAATTCGTAAATGAACGCTCCAATGATTGGGACCTAGTGTTGCAGCAGTTACTTTTTGCTGACAGGGCTGTACCACATCCCAGTTTAGGGTTTTCACCATTTGAACTTATGTATGGCCACGAGGTTAAGGGGCCATTACAGTTGGTGAAGCAACAATGGGACGGGTTTATGTCTTCTCCAGGAACTAACATTCTAGACTTTGTAAGCAACCTACAAAGGACCCTCCGACACTCTTTAGCCCTTGCTAAAGAAAACCTAAAGGATGCTCAGGAAGAGCAAAAGGCCTGGTGTGATAAACATAACAGAGAGAGCTCCTTCAGAGCAGGGGACCAGGTTATGGTCTTGAAGACGCAACAGGCCCATAAGTTGGAAGCATCATGGGAAGGGCCATTCACGGTCCAAGAGCTCCTGGGAAACGTTAACTATCTCATAGCATTCCCCATATCAATCCTAAAGCGTACCATGTTAATTCTCTAAAGCCCTTTTATTCCAGAGAATTAAAGGTTTGTCAGTTTACAGCCCAGGGAGGAGATGACGCTGAGCGGCCTGAAGGTGTCTACTACGAAGGAAAAAGTGACGGTGGCGTGGAAGAGGTGAACCTCTCCACAACCCTGGAACATCTGTAGCGACAACAGATCAAGGAACTGTACACTAACTTCGCCCCAATGTTCTCAGCCACCCCAGGATGGACTGAACGGGCATACCACTCCATTGGCACAGGTAATGCTCTCCCAATTAGAACCCCACCCTACTGGGTGTCTCCTCATGCCCAAGCTGCTGTAGAACGGGAGATCAAACATGCTACGATGGGTATAATCCGCCTCTCTAACAAGCGCATGGGGCATCTCAAGGATGGGCTTCTGAGTTCCCCAAACCAGATGGAGAAAATCTATCTTGTTTTGGCCGGCTTCTTCGGGAGCCAACCGGGCAGGTAAACATGAAAACGCTAAAAAGAGTCACAAGCTCCATATCCCGACAACTACCAATGCCATGAGCGGGCCGTATTGAGCTATCTGCGCGAGAATTGGCGTGTTGGATGTGCCGGCAGTCACAGTTCGCGCAATACATGGAGAGATTAAACCTAAGGGGTACGGCTAAGGTTCCGCGGAGCAGAATGCAAAAAGTCCACCGCCTAATGAAAAGGCCAGCCTTCATACGAGGCTCTGGTCCCCTATTGGCAAAGTCGGGGAAACCGCGGACAATGCAGAAGAGTGTTATTAATTTTAATGTGCGGGTCCCTTCGAGCTGGCGAAATGCGGTACCCAATGCCAACCTTCCAGAAAACTATGGAGGATGGTCACTCCACTTAAGGCAGGAATTCAGGAGAACAGAAGTATGCAGCTTGCCATACTGATCGATGATGTGGCATTTTTTTCTGAGATGGTCATTGGGCAAGACAATCGGGAGCACCTGGAAAATATTCTTGAGCGCTCAGGCAGGCAGGACTAATGTTAAGGCTGGAAAATGTGCAAAGTCAGGCCAAATCAGAGGACTTACCGTCTCTTGGCGAACCCAGGTGGTCAAGGAACAGATACTCCCCTAACAGGCAGGTGTGATGCTATGCAAAAGTGGCCTGTGCCCAAGAAGTAAAAGAAACAGGAGTCCAATCCCTATCGTAGGCGTAGATGCCGGGATATTAAGGCGATTTGTGGCCCACTACAAAAGACAGCCAAATCGCTGCCCCTACTAACAGACCCTGACAGTAGCGAGACAACAGACAAAATGCAGTGTAAGTGGACTAAGATGAGGTGGTCATAGAAGCCCTTAAACCATGGGGCAAGGCAAGGCACTAACCACATTCTGGAACCTGACCAGTGCTAAGGGGCCCCCCAACATTTATGACAAAAAATACTAAGCATCTTGGTCCTAGTAACGGCACAGGAATAGCAGGGCGGGAGCCAGTTAGGTATAGGGAGCCATGTTTTTAGAGCCTGCAAGGAAGACCCAAGCGCGAGACGTGGCGTAGACAGGGGACTAACTGGCCCAAGGCCCCATCCTCAGTCGTTTCTCAAGCAAAAAAGCTGATCAGAACGGGCAAAGCCACTGGCGATTGCCGGGCAATCAAGTGGAAATGCAAATGCCGACAGCCAATTGTGCATAGGCCAGACTAAGAAAAGCCATAAGCACCCAATGGCCCTAATACGCCGTACACCACGTTGGGGATGGCTGTTTCCAGCTACAAACGCGACCATGCTAGTGGCATCGGCGCATATGACAGTTGGCTTTGGTCGAATAGTCCTGCCAAGGCGAGAAACAAAAAAAAACCCTACTTGTATACACACACACTGACGGAGTTGAGGGACGTGCTACGTGCCAAGATTGGGTATCTGCTATTTTGGACAAATTCCAATCATTTACAGGGAGACACAAGCTTCTAACGAACACGTGATCAAGAGGCAGCTGAATGGCGAGCGGTCTGTCCCAGTTGGGCATACGTCTTGTACCTCCGGAGTTAAAGACTAAGTTAACAAATGTCTCTTAGGAAATGTAAAAAAATCTATTGCTACGGTTTCGAACTATAATTAGTAGCTGGATACTCGGTGCCTAAAGGTCTGCGCTCTTAGACTGGGTGTTCTAAGTTAATCTGTTTATCTGAAGCCCTGGCCCCCACGGCGTACTAAGAAATCACCCGACCAGTGTGGTTCCACGACATCGTCTTAGATTCCTGTGTGCGCGGGCGCGTCAATAAAACAGATGGTTGAAGTAGGTACATGCCTCTTTACCTGTAAAGGGTTAAAAAGTTCACCTGGAGGATTTAGCTAAGCTAACATGAAACCAGATGTAACCATAGTGAAGGCGGAAGATAGTTCAACACAGGAAGGAGGGAAGTTTTTCCCTTTGTTAGAGTTTTTACAGTTTGCCAGCCGGAAGTGGAAAGGATCCAAGTGAACCCAGCCTTTACAGAGTAGTCAAGTTCCCTGAAAGAAAAGGCCAAATACAGGTTTATGTTTTACCTTCTCATAACCTGTCTATGCAAAATTGAGGTAGAAAAGGGGGCGGAGAGGTTAGGGTATTCTGAGGTAATTTAATGTTTGTGTAACTAAGGTTTTTGCCCAGGGGAACATCCTCTGTGTTTTGAATCTGTTGTCTGAGAGAGTAGCTGGTATGCTAATCTCTCCCAGAGGGTTTTCTTTTACCTTTCTTTTCTTTAATTAAAAGCCTTTTTTCTTAATATCTGATTAATTTTTCCTTGTTTTTTCTAGTTCCAAAGGGGTTGGATCTGGACTCACCAGGGATTGGGGGAGGGGGAAGGAGGGGGGATGGTTAATTTCTCCTTGTTTTAAGATCCAAGGGGTTTGGACCTGTGTTCACCAGGGAATTGGTGAAGTCCCTCAAGGCTACCCAGGGAGGGGAATGTTTTGGTGGGACAGGGAGTGCTCCAGACACTGAAATTCTGGATGGTGGCAGCGATACCAGATCTAAGCTAGTAATTAAGCTCAGAAGTGTCAGAGTGGGGAAGGAACCTTGACAGATACATACTGACAAGTGCCTTCATAAATTCCTTAAATGTATTATGTGCAAAGATTGATTTATCTACCAACACATTATGGACAGCTAGAGCTGTTAGGTGAACTTTCAAAGGAGAATACAGAAAATCCTGAATGATTTAATTAAAGAATTCAAGAGTAGACTGAATTGCTGCTACTGATGGATACATATTTCTTACTTGCCCATTTCACAAACTTATTCCACTTGAGATAACACCTTCTAGTAAACTGCTTTCTAGAGTTCATCAATGCTTGACATACTTCTGATGTGCAAGATTTCTCAAGGTACATTAAAATCCTATAGGCTACGCAGTCAGGTGCAATAATAGGGGGTCAGGAGGTAACTCAACAGAAGGGCAGAATTTAATAAGTCTTTGGTCACAAGGAGAGGCCTATATAACCCTTGGAGAGCTGGAAAAGGTCTGAGAACCACTGTTGCCTTGCACATGCTGGGGCAAATCAACATTATTTTGGCTCTGTCTTGTTTTATCTTCTTTATCATCTTTGGAGGAGAGGGAAGGGGGAAAAGGTATAAGGCAGATCTTCTCCCCAGTCCAGTAGAAAGGCATCCAATATGGACAGACTGTCTCTCCCACTTCTTGAGCAAAACCTCTGACACTTTGCATTGTGTCTGGTTGCAAATAAATGTATGTATGTCTGAGAACCCAACAGGGTGAAGATCTCATCTATCACTGATATTTTTAACAACCAGTCATGAAGTTGCATTACATCTCTGCTCTTTTGATCCACCAGTCTGCTGTCCTTGCTTACTAGCTGAAGAGCTATGGGATAAATAATCACAAAACACAACTGCTTCCTTGCGCTGTTGCAGAGAAAGAATTCCCCCATTTGTTCACATAATACACTGCCATTGTGTTGTTTATGAAGACTTGCACTACCTTGTTCTGGTTGTGAGGTAGAAAAGATTTGAGAGCCAAATGGATTGCCCTCATTTCCAGAACTACATTCTCTCTTTTCTTGAGAATTCTAACGATTGTGAATTGTTAATATGTTAAAATGCACTCCCCATCTGTGGTTGGAGACATCCTAGGTGGATGGTTGAAAGGGGCTGGAGAGTTGAAAGCCACCCCTCTTAGAATGTTGCAATGTTGAGTTTCCTTTGGTCTTCAGGAAGCACTTTGGCAAATACTGTATGCTCATCTTCTCCATTAAGTGGTACTAATAGTGCAATCTCCCTACCTGAATTTGCCATTCTAACATTGAGCAAAGGAGATGAAAATGCTTTTCTACCAGTTGCATCCATTTTCTTTCCCTCTCTGTCCGAAGGAGCAGAATGTAACTGTCTTTCTCTGGATCTTTATACTGACACTACTACCACATGAGAATTAGAGGTAGTTTGTATATGAAAGAACAAGAACCTTCATACAGTAATTGGTACAATATGCCGTGGGGGTTTCAGTATAGTCTGCCATAATAGAGAAGTCCAACTTCCTGTACACCTGTCTAAAATTGGAAGGGTAATCCTAGCTATAGACTGAGAACCCAGAATGCTCAATACAGCCTGAGAAGTTTCTTGGTCTGTGATTCATGGGAGAGCTCAAAAGTCGTGGAATTGTAATGCATCCTCACATAGGGAGGATGCTGAAGCAACACCAAGATTTTCATCCATGAAAGATTCCTCGTCAAGATCTGGCTCCAAATCCTGACATTCAATTTGAGCAGCAGGTGCCACTGCCTCCTCTGATAATGCATCAGGAACTATAGTGGGAGAATGCTCCCTAAAACCAGGTGAAGATGATGGATCCAGGAGTCTGATCCGAGGAGTGATACTTTTCTGAACCGTATTAGGAAGGGAGTTTCTACCTTGACTAGAATGTGGAACATTCCTATACTACCTAGGAAAGGGCTAATACGGCCATCAAGACAAGGGCAGGATCTCCCAGTCATGCCAGTAACCAAACTCAGGCTAGGAGGGTGTGTTCTGTAAGCTTTGTATTTAGGAGATGTAATCTTTCTAATGAGAAAGAAACATAGGAGGTATATTGGTATGCTTAGCATGTTTCAAAAATTCTTCAGACTGCAGCTCTAGTCTTGCATCTGATCTTGGCTCTGACTCAAATTATTGGAGAAACTACAGGACCTGTCGTACGTAAAACTCAAGAAGGGCAAAATAGCTTTATTGGGGAATCCCAGAGGCATTTTAAAAGAAAGTGTCCAGGGATATCTACAATGGATTTGTCTGATTGCCTTCTTTTCTCTGGTGAAGAGATTGGAGCAGAAGAACGAACAGGATTCTTCCTCTTTTCTGCTTTCCCTTTGGGAGATGAAACAACATTGTCTCATTGTAGATGTGACAAAAGGTCCAACTGCAGAACAATACATTGCACTTGCAATACCACTGTGAGGGCTGATACAGTGTGGTTGGGAGATGCAGAACCTACTGTTGGATCTCTTCAGACCCAATACAATCTTAGAAATCAGAACAAAGTTTAATGTGGATAAATGTAAAGTAATACACATTGGAAAAAATAACCCCAACTATATGTACAATATGATGGGGGCTAATTTAGCTACAACTAATCAGGAAAGAGATCTTGGAGTCATTGTGGATATTTCTCTGAAGATGTCCACGCAGTGTGCAGCGGCAGTCAAAAAAGCAAACGGGATATTAGGAATCATTTAAAAAGGGATAGAGAATAAGACGGAGAATATATATTGCCCTTACATAAATGCATGGTATACCCACATCCTGAATACTGCAAACAGATGTGGTCTCATCTCAAAGACAGATATACTGGTATTAGAAAAAGTTCAGAAAAGGGCAACTAAAATGATCAGGGGTTTGGAACGGGTCCCATATACGGAGAGATTAAAGAGGCTAGAACTTTTCAGCTTGGAAAATAGGAGACTAAGGGGGGATATGATAGAGGTATATAAAATCATGAGTGATGTGGGAAAGTGAATAAGGAAACGTTATTTACTTGTTCCCATAATATAAGAACTAGGGGCAACCAAATGAAATTAATAGGCAGCAGGTTTTAAACAAATAAAAGCAAGTTCTTCACAAAGTGCACAGTCAACCTATGGAACTCCTTGCCTGAGGAGGTTGTAAAGGCTAGGACTATAACAGGTGTGGCAAATTTGCCAGCACTATTATGATGGGTCTCGCGCTCTCTCTTCTTTGGAGGGGTTCAGGGTGCCATTTCTTGCCCCTGAATTGGAATATTAACTGCCCCATTAGTGTCCTAGAGGAGAAGAGTGGAGAGGGAGGGACCTGGGCCTGCCCTCTGCTCTAGGTCCCAGCCCAGGGGCCCTGAGGATAGTGGTAAATCACTTGAACTGACAGTTCCTTCCCCTAGGCTACTTCCCTCTCCTGCCCGTCAGCTTGTGGGGGCTTCCTGCCCTCCCTCTGCACAAGCCAGGTGCCCCTTACCTAGGGTCTTGGACTTCTTAGCCCACCACAGCACTTCTCCAAACTGTTCTCTGCTCCAACACCAATCCTTTCTGCTCCAACTCCCACACTGTCTGATTGAAGCAGCGGTTTTTATCATGTGACTGACTGCAGGTGCTCTCATTAATCTACAGTGAACTTTCTTCCCCTTACAGGGAATAAGGCTCCCTTCTAACCTTCTTCTGCTGCCCTCTGGTCATGCTGTATCACACAGGGTTTAAAAGAGAACTAGATAAATTCATGGAGGTTAAGTCCATTAATGGCTATTAGCCAGGATGGGTAAGGAACGGTGCCCCTAGCCTCTGTCTGTCAGAGGACAGAGATGGATGACAGGAGAGAGATCACTTGATCATTACCTGTTAGGTTCACTCCCTCTGGGGCACCTGGCATTGGCCACTGTCAGTAGACAGATACTGGGCTGGATGGACCTTTGGTCTGACCAAGTATGGCCATTCTTAATATGGCTCTTAACGTCAGATTTATCCCATGCCAGATTTTTCTTTCATTTAGGATTCGCAGCTTTGGATTGGATCTGAGAATTCCCCTGAATGAGATCTGGCTTTGCTTACAGAAGACTTCTTATTCTGCGGAGTTCACCTTAGAATGGAGTTAGAAGGATCTGAAGGTTTTTCCTGTGGTTTGCCTCTGAATTCAGAGGCTAACAAAGGGA
Source organism: Chelonoidis abingdonii (assembly GCF_003597395.2). Taxonomy (NCBI): domain Eukaryota; kingdom Metazoa; phylum Chordata; order Testudines; family Testudinidae; genus Chelonoidis; species Chelonoidis abingdonii. Next base: position 262,180,862 of record NC_133769.1, read on the forward strand.
TCCTCTGAGTGCTTTGAGGTCAGATCCAATGGTCTGGAATCAGTTTCCACTGAAGTCTTGAATTCTGATCCTGGGGCAGAGATTGGAACCTTTGGTATAGTGCTCTCAATCTCCTTAGACCTCAAGGTAACAAGAGCAACTCTCTTGTACAGATCCTTTAAATGGGTCAGTTTGAGGAGTTTTTGCAACCAGAGGTTTTTGCAGTAATGAGGCCTGCAGCATGTTCTGGCATTCCTTGTGATCCAGCAGCTAACAATGCTGCAAATTGAGCAGCTCGAAGAAGGAGGACTCTCTCTGAGGCACAACAGGCATCTGGTATGGGTGTCTGACACTAAGAAGACTGTTGGCCAACAGGTACACCTCTTGAAGCCTGGTCGTCTTGTTTTCAGATCTGGTGGTTGGAACGAAAGTAGGAATTAACTACCCTATCCTAAGAAATAAAAACTGTTACAGAAAATTAAAAAGAATCAGCTAATTAACCATCCTTAAAACTAAAACTGTCTAAATATAAGGCACTGAATTCACTAGTGAAGGACCCAGATCAGATGGGTCTGGAAAAGTCGAGGTCTGGCTGCTGCTGTGGCTGGAAGGAACGGAGGGCAGCAGGGGTGCCAGCCCACCCTGCTTTTTATAGCCTCACTCTCAGAATACTCATGAGCACATAGGGCAGGGGTTGGAGCGGCACTTCAGCACACCAACAAGCACTGCTGTAAGAAGGTATAACCATCTTGGCTGCGTTCACCAGCTCATCCCCACGACTGGGAAGATGCAAAGACACATGAAGAATGTACACTATTCAGATCCTGTTTGAGTGGCTGTGGAGAGAGAGAAAGGGGGCAGCAGGTTTCCCTACTTGCTGGTGGAAGAGAAAGCAACAGAATAATGGCAGAAGGAATTTAGCTCCTCCCTCTCAGTAAGCGTACTCTGATACCAAAAGCTGGTATATTTTAAAACCAGCTGAAATTACAAAAAGTAATTCATTGTGTGTGCCCTTTCCACCTCTTTTAAAGGGGTCAAGTTAGAACCTGGACATTAAGTTATTAGTAACTATTCTGACTTTTGAGTGTTAAGTCACATACTTCATGGTAACTGATACTTGCTTGTTACTGGACCTTTGAAAAACTGTAATTAGAGAATAATGAGCTCAAACTGTTACATGTTTTAGGCACACACTACACCCTGCTTGGAATGAGTACCGCTGTTCATTGTTCTAACACGGCAAAGTTATGATCTACTTGTATTCTTTTTCTCGACTGTTTAAGCATTACAGTTCAGTTATGGCCACTCTCCTCCCTCTTCCCTGTCAATTAACAGAAAAATAAAACTATTCAGCTAGTGCTATTATGCAGTAGTAATACTTTTGTAAGCTGTACAGAATAACCATTGCAGGGAAAGCTGTTCTGCAACTGATTAGAGTATGCAACGGCTATTCTGTCTAGGGCTTCTGGGGATGGAGAGCAGTTTGCCCTGGGCCCCCAAAACCTGAGTGGTGCTGCAACCCTGTACACCATGCCACAATGCCACTCACTGGAATTTGACACTGTGGCCTGTCTGTCATGATGGAGTGCCAAATCTGAGTGGTGCTGCCACCCTGTGGGATGGGAGCCACAGCTGCAGGGTGAGAGAAGGGCAGGCTCACCCTCTACATTGTCTCTCCCCGGGCCTCCCTGAGTAGAAATAATTTTTTTGGAAGGGTGTGGGTGGGGCCTCAGTTTCAGATTTTGCCCCAGGCCCCCAAAAACCTCTGAGCACCCCTGTTCCAGTCAACAAGCCCTAATATTTTCCATGCACTTCACTCACATGCTAATTAATCCTCACAATACGCCTTGGAGTTAGGTTAGCGGTAGTAAGACACTATGGAAGGATGACTTTGTTTTGCCCTCTCTTTTTTTTTTAAAAAATGGCATTAGCAAAACTACATTATAACAAAGGAATGAGCAGCAAACCCTCCATACAGTAAGCAAAAGAAGTGTTGCAAGATACTATTACTTGGAAAATCTTGAATTTGCAACACTTGTACAAAAGCTTCGTGTTTACAGATAATAGCCACCTTTGTGTTTTAGATGCATCAGTTATAACAGTTGGTCATAACACTTGGGAGCAAACATTTAGCTTAGATCTGTCAGAACTAGTGCACTAACAATGATTTCTTCAAGCATGAGGCAGGAGTCAAAAGCATTTGCACCTACACGAGCTCAAACAGTTCTCTCAAACCCATTCCATGATGCAGTGTCTCATTTGGAAGTTAGCCAAAAGCCCTTCAGACTAGTAAGAGCTGCTTCAGGAATCCCAGAATGCACTAGTATGAGCTCCCAAAAGGCACTTTTTGTGCTGACACGCCAAAAGGTTTCTGTCAAAAATAGGGCTGCTGTGCAGAAGTGATGAACCACTGCATAGCGAAATGAGACAAACCCCCATTTGATAAAAATTTGTGTCCCTGCAATAGTTTCCTTGCTTAGTGTACTGACACCCAATTTCTAATTAAAGTTTGTCTCCTTTAAACCACAAAGAGCAGTAATAAAAGTCTCCAAATAGATATCTTCTGTCTTCTCTCTAATCTGATATAGAAACTACAGGAAAAAACATTAAAGGCAAGTAGGAATGTGCTACTGGAAGTCTTGAGCTTATAAAGCTTTATTCAAAATTTGTTCATTTTTACATGCAATCGAGTATGCGAAAAGCCTCCAGTAACCCAAATTCTAATAAAGGTACCTGTCATAAACAGATAGTAGGAGTTAATAGAACAGAAGTATTTTATATCTCTTTTGACTGTAAAGAGTTAACAAGTTCAGTAAGCCTGGCTGTCACCTGATCAGAGAACCAATCAGGGGACAGGATACTTTCAAATCTTGAGGGAGGGAAGTTTCTGTGTGTGCTGTTAGTTTTTGGTTGGTTGTTCTCTCTGGTTCCTGAGAGTGACCAGACGGGCAACCAGGTTTCTCTCTAATCTCTCTCGATACAGGCTCTTTTAAGTTCAGACAGTGAGTACTAGGTAGATAAGGCAAGTTAGGCTTATATTTGTTTTCTTTATTTGCAATGTGCATTTGCTGGGAGGAGTTATAATTGTGCTTTGGGTGGAAGGAGTTCAAATTTGTATTTTGCTGAAAGGATTTTAATTTGTACTGAATACTTAGGCTGGGAGGTATTCAGTGCCTTAGCTAAAAAACCCTGTACCTAATCCATCTTAAATTTACAAAGATAATAATTTTTACTGGTTTTTCTCGCTTTTAATTAAAAAGTTCTTGTTAAGAAACCTGATTTGTTTTTGGTTTTTTTATGCTGGTGTGAGACCCCATGGACGGGGGTCTGGATTCACCAGGGAATGGGTGGGGAGAAGAGGAGGGAAGGGGAGAAGAAAGGTGAATTTCTCTCTGTGGTAAGAATTAACTCTCTCTCGTCAAGGAGGAAGTCTGGGGTGGGGGAAAGAGAAGGAGGGAGGAAGGTGAATTTTCCTCTCTGTTTTTAGATTCAAGGAGTTTGAATCACAGTGATCTTCCAGGGTAACCCAGGGTGGGGAAGCCTGGGAGAGGCAACGGTGGGGGAAAGGGTTTACTTTCCTTGTGTTAAGATCCAGAGGGTCTGGGTCTTGGGGTTCCCCGGGGCGAGGTTTTGGGGGGACCAGAGTGTACTGGGCACTGGAATTCCTGGTTGGTAGCAGCCCTATAGGTTCTAAGCTGGTAATAGAACTTAGAGGAATTCATGCTGGTACCCCATCTTTTGGACGCTAAGGTTCAGAGTGGGGAATTATACCATGACAGTACCATTTCTGGAAAAAAAGTAATGTGGGCCACTGTTTTATTCATTTATTAAATAACATTTAAGTTGTAGAATGCAGAAGAGAAAAGTAATGTAACAAGATTTTACTCCATACTAAAAGAGAAGCTTTGTAAAGCATGGCTTTAACATGAATTTGGCTAGGAAAGGCCAAATGCATTTAATAAGTAAAAGAGGTTTGTTACATTTAGGCTAATAGCTGAATCCAAGTCATCAATAGCTGAATGACTATGTCGCTTTTTGGACAGTTCATGAAAATAACCTCATAGCAGAAAATTCACTAATTTTTTTTATTTTCAAGCTTGAAAGTTTTGTTTCTGCCCCCCAAATCAATGATACACACTCAACACAACCATTTCTTGAGAAATACAAAGTCCAATATCAAGCCAATCCTGCTTATTTTGCCTTTGGTGGTAATATTTAGCATTTCTGTACTGTTTTTCATCTTTAAAGCATTTTACAAAACATAAAAAAACTTTCATGTAACACTTCTTTGCAATTTCACATCAAGAAAGAACATAAAGCAGACTGTCAGAAAGGCTCCGAGATTAGGAGCAACAATAATGATGATACCACAGAATCACTGACAAGAAGAGATGCTGAAAAATGATTGTTGGGTTGTTTTTTTAAATAAGGGAATCAGAACAAGTACTGCCTAGAGTAGCATCAAACCCACTTCATTTCAGGATCTCTCTGGTGTTCAGAACACCTATGATTGCACCATGAAAGAGAGTTACAGATTGCTTATATTGCATAGTAGTTCTGAATACATAAATCATAAAATTGCCATCTTATAGTTTACACCACACACACACACACACCAATTACAGATGTAACACTGTTATTGTAACCAATATGGGGTAATTACCCAACACATAACCTTGTTTCGCTGAAGATACAATCTTGCAGGATTCTCAACCAAAGTAAAAACTAGACACTCCCACCCCTTACTGGTCACTGTGTTGACCCCCTCAAGTCACGGTTCTCAACCAAGGATACGTGGACCTCTGGGAGTACATTAACTCATCTAGATATCTGCCTAGTTTTACAAAAGGCTATATAAAAAGCACTAGCCAACTCAGTACAAACTAAAAGTTCATATAGACAACAACTCGTTTATGCTGCTCTATATACTATCCCAGCAGTTCTCAAAATTGTGGGTCACGAGTTTGTCTTTATGGGGTCATCAGGGCCAGCCTTAGACTTGCTGGGGCCTAGAGCAGAAAACTGAATCCCAAGCCCCACCACCCAGGACTGAATCTTAAGCCTGAGCAATTTAGCTTCATGGGGCCCCATCTAGTGTGGTGGTCCAGGCAATTGCCCTGCTTGCTACCTCTTAACGCTGGTCCTGAGAGTAGGAATAGACTCAGGCCTGGTCTACACTACGCGTTTAAACTGATTTTAGCAGCGTTTAACCAATTTAACAGTGCACCCGTCCACACTACAAGGCCCTTTATATCGATATAAAGGGCTCTTTAAATCGGTTTCTGTACTCCTCTCGTTGGGGAGGAGTAGCGCTAAAATTGGTATTACCATATCGGATTAGGGTTAGTGTGTGAGTGGGCCGGCAAATCAGCGGTATGGCATCTGCGGATTCCACAGGGCACCACTGTGACTGCTCTGGACAGCAAATCTTGAGCTCTGGATGCAGTGGCCAGGTAAACGAGTGAAAAGCCCCGAAAATTTGAATTACATTTCCGTGTTGCTCAGCGTGGTGGCGTGCAGTCCGCAAATCCAAACAGAGCCAGCAGGACCATACGGGAATACGGATCTGCGCTGTATGGGGAGACAAATCTGTTCTACAAAAAGCTCCTACAGAAGACGAAATGCAAAGCGTGGAAAAAATCTCAGCTACATACACATGCGCATTTGACAAGTGTAACGGAACACAAAGAATCAAAGTGGATGCTCAGGAGGAGGGAGGGGTACTGAGACCCATCCCCAAGCTAATCCCAGCAGTCCACAGCAGTACTCCGAAAGTATTTGCATTCTTGCTGAGCCCCAGTGCTGTAGGTTCAAACACATTGTCCCGGCATGGTTCAGGTATAAAGCTCGCAGATTACTCCCTCCTCCACCACGTGAAAGAAAAGGGGAAAAGAAATCAATTCTTGACTTTTTTCCAATGTCACTCATGTCTACTGAATGCTGGTGGAGAGGCAGATGCTGCAGCATGGAAAAGAACAGTATCCCGCATCCTGTCTAAACAGATAGTTAAAGGTTAATGTTCTTTACTGGAAAGGGTTAACAAAGGGAACCAAACACCTGACCAGAGGACTAATCAGGAACCGATTTTCAAAGTGAGGAGGGAACTTCTGGGTGTGGTTTGTCTTGTTTCTGTCTGTTTGTTTCTCTCGCTATGAGGAAGAGTTTGTTTGTTTTCCTATCTCCAAGCTTCCTTCTACCCTTCTGTTCCCAAGTGTGATAAAAGGAGAAACAATAGGTTTAGGGTTGTATTTGTAGGGACAGTGTGTGAGGTGTCGTGAGTGAGTGTAAATGATAGTCTTTTTGAATAAGGCTGATTATTCATATTTCTTTAAGCAATAGCCGCGTGGAGGTCATCTTGATGCAAGTAGTGCGAGGTCATTAGTGTTTTTTCTTTTCTTTTTTATATAAACGCTTCCTTTAAAACTTGGGTGGGATTTGTTTTCCTAGTTATAGGGCGAGAGGGGAAGGAAGGGCTGGCTGTGGGTGGCTGCAGGGAAGTAGGCGTGTCGCGCGTCTAGGAAGAGACTGGGAGGTGGGGAGAATAAGGAGAGGGAAGTAAATCGTCCTCTCTGGTTTGTGTTTCAAGGGATTGAAGCAGGGAAATCTCTCTAGAGGCGGCCCAGGGCGGGAAAGGGAGCTGGGGAGGAAGGAGAGAGACAGATAGGAAGTGGTTATGCCTTGATTGGAGGCGCGAGGGCACGAAGGCTTGGGGCCCGCGGCGGGGAAAGGTGGGGAGGACCAGGAGGAGTTTAGTGAGGTGCAGTGACGCGAGAATGCCTGATTGTGGCGAGCGAGATAGAGAGCCAAGCCTGGTAAGTGAGAAGCTTGGAGGTTCGAGCTAGGCATGGCCAGAGTGTGACGGGCTGAGAGGTCCAAGGGGGACAGAGGGCGGTATTACAGTGGTGGGCAGCGGGGACGTGGAGAAGAGGAAATCCAAAGCCAGTAGGAATATGGTTTGCGCTCTGTAGGGCTTTTTAGTGAGGAGAGGAGAAGGGTGTGGGTAAAGAGAGCGCAGAGAGAAATCTTTTTTTTTCTGCTGCTTTGGAGGCTTGCATATAGCCAAGGAGCGAGTAACGGCATGAAGCTATTGTTAAGCAATAGCAATTACAGTTGGAATCAGGTACCCGGGGGGCGGCGGGCAGCAACAGCGCACAGCGTAGAGATAAAGTAGCTTTGTTTTGGTAATGGTGGCGGTACGGATATCAAAGAACAGCAAGAGAAGAAGAGAAAGACGAGTGTGGGCTAGGGGCAGAGACCAGGAGACTAACGGAGGAGCCAGCATGTTCAGACAAACCTACTCACTCAGAAGAGGCACCCAATCTACAAGAAAACAGAACCATGAACTACCTAAAAGAGCCCAAAGCAGGAACGAGCGAGACATGAGGCAGAGGGAGCAGAATCAAAGACAGCAGATCACAGGCGCGACCTGGAAAAAGATTACAAGAATGGGAGCTGAGGAAAAGAAAAAAGACGGCTGCCTACAAAAAGAGAACAAGCAACAAAGATGCAGCCCTTCAACGAGAGAATGAAAAACCATCACTAGAGGGGAGAAATACAGAGGGAGGCCCACAGCAGCGAGCCTGGGAAAAGAACAGTCTAACATCAGAAGCAGGCCAATCCGCAACACTTCGCCAATACCCCACACCAAAAATTTCCTCAACTAAAACAAAGAGGTGATGATACGGAAAACCTTGTCTTAGGAAAATTTTTGAAAAGAGCCTGCATTACGATAACACATCTCCTGGAAAGAAGCAAGTACATGGTAAGGGGAGGCTGAGCGTATTCTCACACTCCTTCAGAGTGGACCCCCTTAGGCAG
>NC_133769.1:262188758-262235300 GCF_003597395.2 Chelonoidis abingdonii
ACTGGTTCTCTAGTACACTTGCCCCATATTCTAGGCAGGACTGACTCTATTTTTAGAAACCATAAAGGAGGGATTGACTCGGGGAGTCATTCCCAGTTTTGCCTTAGCTCCCCCAGCCGACCTCAGCCAGGGGCACCCATGATAGCAGCTGACAGTACAGAACGAAAGATAACCATCATCTTATTGCCAATTTACAACGGCAGCACATGGTACAGAATGACTGATAACTGTCTCTGCTATCATGCAAAAGCAAACGAATGCTGCTGTGTAGCGCTGCAGTAACGCCTCTGTCAATGGCATCCAGTACACATACGGTGACCGTAAAAAAAAAGCTGAACGGGCTCCATGGTTGCCGTACTATGGCGTCTGTCCGGGGCAATCCAGGGAAAAAGGGTGCGAAATGATTGTCTGCCGTTGTTTTCCCGGAGGAAGGAATGAGTGACGACATTTACCCAGAACCACCCGCGACAATTATTTTTGCCCCATCAGGCACTGGGATCTCAACCCAGAATTTCAAGGGGCGGGGAAGACTGCGGGAACTATGGGATAGCTACGGAATAGCTACCCCCCAGTGCAACGCTCCGGAAATCGATGCTAGCCTCGGACCATGGACGTACACCGCCAAATTAATGTGCTTAGTGTGGCCGCGTGCACTCGACTTTATACAATCTGTTTTAAAAACCGGTTTATGTCAAATCGGACTAATCCCGTAGTGAAGACGTACCCTTAATGTGGAGAAAAACTTAGTTGCTGCTGTCGCTTCAGTGTCTCCCAGAATGACAAGGCTCACGAGTGAAAAACAGGATCAAGTATCACACTGAAATATAAATACTATATTTATAGTCCAATTCAGGGCTGGCTCTAGCCATTTCGCCGCCCCAAGCACGGCAGCACGCCGCGGGGGGGTGCTCTGCCGCTTGCCGGTCCTGCGGCTCCGGTGGACCTCCCGCAGGCGTGGCTAGCGCGGGAGGTCCACCAGAGCCACGGGACCAGCGGACCCTCCACAGTCACACCTGCGGGAGGTCCACCAGAGCCACCTGCCGCCCTCCCGGCAACCGGCAGAGTGCCCCCCGCGGCATGTCGCCCCAAACCCTGGTCCAATTGATTTGTTTTATAATTATATAATAGAAGTGATAAAGTCAGCAATTTTTCAGTAACACTGTCTGATTTTGTAAGCAAGCAGTTTTTAAGTGAAATGAAACTTGGGGTGTGCAAGACAAATCAAACTCCTGAAAAGGGTACAGTAGTCTGGAAAGATTGAGAACCTCTGCCCTAAGGAATGTAATTGCTACCCTCTATACATTCCAGTCAGCACCTTCAACTGATCACAAGCTTCAGCTCCCAGAGAGACTATTCAAAATGATCAACGCAATAAAAAATGTGCCTCAAAGGGGGAAACATGAAAACAAACTGCAAGAGAAACCCCCCTCATGCATCAGATTCTGAGAGGAACTGGTCAGGAGAGCAAGAATCATAAAAGATGAGATCTTCAGAGAAGCAGAGTTATGAGATAAATTTTCTCTTATCCAACAGATATTACCTCTGCAGGACTCCTACTCCTGAAGCGCAAGCAGCTCTAGGAATGTCCCAAAAAGAATAGCATTAACAATATAAAGAGGAGCCAGGAATCTCTCATAAGTCCAACACATAGGGGCGGCTCCAGGCACCAGTGCAGCAAGCACATGCGTGGGGCAGCAAGCCGCAGGGGGCAGTATGCCAGTCACCATGAGGGCGGCAGTCAGGCAGCCTTCGGCTGCATGCCTCCGGGAGGTCCGCCAGCCCCACGGCTTCAGTGGTAATTTGGCAGTCGGTATCCTGAAAGCGTGGAACCGGCAGCAGATCACCCACAGAAACACCGCCGAATCCGTGTGACCAGCGGACCGACTGCAGGTGTGCTGCTGAAGGCCGCCTGACTGCTGTGCTTGGGGCTGCAAAAAACAGAGACGCCCCTGCCAACACACAACATTGGAGAAGGCAAAAAAGGATTAACAATCCAATGCAAAAACTGACCAAATGAAAATTAGGGATGTCCCCAAATAAAAACTTTTTTTGAGCAAGGTGACTGGGCAAGTGTTTGGATTCCCCTGCTGTGGGAATGAAAATCTCATGGTGAAAATCCACTTGGAGGTTGAATCCAAGCAATAATACTTCATAAATCTGGAGCATAAACTAAATAGTTGCTTTGCAGATAATCTGCAATGGAAACATTCCTGAGGCAGACCTAAGTGGCAGCTTTTCTTCAAATGGTGTGAACCTTTAAGCATCTGCTCAGCTTCAGATTAGCCAAACAGCAGCAATGTGAAATGCCATCACATTTTTTTTTTTAAACTAGGTTCCCTTAGTAATAGTAAATTAAATGACAGATATAAATAAGAAAGAGGAAGTGTCCCCATAGCGGGATCCAAAGGCACCTTCCTGAAAGGCCCAGCAAAGATCTCCCTGGTTCTCCCCTGGCTACTGGTAAAAAGGGCAGAAGGGAAAAAGGATACAGGGCTTAACTCTCTCCCTCCCACCAGCTGCTGAGAGGACAGTAGTTTTGCTGGAAGACAAATGTAAGAGCTTTATTGTCTTTCCTTCCTGCTCTCCCTCTCCGGGATGACCTACATTTTATTTTCTCATGCAAGTATGAATAGGTGTATTTGTCAGCATCTTATGTGCTTGTTATTCTTGTTTCTTTCTATGTCCAAAACACGTATGAGGCACAATCTGCAGTGAGTATCTAGGAAATGTGGAAGGTGAGAAAAATACAGCCATAAACTCATAGGCAAGAGTGTGGAAAGACTTGCTGCACCTGAAATTTGTTCTAGGCATTCTTTTGAACCAGAGTTCTGCATCTGACCAAATGGAGGCCTGGTGTTGTGGGAGGATGCAGAGCACTGGCAAGCAAAGTGTAGTCACCCAATCAATAATTTCACTCATCACTGAAGAATGTTTGCCAAGTCTTGCTCATTAGCAGTGCACTCTAAGGGCAGGTCTATATTTACAATGCTACATCAGTGCAGCCGCAGCACTTCAGCGAAAACGCTACTATGCCAATGGGAGAGCTTCTCCCATTGCTGTAGTTAATCCACCTGTGACGGGTTCCCCTGGGGTGCCAACTGGAACTAGGGTATCACTGAGCCTGAGCCCCCCGACCCACCAGCCTGGGCTCTCACTCACCTTGTAATGCTGTGACAAGCACAATGGTAGTAACCCCGCTGTAGTAGCATGCAGACAGGCTTTCTGACCAGCCCCTGCATGGGAAAGCTATACAGGTAGGCACTTACCAGCTTCCCAGGCCCACACCCCTCTCTGGAAGGTATACATGAATTATACAGTCCCATGCTGCACAGGGAACTGTACAGGATAAGCTCATGAAATTTGTCCCCCTCCCTCAATGTGAAAGAAGATATGCAACAGCCTTCTGCCACAAGTTATGATTTCCACACACTGATTTTAGACAAAACAAGAACAAGTTTATTAACTAGCAAAGATAGATTTTAAGTGATTATAAGGGATAGCAAACAGATGAACGTAAATTACCTAGCAAACAAACAAAAATGCACTCTAAGCTTAATATACTAAAGAGATTGGATATGAGTAGCAAATTCTCACCCCACTTGTTGATTTAAGCAGTTTGAAGAGATGCTTGAGGAGCCAGCTGCACTTGCTTGCAGCTTAAAAACCTCAGGTGTTCCTTTTGCAAGCTAGAAATCCCTCTAGCCTGGGTTCCCCCGTTCCCTCAAGTGCAGTCCTTTTTTCTCAGGTGTTCCCAGGAGTCTCTTGGAGCGGGGAGTCAGTGAAGAACCACAATGTCACTTCCCAGCCTTAAATAGCTTTTGCATATGGTGAGAACCTTTTGTCTCTCAGCTTGGTTCTCATGCCTTTCAGTGGAAAAATACTGGTATTCCAAGACGGAGTCCAGTACCAGGTGATCTGGTCACATGCTCCTGTAGTGTTATAGCAGCCATGACTCGGAGACTGTAGCATCCTGAGGAAGGCTCCCTGGTGGGAAATTAGCTTTTTCTAAGACCTGTTGTTCTCCCTAACGGCCTCTCCCAGCCAGCCATCTAGACTGACTGCATTCTGCCTAATGGATGTTCCCCAGGTGTAAACACATTTGTAATAGATGTATGGACAATACTCCTAACTTCAGATACCAAAATGAAACATCCATACAAATAGGATAATCATATTCAGTGCATCATAACCTTTTCAATGATATCTTACATGACTTATCTTGCACAAAACACGTCATAGTTATGCCATAATCAGAACACTATCTCTATGAAGAATATGGAGCATAGTGTCATACCACCTCTGCAAGAGGCGATAGCTATGTTGACAGGAGACGCTCACCCATGAACATAGCACTGTCTATGCTGGGAGTTAGATCAGTATAACGGTGTTGCTCAGGGGTGTGGATTTTTTTTCAAATGTATGTTTATAGTATTGACCTGGCCTAAGACTCATTTAGGTAACTCCAAATAAATTGGCATATAGTTACAAAGGTCTGTTATATAAAATAGATAAAGCCATTTATATTTTTAAGTGGCCAGTTTCAGAAGTCTAAGCAGAGTCTTATCTTCAGAGATAAGAAAAAGTTTCTGCTTGGTGACTCAATAGGCTTCACTTGTGTTTGTCCAGTGCTGCAGGTAATTATAGGAAATCGCATTTTAGATCTGCTGACATTTACACTGAGACACCTTATACAGTAGATAAGCAGATCTAAAACTAGGACACAGTGTGTAGCTCCAGGATTTAAGTAAATCTTAGAAAGTGGAGTAATTAGCCAATGTTCCAAACGCTGGGTCAGATCATAATTGGAAACTATGATGGGAAGAGAATATTCTGGGCAGATTAGTGTGAGGGGGAGGATTTTCCTTTTGTGTGAAGTTATGTGAATCTATAAACTCCTACGACTGATCAATTTGTTAAATTCATAAACAATTATTCTTGCCATAAACTGACAAGTTAAATTTTATTTCAGAAAGGCTGTTTAAATATATTTAAATATAAGATAAATAATTGTATGTTCATGAAAGATAGCCGACTGACAGTTCCAGCCAATGATGTGCTGCACAGGAAATGCAAGACATATCCAACCCTTTAATTAAGTTACAACATGGTTTGGTTTCAATCACACCACCAATTTTAATTTGTTGCAGCAGTGCCAGGGAACAGCCATATTGGAACCACATACCTTGACTCAGATTTTTTTTTTTTTTAATAGTTAGATCATCATGAAACTGGGGCCCTGACCAGCTGAAGTCATTAAAAATTCCAAGCACTGGTGGGCTAACAATTTCAACTTCATAAATTTTACACTACCTATAATTTTCTTGTACTTTTAAAGTGGGGGATACAGTAGTTACAAACACCTCCCCCACCCCCGAAAAAAACAAACAACCATGTATTGTTGCTGGCACAGATGGCTGCCACGTAAGGACAGAAGAATGACCATACTGGGTCAGACCAATGGCCCATCTAGCCCCATACCCTATATTCCAACAGTGGTGAGTGCCAGATGCTTCAGAAGGAATGAACAGAAGAGGGTAATTATCAAGTGATCCATCCCACATTGTCCAGTCCCTGATTCCGGAAGTCAGAGATTTAGGGACATCCATAGCACGGGGTTGTCCCCCTCACCATCTTGGCAAATTGCCATTAATGGACTAGATGCAACCTTAAACTATAGCACTGCCACTGTAAAGACAGACACAAGACATTTCAAAACGTTAAAGAGAACTGCTGCAGAACTTTTGCAAACCCCACTAATTCATGGAAATCTTCTTTACAAGAATTATATTTTGCTACTGGCCATATTATAACAAATCGTTTTTACTCTAATTAGGAAAAAGTTCGCACAAAGTCTTGATTATTTACATACAAGACCTGTGGTCTAAGCTTCTGGTCTATGGGTAGTATACTGAAATGCAACAGCCACAAGTCCTAGTCCCTGAGCCAGTCATAGTTCCCCAGGTTGGCAGGGGCTCAGAATATGACTGCAGATGAGTGAGGCTACGCTTTGCGGAAAAGGGAGAACTCAAACTGCTCTGAAGTCACCCCTGTAGTAGCACCCTTGCTCTTTCAGGGTGGTTGGCCTCAGTCCAGAGTCTCACTCAAAGGTAGGTTACATTTGGGGTGAATCAGGTGGGCCTTTTTCTAGGGTGTGGTGATGGTTAAGTATGTAAGAATTTTTGCTGTATCTGCCAGACTTCTTGCCTAACCTTGCAACATTATCTCTTCTCACACAGCCAGCTGACATTTAGGGGCTAGATCCTGCCCCTTAAGTTTTGCTACTGATATCAATGGGTATTGAATGGAGTCCTTAATGAGGTATTGAGGGCCAAGATGCACCACTTGCCTCTCTATTGAGCAGAGTTTGAAACAGAGTCCAGGATGTTCCAAATCCCAAAGTGTAAATATCACACACCATTGTTTTCATGCATTCACAGCACATAAATTTGGTTGAGCAGGCCTGTATGCAGTGTTTATCATTGTGGCCCAAAAGCTGCTAGGAACTCAGCTACTTGTAAGGCTGGGAAGAGAAGAAGGTTGATTGGCAGGGGCATGAACAGAAAAACGTGGCTGCTTTTGGAGGGCACTTTGTGTGACCCCTGCAGCTGGAGGACCTGCCTCCCCTTCCCACCCCCAGCAGCCAGCGGAGCTGCTTCTCCCCTCCCACCCCCCAGCGGCCGCAAAGCTACCTTTCCCCTCCCCATCCCCCAGTGCCAGAGGAGCTGCCTCTCCCTGTCACAGCCCTGGGGCCAGAGGAGCTGTCTTCTCCCCGTCCTCCTGTGGCCCCAGGGCCAGAGGAGCTCACTCTCCCCTCTCCAGCACCAGAGTTGTGTGCTCCTGCTGACTGGGGAGGAACCTGTGCCACCCCCGGCGCACACCCCTGTTGGCTGGCCATGTCAGCCAGCTGGAACTAGGACATTTATCATCTGTACTGCAATAGCACTTAGAGGCTTCAATAATGACCTCAACAGGGGTGGGCAAACTTTTCAGCCCAAGGGCCACATCTGGGTATGGAAATTGTGTGGCAGGCCATGAACACTCATGAAATTGGAGTTGGGCTAGACGAGGGGTGAGGGCCCTTGCTAGGAGTGTGGGCTCTGTGGTAGGACCAGAAATGAGGAGTTCAAGCTGCAGGAGAGGGCTCCAGGCTGGGGCAGCCCCCGACTCTGCGCCCCAACTCAAGCATGGGAGTGGGGAAAGCCCCAGATCCCGCTTCCCTTGTGGGAGCTCGAGGGCCAGATTAAATTGGTTGGCAGGACAGATGTGGCCTGCGTGCAGTAGTTTGCCCACCCCTGTACTAGATACTGTACACACCTATAAAGATAACACAGTGGCCACCACAAGAATGTACAGTGTAAGTATGTGATGACATAAAAGATTAATATGATGAGAGACAGGGGGGTGAAGAGGGAGATTGTGATCAGGGCCCCGTGTACTTCGCTGCACTATGGGCTCAAGTTTTGCAGCATGTGCTATTCAATTCAATTGCTATGTTAATTAGGTTACCT
Organism: Chelonoidis abingdonii; assembly: GCF_003597395.2. Classification (NCBI taxonomy): domain Eukaryota; kingdom Metazoa; phylum Chordata; order Testudines; family Testudinidae; genus Chelonoidis; species Chelonoidis abingdonii. The sequence continues at coordinate 262,196,267 of NC_133769.1, forward strand.
TGTTGATTTTTTTCTGAAATCCTCTCAGAAGGTGCAGCAGGTTCAGACCCCCACTAAGAGGTGAAAGTAAGCCGGTCCGGTCCGGTGTACCGGCAAGAGCCAGTACGCCGTGCTGGACCGCACCGACTTCCACGGCGGGGACTGAAAGGGCTCTAGGCTGCCTGCAGCGGCGAGGAGCTCTGAGCCCTTTAAATCCCGGCCACGGCTGAGATTTAAAAGGCTCAGAGCTCCCCGCTGCTGCGGGCAGTCCAGAGCCCTTTGAATCCCGGCAGCAGCTCCAGCAGCCGGGCTGGGGCCAGGATTTAAAAGGCTCTGGGCTCCTTTCAGCGGCAGGAACTCTGGGCCCTTTAAATCCCTGCCCCAGCCCTGCAAAGCTTGGGGTTCCCCCTGGTGCCCTGAGCCCTGTAATTTGCCCCTGAGCCCCAGGTGGGCTCCCGGCCACGTCTTCAGCTGGGAGCCTCTGGTTGATTTAAAGAACCTGAGTCTCCCAGCCACGGCTGGTGCCCCAGGGCCTTTAAATCTTGAGAGGCCATGCCTCTTCTGGATGAGGCCACGCTCCCCTCAGGACTCCGGCAGTACCGGTAAGTCCTGTAAGTTACTTTCACCCCTACCCCCACCCCATCACATTTTGAATCCTGGGCATGACAGAGTCTGCCTGCCTTTCAAGGCTCATCAGCTCAGCCTCTGGCTGTCACATACCTCCTCTGACCCACACCTTCAAAAGACAGACAAAGGCCATCCTGATGAGCCCAGAGAGCTTTTGTCTCACATTCCAGTTTTATAGAGAGCAGGGCAGGAAAATGTGCTACTTATTGTAATGCACTCCCTCTTGAGGTGAAAGCAGTACTAAAAGAGGAAGCTGCAGTCAGGTCACAGCAGAGCAGAGAGACAAGATGTCAGACTCCTGACTGCAGCAAAATGGGGCATTGTTCAGCAGTTTGGCAAAATGTCAAATTCTGCAAAATAAAAATCAGTCAACACAGAATCACAGAATACATAAGACCCTGATAATGATTGGCATAACAAGCAGGATCACAGAGCGTCAGCTGCCTAGCCACTGTCATGCGTTGGGCAGTTATCACAACAAAGGTGACCTTTAATGAACAGTACAAAGGAGGCCAATGCAATAGCTCTGCAAACTTTTACAGGGAGCATCCCCCATTCATAAAGGGCAGCATGAGAGATAAACATCCCTTGCATAGTTGAGAGAAAAATGGACGCACAGGCTTTGCCGTTGCTGGAAGAGCAGAAGCAGGGGCTGACTGCTCAACACCACATAAGAGATGACATGTAAAAGATGCAACTAAGTCTTGAATGGCTTTAAAAATGAACGTGGGCAGTCTGTTTGATGCAGACAAAACTGGATTTAAAACATTCAATCAAGAATTTGGGAACCCACAAAAAAATGTACAGTGTCCACATTTATGAGGAAAGACCATTATTAAGGCTGCAAATCATTCACAGAGGTCACAGGATAGGGATCAGGGCTGTGGCATGGGGATGGGAGGGGCTCAAGGGTGCAGACTCTGAATTCTGCAGCAGCAGGTGCGGCTGACCCCAGGGAAGTCCCGGAGCCAAAACACTACTCTGGCAACCGGTCCCCGGCGCTGCCCAGGAGCAGCAGTCTTCAGGCACATTCCCCTCCCAGCAGGTAAGATTTAGTCACAGGTATTTTTAGTAAAAGTCATGGAAAGGTCACAGGGCTGTGACATTTTGTTTACTGCCCATGACCTGGCCATGATTTTATTAAAATACCTGAGACTAAAACATAGCCTTAACCATTATCTCACATTTGGAGGCAGGAGAACGGGCAAGAAGTCTTATGGGGAGATGAAAAAAATTTTCAAAAACCAAATCTGAACATTGTTGTTTGCATTTTTAAATCTTAAATTTTAAATAAATGTTCCCAGCAACATCCAACCATACTGAATAAGTATATTAGCTGACCGTTTCTGCTAAGTCAGTTTGAAGTGTAAAAATTAGCAATATTGACACTTAAACAGTGATCAGGCTTCAGACCTAAATGTTCTATTTGGATGAATGGGGCAAGTTCTCACACATACATACACCCACCCACCTCTATACAGTGTTTATTTTACAGAATGAATAGGACAGCGCATTGAATTAGCATCAAAAGGTTCTCTTTGCAATCAGAGGGGCAAAAATAAATTTATTTTTTTTTAAACTGACAACTTTATTCTACAGAAGACGCTGAACTAAAATCTGTGTGGAAAAAAGAATCTCTAGAAATTCCATAAATAGAGATTTAGAGAGAGAATATGTCACTTCATTAAGACCCAGCAATCTCTTGTTTGCTCATGATTCTCTCTTTTCTGACCATATTGTCTCATTTTTTCTTATGATACTTTTCCATTATCACCAAACTAGTCAACAGTACTATGTATGAACTCCTCCCATGTAAAATCATATTGGCTAGCCCAACTGTCATAGCTCCACTGACTTCAATGGAGCTGTGGCAATTTACAGCAGCTGAGGATCTAGCCACTGGACTGTAGACATTAGTGTGGCTGCACCAGGGCAATGCAAATAGCTTTACCTTGTTTACACCAGGAAAACATAAAGGTGTGCTGGAAAAAAAAAACAAAAAAAAAACACCCTCCCTCAAAAAACCCTGATTGCTTACTTGTTTTAAACATTTTTAAATGCAAATTTTCACATAGAAAAGGTTTAACATCTTTAAAATGTGCTAACTGGTAGCTGTCAATCCCAGGCTTCCCTTTAGAGTTGATCACTTTAAAAAAGGTGCTAACATGTTTTTTAAAGTATTAAATCCTGTCTACAGTAGCATTTATCAAATGTTTTGACTCTTGTTTTTAAAGTGCTATTTTTTTCTAGTTTAGATAAGGCTTTAGTGTGTGTAGACATAATTTACACCAACGCAGTGCAATTTGTACCGCAAGTTCACCGTAGGCCTTGCTTATAGGGCTCTAGATCTCGATTCTTATTTGGTACATTCATACCTAACCCAAACAGCATCTCCCGTAAGATATCCAGTTAGCGACACACTCCGGACAACTGAAACAAACCAAACAACTAACCCCTCACAAACTGATATAAGCAGACCTTGATATTTTATAGGGAATCTAGTTAACCTTTAATGGCTAAATTTGTTATCTACAAGGTGAAACATTTAAGAAGTTTAGATTAAGAAGAAACTCATAAAAAATTAATATCAGTTTCTCGTGCAGTAATTTAGCATGAATAGTGTTATGTCCACAGTGATGAGAAAGTAAAATCGATTCAGAACCAAGAAGGAAGAAATTAGGGATGCAAGTGTTTTATTTTGGCTTTTAAAAAAAGATTCTAAACTGCTGACTTGTTCCATACTCAGTTCTGGATTTTGTGACTGCTCTCATTTAATGCATTACAATTACAAACACGTCAGCAAGCAAGATGAAAGAATAATCTTTGCTTTTTTAATTTGTGCTTTGACAAAGTGGTTCTAACAACTCAGAGTCGCCATATGCTCTTAAATGAAAATACGTAATACATAATCACTTTTTTAACCTCTGATTCGCCTGTCCTGTGATTCAGGAAGAGAAATACTGTAAACCAATGAATTGTCACACTGAAATGTTCAATCTAGTAGTCCTGATTTGATCATTTAAAGAGAAAAAAAAAGTCACTTACAGCACTGGATGAACAATCAGTTCTGGACTATATGATTTTATTACAGCTGCTGCATCTTTGGTACAAAATACATGGGATAAGTCTGCACCCTAAAAAAGAAAATTTGAATTATAATTTGTAATCTTAGTAGTGCGTAAACAATTATTCACATAGCTATTCATTGAACAACTATGAACTCCTAGGGCTTGTTAAATAAAGCAAACTTGGTACCTGTTTGTTCCATATCGACTAGCATGTCATTCAATAATTTGGAGAGAAATTACTTTATTTCTTAAATCTAACTTCCATGCTAACTTGCAAACTTACAGAAATACTTGCTTATTGAACAGGATTATGGCAAAATCAGTGAAAGTTTAAGACCAGATCTTGAAACCCTTTATCACAGGAGTAATCCTCTCCATTCATGCATGAGCAAGAATGACAGGCCTAGGCCCACAGTAAGGAAAGACAAAAAGGACACAGCCAAGTAGGAGCTGGGTTACAACACAGACAAAAATCATGTTGTGCTGTAGTCACGCAGGATAAACAAGATTACCCATGAGTTCTTTTCCAGTCCTAAGGTCTTTTATCCAATGAGCCAAATCTGGACTAGAGATAAACTGGCACAATTTCATTTATTACGGTTGAATTGCATGCATTTCTGAGTTTGACCCTAAGTTTCTTTTACCTCTAATAGGAAAAAGCAAAAAATAATATACACGTAAGTTAGGTAGCCAGGGACAAGAAGTTTCCAATACTTCAGATGTAGAAAGAAATACCAAATTAAAAAGACACAAACACCTAAAGGAAGACAGTAACCTACTAATGGCTCCTCTGGTGTATTAATATTTAACATTTTCCAAGCCCTGAGCAATTTAAGGTCCTGATCCTGAAGTTTGTTCTGTTAAGGAGAAATGTTATGCCTGTGCATAGGCCCACTGAATTCAGTAAAGTTCAGTAAGACTGCCTGCACATATCATATGGGCTGTATTATGGCCACAGTATCTTGTTGGATACTGAGTAGTCACCTCTGTCCAACTTTAAACACAAAAGAGCCGAGGTTAATTATTTTTGGTCTTGCCTAAATTACATAATAATAAACTTTGCTTACTGAAAAAAAAATGAATGACTTACAAATCTGATAACTTCTATGACTAAGAAGAATATGAATCTTCTAGAACTCAGAAATTATTAAAAAGATAAAGGTTACATTTCTAGAACTAAAATCCCATGCACAGTACAATGCAAGCCTTTTACATATGACACTAGACAATCCAGTTATGTTATTAAAAATACATTACACACGAAGGCAGTAAAAAACCTACCACTTTTAGAGCTGAAATTGCAGCAAAATATGGTGCCCCAGTGTACCTACAAATGAAACATTTTCTAGGTTAGGAAACAGACACATACAATTGTTATCAAAAGATAAAAGTTAGCAGTTGATCATCCTGCTACAATGAAAAATCGAATTCAAGAGCAAGTTAAATAAATAAACTCAAGTAGTTCTTATTTATAAAGAATGGGTGAAAGCCTGACCCTACTGAAGTCAATAGCAAAACTCCAAGTGACTTCAATGAGGCTGACATTTCACCCTATGCATTCACTCTCACTTGTGTGATATTTACATGGAATACATCACAAATAAAAGCTAAAATAAGAGTCACCTCAAAGTACTCACATAAGCATGAGAGAGACAGACTCAATCCATTCAGAAAAGAGACTCAGAAAAAGCTCACGTATAAAATATAGTACCTTGGAACATGCCTTGGCAGGTCAAATTTGGGCTCTAGTAGGCCAATCAAAAAGTGAATTAGAGAGACAGGGGTAATCCAACAGGGAAATCCTAACTGTAACACAATAGTGTATTTAGCTCTTTATGTAGTATTTTTAATCTGCAGATTTCCAAGCACTTCACAATAGAGGTAATATCTCCATTTTTGTCATCTCTAAACTGAGGCACAGTAAGGTGAAATGACTCACCCAAAGTATCACAATGGGTGTCATGACTGGGAGAACTGGCAGTCTTGCCTAGGGGTCAGAGCAGGTCACAGTTCAAGACAAGCCTGAGAGCAAAACTGAGTGTCAGGTGTCAGAAGGAGTCAGGTTACCAGGAGATAAGCAGCAGTATCAGATACTGTAGGGGAAGCAGTCCTAAACATGGGAAACCCAGCTGCAGGGATAACTTCCTGTCCCTGTGCTTGGTTTAAACGGAGGCTCGGAACCAAACAGGCCCATCACCATTCTGTCAGTCAGATCCCAGGACTGGACTCCTCTGTCAGAGTTCAGCTTCTATTCCAACAACTGTTAGGTCACTGGGTGACAGGTTGGAACTTACTAGCTCCTCAAGACCAGGGTTCAAGACATGTGGTCCCTAACCAGGAATAGAGCCTAGGTCTTATAACTTCCAGTCCAGTGCCCTCCTCGATTGACCTACACCGTCTTCTGTTCCCCAGAGTTCAAATCAGGATACTATTAGCAAAAATATGCCACATGATAAGTGTTGAGAAGGTGCATAATAAGAGGCTCAAAAGGCAGCCTGAATCCAAACCAAGGACCATGACCAGGTAGCCAAGATGTAGTTCATAGGGCTGGTGTAAGTCAGGAATTGCATGAGGGCATCACAACTATGATCAGTCTACAGCAAATGTTTCACCTTGTTACTTTATTCTCAATGTTTCTCCCATAAGCTCCTTTCACACAATGTAGAAGGTAATTTAAAGTAAGAGATTAGGGTGGAAAGAAGAGAGAAGGTAGAGGGGAATGGAATCCAAACTTCAACTGCATGTATAACCAAAACAGCAATGGCATGACATTTACCAGAGGTGGTTTTTAACTACCCCTGGAAAAGCTAGTTAGAAAATGCCTTGAACAGTGACTATGATAAAAACTGTTTCATTAATGCATATCACCTTACACTCAGTTTTAGCTACATTCAAACTGTGGTTACATAAATTAAATTAAATTTCTGAATTTATTAGCTTAAGTTTGGCAAAAAAAAAAAAAAAGGGAAAAACTGAAGTGGGTGTAATTCTAATATATGTAATCATAGCATTGAACACAGGAATGTCTACACATTTTGTTTGGTATTTTCTCAAGAAAGTTATACATGTTAGTCAGGCTCTGTTCCATATTACATAAATAAAAATCAAAAACAGTTGATTATGTGAAAGTGACAATAATGCAGAGCTGTAGGCTTGAAGCATTAAGCAATCAGAAGCATGCAGAGTTGTAGACCACCACTCCAGGTCCACCTGGCTGTACAGCATTCTGTAGCACCAGCCCAACTTCGATGAAGCGTACGAACTGAGCCTCAATTTTGAACCGATGTTTGAAAAGTTTGAAAAGATTTGTTCTGTGCTTCGTGAACACTGATGCAATTGCATCACCAATTCTATGAAGTCAGATGCAGTACCAGTATTCTTCACGTTTTTCCACCATGTTACAGGGGAAACGTTTTCCTTCATAGCAGATGAAAATACTGATTTTGGATATGGAGTTTCTACTTTAAATGCAAGTGAATATGGCAGAAAGTAAGGATTTTTACTGAGCAACCACGGCCCAGCAATTTCTTCTTGTTCAGTTGACAATTCTTTCCTGCTTATTTTAGATGAAGACCAAACCAGGTTGGCGAACATGCATATAGGAGTAATTGCTTCATGAAATCTCTTTTGTGCTGTTGCTTTGCTCGGTGCAAGATCTTCAGTAGATCCAACCATACTTTGCATACAACTGCAATTATTAATGCACCCCTTTGGAATGTGTCAAATGCCACAACAACTGGTTTCCATTGACTGATCATGTTCTTATGCTTCTTGGTAAATCCCTTGATAATTAGTTATACTGACCACTGTATCTTCAAATTCTGCCTCACGATCACTCACAATCTTGAGATAACACAGCCAATTTTTAATTTATGTTTCCAAACATGTTATTTGACTGTTCCATTGTGTCTCACTGGGGATTTGGGATTCTACAGATCCTTGGCATTTTTTTGACCAGGTCCCAGTATTCAAAAATACTTCTGTAAATCTACTACGTTTCATCAAAGCACTTGGTGCAAGGTCTTGTCCAAGTAGATTTAGCCAATTTAAGGCAAATCCAATTGTAACTAAAGTGTCATTTTTTCCAGATCACTTCTCTTTCTTTATATCTTTTCCCTCACACTGTCTGTCAAGTAGCTCTTAACACCACAAACATACAATTCATTTACCAATGCCTTGGCTTCTCTTGCCAGGGTAGCACAGTACTCCAGTCTTATTGCTTCCAGTCGCAACCTCTGTCACATTTTGAGATCTAACCCAGACCAGTGAGAGGTTATGTCATTACTTGCCCTGTAACTCTGAATGCCTTAAAATGCTCTATATGCTGTAGCTCCCTGTCTGTCCGCTCCCAACCAACATACAAGCATGCACTGAATGACTGTATGTTAAGCAGCCCTGGTTCATCAGCTTTGATTCCAGCAGCCTGCTTGCTACACTATGATCAAACTCTGGTCTCCACCAGCCTTTGTTTTTATAGCCAAGTGACCCCAACACACACCCAATCCCTAAACCATCTACCCTGAAAATGTCCAGCCCTGTCCTGGAATATTCAGGGAAGTAATACGGTCTGTTGCTCCTTTAAAGTCATAAAAGCACAGCAAACTGTTGCTTTAACTGGATTTAATAATGAATTTAAGTCAAACATAGCAGTAGGCTGATTTGGAATAAAAGTAGAACAAGTTTATTTAATCAAAAATACACAGATTAAGTGCATTCAACAGATGAAGTCAGAAATGATAACAATAAAAGTGAACATTTAAAAATTTAAAACTTAAATCTAGTACGATAGTCATTGTTAAAGATGATTTTCCTCTGATCCAGTCTTCTTTCCAGCTTTTTACTAAATGACCTGGTCAGGACATCAGAGATCAAACTGCTTGGTTTCTTTGTCTCCTTAAGGCAAAGAATCCCTTAGGGGCTCACTCCCCCTCTCTTTATAGTTCAGTGAACCTTTGAAACATATTCTTCTGAAGGGTACCCTCAGGTAAAGTTCATTAGTTCATGCCGAATAAAGGAGCCATGAGGTTTGGAGGATAAGGTTCCAAGCTGGTTCCTTCCCTGCTGGCTGTTGCTACTATGCACGTTTTCTTGTCCTATGGCAACTTCCCATACAAATGAACAGCTCACTGAATTTGGCCACACCTGTTCTGAGGTGTTGGCCTCTTTTCTTGTCTGAGGAAAACCTGTTTATCAACTCCCCCTGACATGCTGTGTTTAAACACCTTTTAGTCACAGCCTTTAAAGCATAATATTAGTGAGTACCTATAGTAACAAGGCTGTGTGTGAAACATATATTGTACAATGACATTATTGGCCAGCCTGTTATTTGTTTTCAAATGATACCTCACAAGGCATACTCTGTATAAAAATCATTGCGGTGGTGTGAAGGGTGTGAATACAGAGGGGCCTAGCTCACAATCACTGATACATAAACCACAATTTTCCCAGCGTGCATACAGTTAGCTATCACTGGATCACTACACATTACTCCAACCATCTGTTTTTCCATATAATTTACTGCTACTATCGTCAAGCGATCAGTATTTGTGTTTAACAGTTCACCCGCTACCTGCTTTCGACTGGATGCTTTGCAGCTTGGCCTTAGGCATCTAATCATTGCTTGAAAAGTTGCATGTTGAATAAAAAAGAAGGGAATATTATAGCCATAAAATATTCTGCAATTTTCAAGTCTAATTTTTGTTTCAGTTTTGGAGTTGTTTTTGTTATTAAAATATCTATTTGTGGGTCAAAAACCATGATACTTACACCTTGTTTTCTTTAGCCAACCTGGATCTGGCTGTTTTTTGATGTAGTTGGCAATGGCAATGTAGGTATTATCAGTACTCATCCTCAGGGTTTGATTCCAATTCTACTACTTAGTGTATGCGCAACATGCCTCAGGTGGCACGTGATCAGGATTCAACACCAAATTTGGTCTGCTGGTTGGATCATTAGCTTCCACGAGTTGGTCCAGATACTGACGGGGAGTGCAGCGTGAATGCTGATCCATGCATTTAGTCAAAGGGGATCTGGTGTCTTTCTTCTTTCCACAGCATTTTGCAAAAGGTTTCTTCATATGGTCTGCCTTCCCAGTCACTTTTTCTTTGCAATTTCTGCCTTTAAGACTCTCTTTGACACCACCATGAACTTTCTCAAAATAGCCATGAACTGGGTCAAGTGGTCTGCCACCTTTGCTCATGCTGAAATACTTTGACTTGAGTCACTGTACAAGTTGCAGCAATTGTACCCCAGCTAGCCAAATTAAGAGACAGAGTACGGGACTAGACAGTTAGTTTAGCAATTTACCTCAAACAGAAAATGAAAAACTTCTGAATATGGGAATTCCCCTTCTCTGTTTGCTATAGCAAAGGAGGGGTATTCCCCAGATTCAGAAGTTTCAGTTTCTGTTTGAGGTAGCTATAGCACTAGCATACTGTTTTAGGTGGAGGGTCTTTTTTGTTTTATTTTAACTGAAATTAAAAGGGACCATGTTACTGCAAAATCATCATCACATTGCTCGATATTTGCCAGTAATTGTCATTAGTATGTTCTAATAATTTTATTCTTCCAGTTTCTCAGTTTAAACTGGTATTTACCAGCCCTGTCTTAAACTAGTTTTTCCCCCAGGAAATTACCAACCCTTAAGTCTTGCATCACTGACATAGGGGGACATGTATTCTGATTCTAATGATAGACTAAGCAAAGCCCCCTTTGAAAACATGGGGTTCACAATCCCTTAAAAAACAGTATTTTCAATGTAACTGCTTTTTAAAAGTCGTAAAACATGTACTTGAGATCCCTAATCAACAACAGCGTATATATTTCTGTTTAACTTACTCTTGACATCCTCCCACGATGCCTATCCGTCCATCTTGACCTTTATGCTTCTTTGCTGTTAGAGGAGGAATAACATTGCGCACCAACTGAAAAATATTCTCCATATCCTTTATAGAATGTGTTTTGTGTAGTGAAAAGGCTCTCTCGATAACTGAAAAAGATAAAGACATTAAAAAAATTATTTCAGAAATGTCTTTTTAAATTGATAGAAACCTCAGTGAAGTTTGAAACATTCAGAAGTATTGGTGTAATCAATTTCTATAATAGAGGTGTTACATAGTTGTACAGAATGATTAAAAACCCCAAACTCTCCAGTTTCACTTTTAATAAAACTATTCAGTCTTGTACTCAGTAATTGTCCTTGCCAAACCAACACCACACATAGAAAAACAGATGTTTGAAGAAAGTTACGACACAACTCTGAAAATATTCTGGTAACAAACAAGAAAACACCAGCTCTGTGCAATGTCAGCAGGAAACCCTTTTCTCCAGCCTTTACAGAATTTAAGATTAAACCGGACTACCTAAACTGTAGCAAAAATCACTTTATAGTGTTCAATAATGATAAATATTCCTGGCTGATCTCTTGTTTTGAAAATCCTTCTATAATACAGGCATTCCACTCCCACTGGGATCAAACACTAACCTTCTTGGAGCATGGCCAAAATATCATTGTCACAATGCAGAATATAACAAAACTCATCTCTGCTCTGGAAATAGGACAGTATTTCCCCCTTAAAATTATTACACATCTTACAAAACTATCTAGTTTTCTACAATAAAATCTACAAAAATATGCATCCCATACACCTCACAACCTACTTACAGGGCCATGGCTGCTAAAAAACCTTCAGTTTCCTTGCTTTTCTAGAACAGAGACTCTATAACAGGGGTCGGCAACCTCTGGCACACTGCTCGCCAAGGTAAGCACCCTGGCGGGCCAGGTCAGTTTGTTTACCTGCCACATCCGCAGGTTCGGTGGACCATGGCTCCCACTGCCTGAGGTTTGTCGTCCCAGGCCATTAGGGGCAGCAGGAAGCAGCGCGGGCGAGGAATGTACTGGCCGCAGCTTCCCACCACCCCCATTGGCCTGAGACGGTGAACCGTGGCCAGTGGGAGCCGCGGTCCGCTGAACCCACCAACGTGGCAGGTAAACAAACTGGCCCAGCCCACCAGGGTTCTTACCCTGGTAAGCCGTGTGCCCGAAGTTGCCGACTCCTGCTCTATAATGAGGCGAAAACAGTAGAGAACATGATCTAGACTGGATTTCACTTCAGCTTTAGATACAAATAATTAAGGTCCTAAATCATTAACATATATGTTGCCTTAAATAATTACTTTTAAAGCATATTTTATTATAAACTGTAAAAAAACAAACAAACAAACAAAAAAAAACCACACCCTCATGACTGGAAGTCAGTTCTGAGTTTCTCTTGCTACAGTATAAAATTACAACTATACAAGAACATATAAGAAAACCTGGCTTCAGGTTTTCAAAGGTAATAGAATGTCTTTCAGATTAAAAGTGAATGCATTTTAGAAGTAACAAATATTAAGGCTAAACATGTACTGTCAAGGCCATCCCTAGCTATTTTGGTGCCCTACGCGGCGGTGCTGTGTGGGGCCCCACCCCAGGCCTCCACAGGGAGAGGCTGACCCCAGGCCTCCGTGGGGGACGGGGCGGAGGAGGGCTGGCCACTTCCTGCAGGAAGTGGAGTGACCCGGTCCCAGCCTGCTCTGCTCTCCTGGCTCCCAGACTTGCGGGGAGGGGGGCGCTGCTGGGAGCCAGGGAAGCAGAGCAGGCTGGGATTGGGTCGCTCTGCTTACCGGTGAGTGCAGACCCAACTGCTTCTGGAGCCCTCAGGAGAGTGGGGGCGGGGCTAGGGCAGGGGTGGGGCAGAGCAGGGGTTGGGGTCCTGGGGAAGAGCTGGAGCAGCAAGCAGCAAGCAGGGCACCAGGAAATGTGGTGCTCCAAAATTTCATGGTGCCCTATGCAGCTGCATACTTTGCATATGGGTAACAACAGCCCTGTGTACTGTGTTCAAGATTTAGGAGCTTAAGTAGTTTTCTGTATCTGTTTTCTAAGTTAGACTGAAAAGCGAAACCACTATTTGTAAGAAATAAACTGTAGTATGCATACAGGTTCTAATTTAAATATTAAAATATTGCTCAAACACTTGGAAAAACGATTATGACATCAAAAAGTAATACTACAGACCAGATAGCCATTCAACAGAATAAGAAAGTATGTTATGGTTTACGTTAACAGGCCTGAACATTCATTCCTTGTTTATTCAAAACTCCACTAAATTTAAAAAGAAGTTTGGAGGTCAGAGAAACATAGGACTGGGCCTTACATTTATTTGGTTCTTTAAATGTCCAAACTATAAGTTCTGACAGCCTGTCCAGAGCCAGAAACTGGCTTACAGAGCTTTTATTTCTAATTCTGCTTATCGCTATTATTTTTTTTAAGACTACTCATCCATTGAATACTGAACCCACCTATGATTTTAAAAACAAAAAATAAAATAAAACAACTGTTCATTCCAACCTGATGGGCTATAAACATCATAAGCCATATAGGCTTTGCTGTCAACGTTGACAAAACAATTGGTATGCGATCACTGTTACTGTCCATTCTACGTAAACATACAGAGAGATCGTCAATATAAATGACAAATCTTGAAAAAAGTCTGTATTACTATGCACTGCGTACTTGATTAGACTCTAGTCCACACGCCTTCTGTAAAGGGGAAAAAACAAAACAACTTTGCATAGATGCCAATTCTAAGGATATTCTGAAAAATCCAGACCCTGATAAATTCATAAATTAATTGGGCCAGGAGGAAAATAAGATTCAAGGTATTTTTGTCAAGAAACGTAAGTATTTGAAGAATAGACCCTCAAGCAGGTGTAAACTGTCATAGCTCCACAGCACTGAACCGAGCTACTACAATTTGAGGATCTGACCCTTAGCCTGTACATAAAGTATACCTTCACATAATTCAATATCTAGAGCAGGGATTCTCAAACCTCATTGCACTGCGACTCCACTCTGACAACAAAAATTATTACATGAACCCAGGAGGGGGGGGGGGGCAAAGCCCAAGCCCCACTGCCCCACGTACGAGGGCCAAAACTGAAGCTCAGGGGCTTCAGCCCCAGGTAGGGGGTCTTTAATTTAAGCCCTGCCACCCAGGGCAGAAGCCCTCAGGCTTCGCCCCATGTGGTGGAGCTTGGGCTTCAGCTTCGGTCCTGAGTCTCAGCAAGTCTAAGCCAGCCCTGGTGACCCCACTAAAATGGGGTCACGACCAACAGTTTGAGAATCGCTGATCTAGAGTGAAATTCAGGCCCTACTGAAGTGAATGGCAAAACGTCCTTTGACTTCAACAGGGCCAGGATTTCAGCCGTAATGTTCAAAACATGTCAGACATACCCACTGTTAAAAATCCCAATACATGTTATTTTCCCAGATCTTTCTCATTACTTTGAATTAACAAGCATGATGAAAGCCTTGACAGCAAAATTATTACTGAAAAGCGTTCAGATCTATATTTCTTTTTTCAATTTTATGTAGACTATTGTTTTATTCTGCTGCAAGACACATACTTGTTTCCAGATCATTTTCAGTAAAGGTTAAGCTCCATAACATATTATATACAACTGCACATTATATATAATTGCATCCCATACAGATCTGAATGTGACACGAACTGACCAGTTCTTATAGACTCCTTTTCCAAAATGTTCGGTCAATATTTAGAATTTGTTAGAGCTTTTTTTTTTTTTTTTTTAAATATTAGTACAAACAGCATGGCAAGACATTTTAATTCCATTTACAGACAAAAAAAAATCACAATATTGAAAATAAGTCAAAGCTAGACATTTATTTTCAGATACTATCACCAGCCATCGCACAAATATTTTAAATATAACATTAGATCTTATTTATGCTATAGAATGAAGTACCTATTGGTGGAGAAAGTGCTGCTGTCATAGCATTATAATTAAAGTTATCGCCATATGATCGGTGATTTGCTCTCTGAGGTGGACTAGTTGGTATAGACTGTGACCTTTGTGATACTGTAGAAGAAATTCCTGCCAACATCTGTCCCAACATTTGTAACATCTGGAGTTCTCGAGCATGCTCAGCTTCACGGCGCTTGTCCTCAATTTTAAGCCGCTGCTCTTCATATTTGTAAAATTTCTCTTCTGTATCCACACTTTGTTGTAGGAATTTTTCCATCATTTTATCCAGTGTTAAATTTGCATGGCGTTTTTTTGATCTTTTGGGTTGAGAGAGTGGTTGTGTACTGGTTTGAGCATTGATTTGTTTAAAGCCTAAAACAAAATGGATAAAATTATATTCAAATCTTCCAGACATACTACAAAGAATGAGTAAATAGTAAAACTGTTCCCCTTGTGAAATGCAGATCTATTTTGCCATATCAAGGTATTATTTTGTTTCAAAATTAGGCATGATTATTTCTGATGATTTTAGGAATACCAAAATAGGGAATACATGCTTATCCAAAACATAACGTGAAATCAACTAGGCACATCTTTTAACTGCTGTAGTATTAAACTTCAAAAATAGGAAGAGGTTTTTTGATCTTTTAAACAGGTTTGTGAAAGCTATTGAATGGTATAGCCTCATTTGTGTATTGCAGGTAATTACACTAATCAGAATTGAGTTTCAGCCTGCTGGTGTTTTAGATTTGCACTTCAAAAAAGATGGTAGTGTAAACAACACTTTGATGAGATTTATGTATAAAAAGGAGACTGGTTAAATGTCAACCAATTGGCTAACTTCTGAGTGTTCCGAAGACAGATTCAGGTTTTAGACAAAATACACACAGCACAAGATTGGACTTTAAAAAAACATTTGTGCAGAGTACAAAGGGCAACAGGGAAAGGGGCAGGCTTTATCTTGCTTTCTATATTTCCCACCCCCTTCAACTGTACTACTATACAACTGAATCAAATACAAGTTCCTGAAAAGGCCCACTTAGGTTTTTGGCCAAGTAATGACAGTATATAGCTAGGAAAACATTCTCTTTGTTTTTACCTATTATCATAGAAAAATATTTTTAAAAAATAATAGTTACACAGTGAAACAGAACTGCATAGCATCTATAGCAAAGTTTAAACATAGCAGGAGTGATGAGGATGCCACTCTTTTTATCCAGAACAGTTTGACACCTTCTATCTTATCTCTACATTAATTCCAATTAGTTTCCTACTGATAACAAAGGAATGAAAACCAGCAGAACCTTCATTCTCCCTCCCTCATAATGCAACTATTTACTTGGTATTTTTAAGAGCTTCATGAACTACAATAATTCCTTTCAGCTCCTGTTTTGGTTCTGGGAAGAGTCAAAGGGACGAAACACTGGGATAGGGAAGGAGAAGAGAAATTAAATGGAGGAGATAGGACTCCATAGTGGGGGGAAGGGGTTAAAGAGACTAAAGAAGCTTTAATCCAGTTTCCCTTGAAGAAGATGAGACGGGTCTGGAAGGGAAGAGGCCAGTGCAGAAGCGATTGGAAGCACGTTAGCTAGAGGCGCTAGTACGTCTATTGTATGGGGGGTACAGAGGATATGGGGGTGACTACAGGGGGAGGGATTCCCCTACCGGCGTGCATACGGGGTGGGGCTCCCCGGCCCGGCTGCGGGTACTCACTCTCGGCAGGCGGCACGGGGATGGCGAACGGGGGGCACTCCACCTTGATGGGGTGCTCAGCGTAGGACGAGCACTCGCCCGAGTCCTCGGTGAAGTGGTCGTGGGGGGACTCGAGCTCGGCATCCTCGTCGAGCTCGGTGTCGGGCTCGCGGCTGTTGTGGGGGGTGCCCGGCGTGGGCGGCCCGGCGGCGGGCTGGGCGCTGTCGCGGGATGGGCCGCGGCTCGGGCGCGCCTGTCGGCCCCCCCGGCAGCTGAGGATCCGTCAGTCTCTGTCGTAAAGTACTTGCAGATCTTCGGCGGCCCGCTCTTCTTCAGCCCGTCCCGGGCCTGGTAGTACTGGCGCTTGAGGCCTTGATGCGGATGCGGCAACTGCTCCGGGGTGCGCTCGAAGCCCAGCTCGCAGGCGGCAGCCACGTCCCGGTAACATGGCTGTTCCGAAAGTTCCCGTCCAGCGCCGACTGCACGTCGGCCTCGCCCAAATCTCCAGCAGCGCCGCGTCTCCAGGTCGGACCACAGAAGCCCCGCGTGTTGGTGATCATCCTCGGCGCGGCCGGCGCTCAATGGCGCGCACCGGAAGGGGGGATAGCGCCGCCGCCGGCCTCCCTAACCCGGCGGCCGCAGCGGCACAGTGGCGAGAAGAAAGCGAGCGCCGGGCCCGCATCCCCCCCGGGCGCCCGCGCAAAACAAAAGCTTTCCGGCCGCGGCCCGTCCGGTCCCCCCCGTATACAGAGCCGCGGCCCCGCAAGCGCAGGGCGCGCCCGCTGCAGCCAGTCACCCGGGCGCGGCGTCCCCGGGCGCCGGAAACAGGAGCGGCTGGGCTGCAGCCCGCTCGCTGCTCATTCACACTGCGCTCCCCGCCGCCGCTGGCCGGAGCCCGCACGCTGCCCTCCCCCTACACAACACCCCCCCCCAACACAGCGCCGCAACGAGCTCGGCCAGACCCCCCCGCCGGCGTCAACAGCACTGCGCGCGCAGCTACCTCACCCCGCACGCCGGGGCTCAGCCGGGCCGGCCCGCAGCTGCTGGGAGCGGGGGATGCGCCGGAGCTCCGAGCTCGCTCAGCCGGGCCAGGCCCAGGCAATGCAGCGGGGACCGGACACACAGACAGCACCTGCCGCTCGAGTCAGGCTGCGGTTGGTTCCTCAACCAACCAACCGGCCCCGGTGGCCGGTCCCCTCAGCCCTGCTCTCTGCAGCTCCTGGCAAACATCCCACTCCCCGTGCGTCATGCTCCCGGGGAACTCGCTAGTTTTGTCCATTATCATCCTCACGGTAAAAGGCAGGTGTGGGAGTTTTGCGCCTGGGTGTATTATTTTTAGTCCAGACGCACTAGGAGAGGTCATTATGTTAGGCGACAGGCAAACACCGAGGCCCCTACGCTGAAAACTGGTCCAATGTGATGCGGACCCCCTTGTTAAAAGACAGCTCCTGCCCTGAGCAACCGAAACAGCTCTTCAGTAATCATCGATATCTTCTTACCAAACACCAGCTCCAAAAAATAAAGCTTCCTGCTATAGCTCCCCCCACCCATAACGTTGCCTGCTATATACATCTCACTCCTATTTGGACGCTAGTGAGTTTCACTTTGTAGCTGTCACGCTGAAACCCTGGATTGCGAACATGGCAAGGGAAAGCCTCCGTCCAACTGACTACAGAACAGTTTATAATCATTACACACTTTCCATGTATACTAGGTTTTATATAAAACGATGAAGGCACAATGTACAGGTTGGACCTAAACATTAGGTAATATTTGTACACAGCGTTGTAGATGCAAGACGACTGAAATCAAATTACAACTCATTGCTGTTCTCATATAGGGCCCTGCGTCTTACAGCAGGAAGCACAACCCTCTTGCTGAGCTCCTTCTTCCAATGCTTTCCGTGGCACTGCTCTGGGAAAACACCCATCCACCCACGCTTTTCTTTCTAATTCCTCCGCGCCGCGCCTGTAAAACCCCGCAGGGGAGTCGGGGGGGGGGGGTGCCCTAAAGAGCATCAACTCTGGGCAACCCAAACCAACAGGCAGTTTGTCTGACGAGTAGTGACCCTGCTTGGGTACAGGACAGTTTGCTTTGTCCAGCCGTTTTCAGAAAGCCAGCGACACACGCCCAGCACACACCTGTCTGGCCTGTGCCGAGCTGGGAAAGCTTCCGCCATTCGCTTAGGCTGGCTGCAGCTGCCGCCCACACAAAGCTGCGGCCCCCCCACTCCCTACTGGCGAGACCCCCAGTGGAGAGGGCTTATACCTTCATCATACTGCAGCCAGAAGATCGTAACTACAGCCGAGGCCAGTGCTGCAAGCACACAAGTGGTGACAGTTCCCCTTTCCCAAATCATCTCGGGGGGGCCTGGGAACGGGCCCCGCACGCCCCCGCTCTGCACTCTCCTCTTACCTAGCCACCAAGCGGGGCTCACACCACCTCCTGCCAAACACACAGGCAAGTACCTGACACAACTCATCAGCGCTGCTTCCGGCTCCGAGCCACCGCGCGCTGCCCACACAGGCCCGGAGTTCCACGCCTTGCTCTGGGGCACACCCACCAGCGGCAGCCAATCCCGGCTCTAGCCGAGCTCCTGACAGACACGCCAGAGCCTGCTGCCGGCTACAGCGGAGTAGGCCGTCCTGCTGCACTTGGGCTCGAGAAGGTGTCAGGGCCTGCTGAGAGCATTTTACCTGCTGATCTAAGGCAACAACTATGCACCAGAAGCCACCTCTCCCACCCCCTGCTGCACAGATGAGAAAAGAGTGAAGGTTTCCCCACTCCTGCTTGAAGTGGAGTGCGAACAATATTATGCATTGGCCAAAAGACAGGTGGAAATGTAGGAAGGAGGGGAACACCTAAACCCAAAGCAAGGAACAACATGGGCAGTTGGATTTTGAGGGGGGTCACTGCCCAGTACTAAATCCAGCCCACTCTTCCCCTCCAGAATCCAAGACCAAAGACAGAAACTGCTTGATTCTCCCTCATTCTTACTTCTTGAGACCTGCTTGGAGCCCAACAGATTGTTAAATCTGTCCTTTAAGAAGTTATCAACGTTGCAATTTGCAATGTTGCCAAAGGATCTGAATTTAGTTTAGGATTGTTGCTTGACAAAAGATTAGGGTTAAAAATCCAAGCCCAGAATGCTGTTAAAATGTAAATGAGACTGTTCAAATCAGGATTTACTTTTCATATACAAAATAAATTTATAATATAGGCTTTTCAAGTTGATGGTTTAATTTTTTTTATCCTATAAATTACATTTCCTATTTTTTAATTTGATCTCTTCTTTCAAAAAACTCCCTCATCTGACCAGGGTTATCTGTGTGACACTCTGATTTATGAGTGAGAATCATCTCTAAATTGCTATTAATATCTCTTGGTAGATCATTAAAATGGGATTATTGAAGTACTTCCATTAACTCCAGAACATGCCAGGGTGAATGGAAATGCCATGATTATGGACATCCCTAGTTATATTTCACATATGAAACCCGGGTAACAAATGAAAAGAGGAGGCTAGCCAATGAGGTTGAATTTGGCTCATAAGAAATCTGAGACATTAAGGCTCAGGACAGTTTTATTTTCTGTCCCAGATTCATGCACAGTTCTACCAAGAATACTTTTGATATCAACTCATATAAACACCTGGTCTAACAACAGGGACAAAGTCAGTACAGTTTTAATGGTTTGGTCAATTCTTATTCTGGTAGGGACAAGGCAAATGATTTTCTCCAGTCATTTTATTAAAATTTAGGGTCACTGTCAAGTATTAATTATTTTTAGTTGCACTTCCTTAATATAGGTTCTTCGTGTTTGCTATGAATGTAAAAAAAAATACCAGTTCGGGCAAATTCCCTCTGTACTCATTTAGCATGAGTAACCTCTTTTTTCCTGAGCTGATGTACAGATTGCATGGCAGCCCAAAAGAAGTCCAGTTGCTAATGCGCTTTAGCTTTTCCAAGAAATTTGACCCAAGGAATGGAATATTATGCTGTGGAATTACAATGTTCCAACTCCAGAGTAAACATGTCTGGAATCTGGCACTGGGGACAGAGGTCATGTAGTCACCTTTGAATCTTGTTTCTGGTGATCATTTGTCCATTGGCGGATGAGGAAGAAGAAAATGAATGTCTGTTGACTCCCATCAAGGCATCTCCTGTTTTTAGTATGCAGGATACTGGCAGCTGCACCAAAGACATATTTTGTGCTAAATATAAAATGATAGATGACAAGATGGGAAGTTGTTTATTACAGAAATGTTTGTTTCAGTGTTTCAGTCTTCTGATGTAGCAGGATCCTCTGAAGTCTGTTGATGCAGCAATGAAAGGTACTCCTCCAGAAGCTTTGTTTCTCAGTTACTTTGGGGTTTTGGGGGAATGCAATGATAAGGCACCTTTGCGCTCCCCATATTCTGAGGCTGTTCAGTGGCTGGC
This sequence comes from Chelonoidis abingdonii, assembly GCF_003597395.2. Lineage (NCBI taxonomy): Eukaryota > Metazoa > Chordata > Testudines > Testudinidae > Chelonoidis > Chelonoidis abingdonii. Next base: position 262,216,878 of record NC_133769.1, read on the forward strand.
CTGGCAGAGACCCAGGATCAGTTAGAGCAGCTTCATTACTGCTCTAAGATACACTCTGCTTCCCATAGGCGACGGAGTCAAAGGAGCCTTAAGCAGAACAAAGAATCACCTGTAACATGGCCTGCAACTCCACATCTAAGGTTGAGCGAGTGATCCAGGCTCCCTACTCTGGTAGTCATGGCTGCAAACCTGAATCCACAGAGCACATTCCATAAATATCCCATAATGATTAATGTCCCCTAACTCCATTTACTTATTTCAAAAGGTTTTATCCAATTGGGTGATAGGGCAGAGAAATTACAATTATTTATAAAACTAGATATAGTCACATCCCCATGGCGCAGTGAGAAAGAGTAACCACAAATACATTTACTTCAGGTTAATTTTACAGTCTGTGTTTCTTTCTTAGCAACTGGTCCTGATAGTTCCTTCACTTGCTCACTCTCTTTCTCTGGTTTCATTTCTCCAGCTCCCTTGCATGCTTTGTACACTCTTCTTCTTAACCTTTATGCTGCTCCTCTTTAATTCCTCCTCTGTGACTGGGCCGCGCTGTCTCTTCCCAGCTCTGGCTGCTGTTGCTGGCTGCACTTTCGTCAGACCTTTCTTTCTCCTCCTCCCATCTACTTCTTCCAACCTTCCTGGAATTTTCTGGCTCCAACTATCTGTCCCTTCTCCAGTTACAGAGTCACCTGACACGTGCTGCTCACTGCTTGACTAGCTTCAGAGAATAAAAACATTGGTCCCTGAAACTTGCTGTTATGCACAGGGAGAATGGCCACCAATGGCCTACCTAAAAAAGTCTCATTTTTAAGAGCCAGGAAGTATGTCTCACTAAAGATGAAACAATGCAGACAAATGTTTGAAGACTTGGGATGGTATTAGTATATGGAAGGAAGGAGTTCTGTTTGTGGACTGATGGTTACAAAGTGTATACACAGTTGGGATGGAGATAGAATTTCGGCAAGGTATCTCTACCTTTGGAAAATGTTAGCCATTATTTTCTTATGTGTGTCAATTCTTGTCCCTATTCTCAGGCCCCTTATATATTGCTTCCTGACCATGATAACTTTGGACCCTTTTTAAAGTAGGTGCTCACCTGGGTCCTTCCCTTTCCTTAGCTGTTGTGCAATCCTTGCCATAGAAGGGGAGCAGGGACATCAGATGACAAGCCACAGGGCCCATTACCATATCTCTCCAGATTCAAAGAAATTGCCAGTCTGTCAGAGAATTTATTTAAATTAATGATATATTCAAAGAGTTTAGACATTTGTATGGAGCAAAGGAATGCAAGAAATAAAAATCCAGTTAGTATATTGCATTTTAAGAATTTACCGCAGGTACGGCCGCTCGCAACTCCCAGTGGCTGCGGTTCACTGTTCCCAGCCAATGGGAGCTGCGGGAAGCAGCACGAGCTATGTGAACCGTGGCCACTGGGAGCTGCGAGCAGCCGTATCTGTGGATGCTCAGATAAACAAAGTGTCTCACGGCCCACCAGGGGCTTACCCTGAACAAGCCGCAAACCAAGTTTGGGAACACCTGACTTAGGCTAATAAACACCTTTCCCCCCCTCCGCAACAAAACGAACCCCAAAATGGTGCAGGAGTAAAAAAAGCTTCAGGCAGAAATCCTGCGGCAATCCAGTTTATTGCACTGAATGCAGCATGTATGATTATGTGCCCTGTGGGCAGGTGGCATATGTGTGCATTCAGTGCAAGGAGCTCATGGCCCTCTGAGACTGAGTACAGGTTCTTGAGTCCAGAATACCTGAACTGGAGGAGTTAAGGGAGAGAGAAAGGTACATAGATAAGACTTTCTCAGACAGAGTAGAGCGGTCCCACCCTCCACTCTGACAGCCTCTGTACTGTTGAGGAGGATGAAAATCTTGGGGATGGAGAATCTCAAACTGGACTGGAGCAAAACAATTGCATAGTTGGGACCCTCCTTTTAGATGGATGTCATGGTATTATCCTCTCATACTGAGGATATCTCTCTATGGGAGGGAATCCCAGTTATTAGGAAGAGACAGGTAATAGTAATGGGGGATTTGATCATTAGAAATATAGATAGCTGGCTTTGTGATAACTGGGAGAACCTCATGGTGAATTGTTTGCCAGATGCAAAGGTTACAGTTCTCTCAAGACATCTAAGCAGGATTATGTGCAGTGCTGGGGAGGAGCTGGTGATTGTTGTATGTGTAGGTACCAATGACATAGAGAAAGATAGGAGCGAGGTCCTAGACTTCCATGGTAGCATTCTCTGAAATGTTTCCAGTTCCCCACACAGGGTCAGTTAGATAGGCAGAACTGCAGAGTCACAATGCATGAATGGGGTGAGGAGGAGGATTTTAGGTATATTAGGAACTGGGGAACCATCTGGGAAAGGAGGAGTCTATACAGGAGGGATGCACTCTGCATAAACCAAAAGGAAACCAGATTGCTGGCATGTAAAATTAAAAATGTTATAGAGTAGTTTTTAAACTAAGGGCTTGGGGAAACCCAACAGGTACAGAGGAGCACACAGTTCAGACAGAAGTACCCTGTAGGGAAGGATATATTAATGGGGATCTCTCCATAGGTGCCAACTTTTCCTCATGCCAGTGGGTGCTAAACCCCCCCAGCCCTGCCCCAACTCCACCCCTGCGCCACCCCCTCCCGCCCCAATTCCAACCCCTTCCCCAAAGTCCCCACCCCAACTCCTCTCCATCCCTGACCCTATTGGACCCCTTCCACAAATCCCTACCCTGGTCCCGCCTCTTCCCTGAGCATGCCACGTTCCCCTTCCTCCCCCCTTCCTCCTAGCGCTTGCCGCCATGAAACAGCTGTTTCACATCAGCAAGCACTGGGAGTTAGGGAGAGAAGCGGAGCTGCCGTGCGCTCAGGGGAGAAGGTGGAGGTGAGCTGGGGTGGGGTGGAGAGCTCATAGTGAGTGCAGAGCACCCAACAATTTTCCTTGTGGGTGCTGCAGCCCCGGAGCACCCAGAGAGTAGGCGCCGATGGATCTCTCTCTCTCTCTCTCTCTGTCTTTATCCTAGTAAAGAGAAGAGAAGAGAAGTTGATAAAGTACAGCTAGGAACTGAACAGAAACAGTCAAATGAAAAAGAGTCCCATTCAATTACATCACATGAAGGCAGTCAACTAAAAAGTGATACATCTTACAAGTGCTTGTATACAAGTGCTAGAAGGCTAAATACTAAAATGGATGAACTTCAGTGCCTGGTATTAAATGAGGATATTGATATAATAGGGATCGCACAAACTTGGCGGAGAGAGGCAATTCTTAATTTAATCCAAAATGGAGCACAGGATCTGGTCAAAGAGTTGAATATAGTTGAACCCGCTAGCTAGGTAATATCGACCATTATATAATTAAATTTAACATCTCTGGGATGGAGGGCAAATACCAAAGAAGCCATTGCAAAGAAGCTAAATGAATTCTTTGGTTTGGTCTTCACTGCAGAGGATGTGAAGGAGATTCCTACATCTGAGCCCTTCTTTTTAGGTGACGAATCTGAGGATCTGTCCCAGATTGAGATGTCAGTGGAAGGGGCTGTCTGTGACTTCATGTTTAGGCTCTTATAGTGTCTGATGAGATCACACTTGATAATTGATTGGCAAAATCTAAGTACAGAATTCACAACCAATTTGGGATTTGTGCCCTGGTTGTTAACAGTCTGCCCTGAGGTTGGTACTCATACTGTTGAGTCATAGCAGGCAGCTTTCTCGTAAGGTCAATGACTAGATTTTATGTATTATTTATTTGTATTTTGATAACGTATCAGTGCTCAGAGCCCCATTGTTCTACATACTGTACATACATATAGGGATAATATGGCCCCTGCCTTGAAAAACAACAACAAAACACCCTCAAAACTTTAAATTCAGTTAGGACAGAGACACTCAGAATGATGGGGCAGATCCTCTAGTGTTATAAATTGGTGTAAATTCATTGGCACAATTTACACTAGGGCCCGGATCCTGCAAACATGCACCTATTTAACATTATTTCCATGAGGAGAAATGGGTATGTCTACATTGCAGCTTGGAGGGTGCTTCTCAGCTCGGGTAGGCAGATACACACTAGCTCTGCTCGAGCTAAAGTTCTAAAAATATCAGTGCAGCTGGGGGTAGAATGGGCAATGGCTCAGGCTAGCCACTTGAGTAGGTACCAAGGGGGTCCAGGTGAGTTTGTACTCAGGCAGTCAGCCCGAGTGGCTGCCCATGGTATCCCTGGCTGCACTGCTGTTTTTAGTGTGTCTGTTTACCCATGCTAGAAGCACACTTCCAGCTGCATTGTAGATTGACGATAATGTTTGTAGGATCAGAGCCTACCTGAGGATCTGGTCCAATCAGTATAATAATAGTAATAATGATTAATAAATATAAATACACTTCCATTTATATAGTCATTTCTATTGGAGGAAATCAAAGCTTTTTAAAAACATTTATGAATCCGTTTTCACAAATTGACTGAGAAATTGGGAAATATTATTATCTCAATTTTTTATGTATGGAGAAACTAAGGGGCAATGAGATTATGGCTAGAGTTTTCAAAAGGTTCTATAGTTTGCCCAAATTCCTATAGGAATTCTGAGGAAGAGCTAGGAAGTGAACCCAGATCTTCTGATTTGCAGTCATATACTTAAGCCACAAGGCCATCCTTCCCTAAATAAGGAGAGCATAAACTCTGTGCACGTTTCAAATGTCATAAATTAGTCTTATAAATTTTTCTGGCCACTATCATAATCGGGCACACTGCATCTTTTTTAGCTACTAGGAAGTGGTTCAGCACATCTGTGTTTATTTTCTGAATTTTTGTCCCTTTGGCCTGAATGGTTAGCCAGGATTCAGGACCTGATTGTTTCTGTAGCGAGGAGAAATTGATTATATGAGTCGGGTATTTCTTGAGTGCAATCCTGTTTAATTGCAAAGAATAAACACATAGTCCTATTTCCCTGAGCACAGTTAGAAACAAACACAATAACACAAGTCTGCCTGTCCAGTCAATTCTGTGTCCCATGGACCTCTGTCTCTCTGCTTCCTCGTTACAGGATGACTGTTTCTCTCGAGTGTCTGGGCTTTCTTTTCTCACACACACAACTTGCCTAACAATCCCCTGTTTCCTGTGTTTTGCCACCAGTCTCAGAGAAACTTCTCAGACTACACGGTTTAGCAGCCCTATTCAGGCTTCCATATGGCTGACTGCTTTGGGCAGTAGCTCCAGTTGTCTCCAGCTATCTACTCCTGGGGGAATTCTGCAGCACTGCACAATGCAGAATTTTGCAGAAATTAACATTGTCTGCATAGAATTTCCTTTCCCCCATAGAAATGGGCTGCAGTGTGCTAGCTGTCCGTAGGTGACAGTGGACTTGGCAGAGCCCAGCTTATACATGGAAGACACTGCTGGGGGAGGGAGAGGGAGGTAGAGGGTTCTTGGCAGCTGCAGTTCCCAGCATGTTGTGAAGGAAGGAGAGGATGGTGTGCAGGAAACTCTGTGTAAGCTTGGAACTGAGCATCAGGATGTTTTTCCATCTGGATCCCTGGGCTCTGGGGAAGAGCGTGATGGGTGTCTGGATAAGGGGGTACCCACAGCTGGGCTCTGCGGAGGGATGGGATGTGGGTATCTGGGCTGGGAGCCCCCACAGTTAGGCTCTGGGGAGGCGGGGATTTGGGTGTATTGGCTCAGGGAGCCCTCAGGTAGGCTCTGAGGGGGAGGGTTTGTGGGTGTCTGGCCCCTCGGCTGGGTTCTGGGAGGGACAAATGGGGCAGAGAAACAGGAATTGGGTAGTCATGGGGTTTCTTTAACTCTACTTCTGGGGGAATTTTTGTGTGTGTCTGTATTGTTACAGACATACTTGCTGACATGTATTTTGAAATAAATTACCAAAATAATTGAAACTGGCATGATTATGTAATGTTATTTTGACAAATAAAATTTGCAGAATTTTAAAATATTGTTCACAGAATTTTTAAATTTTTGGTGCAGAATTTTTAATGTTTTGGCGCAGAGTGCCCCCCGGGAGTAAGCTCTCTCTCTTCATAAAGGGGCTTAATGCTTCTTCCATTTAGCCTGAAAGATGGATGGTTAGCACACCTATTAGCTTTTACAAGGTCTGTAGATCAAGGGCCTGCTTGTTGGCAGCTATTAATCCCTTCAGCATAACAAAATGTAATCCTTTCTGCTGCTAAAGTATTTGATCACATTTGCCAAATAAACACACCTACTAGCTCAAACATTGGTCATATTTTAAATGATCTCACCCAGGAGCTAATTCATTTGTTCAGCTATTAACTTGGTCCCAGCCATCAATTTTGCTATAACATAACATAATCCCTTTATTGAAGCTGGACTCCTAATATGTGTTTTTGACATTAAGGCGGTTTAAGATCAAACTAGATATTCACTCACTTTGAAATGGGCCCACTTAAAAGGAGCCAAGTAAAGGCTAAGGTTCTTTGGGCCTATCCTACAGCTGCTGACTTCAATCAAACACTTTATCTTTCACAAACCACTGTCCACCTGATTGATCAAAGGGAGTCTTTCTACTGAGATCAAAGAAAGCCCCTTTCTCTTTGGCTGGTTAAACTACTCTGCCTATGCTCAGTAGCCTGATTTGCAATCAAAGAATGAGTTTACTGTAAAATAATTTCAGATTACCAGTACAGACATCTTCATAACATTATTACTGAAAACAAAGCAAGGAAAAGCGATGAAAAAAGATGTAGACAATCCAAATGTTAATTATTGACATATGTAGAACTAAGGATTTTGACTAGGAATATATTGCTGCCAGATCAAGAAGCGTATTTCTACAGAAGATATACTTAGTGTAAGTTCATTGGCTGGGGAATCATGTCAGTTTAGTCTTTATGAGATTTCACGGCCATTCAGTTTAATAATTTGTATATTTTGAGCAGTGTAACTGAGAGCAGAATTTTGCCTTTCTGGTTGTTTTTCACAAGGATTGCCTGCACTGCTGATAGTTGAACTGTGTACTAATATTATATCTCATTTACTAACGAGAATATGTTAAATTGTTAAATCAAATCAGTGTCAGGATTAAATCTGCTACCTTGAATAGTCCCTTACAATATGTTCTAATTACTTATGATAAACAATCTGTTTCACTTTTTAGTTTGCTGTAATGCTGGATCTACCTTTCCCAGACCTGAAGAAGAGCTCTGTGTGGCTCAAAAGCTTGTCTCTCTCACAACAGAAGATGGTCCAATAAAAGATATTACCTCACTCACCTTGTCTCTCTGCTAGCAACATATGTCATACTCAGACAAGATGTACTTAATTAGTAATTAAATGTTCCACTATGAATGTTGGTATTAGAAACAAGGGGTCATCCTTAGTTTAAGTCCACAGAAGTAATTCGATTTACACCAGTAATGCATTGCACCAGAAAGGCTAAGGGATGAATGAGCATGAAGACAATACTACATTCTTCCCTACAAGAATGGTTCCTCCAGTTCTGGATTGAGCCACTTTGATTAGTGAGTGTGGAAGAAACATGTACTGCTGCTTGTGGCATATCTTTTACAGAGAGATTTAAGATTTCAGTCTTCTGGGTTGTTGATTTGTTTTCTCTCTTGGGTAGTAATTGCACAAATATATACACATGGATATAGTCTCTATCATGAAGTATAACCTCTCTCTTCTCTTCCTTTTTTTAATCCAGTTTGGCTTTTTTAACCCATTCGTAGCCTTAAATCAAGTTTACTATTTGTCCTGTTTTAAGATGAACTCACCCAGAATCCATCTCATAAAGTGTGTAAGGGTATGTCCATACAGCAAAGAAAAACCTATGGCTGGCCCACGCCAGCCGACTTGGGCTTATGCAGCTTGGGATGCCGGGCTGTTTCATTGCTGTGTAGACATACCCTAAATTATGCCTATTCTAAACCCTCTCAATTGTAAGTAATGTATGCAAATGAGAGAGTGCCTTATACACTTGGCCCAGATCCTGAAAGGTATTTAGGCTCCTAACTTCCACAATGAACCTTTGAGGATCTGTGCTTTCACTCATTTGGCATTCCTGGGTTAATCTACACCAGTGTTTCTCAAACTGGGGTTGCCGCTTGTGTAGGGAAAGCCCATGGCTGGCTGGGCCGGTTTGTTTACCTGCCCCATCCATGGGTCCGGCCGATCGCGGCTCCCACTAGCTGCAGTTCACTGCTCCAGGCCAATGCAAGCTGTTGGAAGTGGCGCGGGCCGAGGGCCATACTGGCTGCTGCTTCCAGCAGCTCCCATTGGCCTTTGGGAACCCGTGAACAGGGGAAGGTCTCAGAGCCCAGGCTCCATCCCGAGCCTGGATGTGTACATTGCAATTTTATAGCTCTGCAGCTCATGCCCAAAAGCCTGAGTCAGCTGACATGGGCCAGCCACGGTATTTTATGTCAATGTAGACATACTTCCTAGGTCTACAATGATTTATGTGGCTCTGGAAGGAAGAATTCAGCTTTTCCCTTGGGCTTTCTGCAGACCTAACCTGTCAAATTCTCCCTTCTCTGACTCCCTTAATAGGAAAGAAATTAATTTGAGAATGCCAGCCAATAATTTCCTTATATTAAACAACATCTATGCTGTTTAGATTATAAAACTAGTAGTATTCATTGACAATTTATATAGGAGAAAGCCAGATTTTTTTTTAAAAAAGCTAGCTATTAAATAGCTGAAGTAGGCATGACAGAATTAATGTCCTTTCAAGCTAACTTTTCACTACAGTTATTTGTAAAATTTTACCTAATCTGTCACACAGTTGAAAAGTCTTAGCTTTCTCACAGCCTGAAGCTGCATCTTCTCTGTCTCTCCCTATCAGAGCTGTGAGTATGACACGCTTCTAAGGCATCTCTGTGTCTAGAAAATCCACTACAATTTATCTATTCTTTAATGTAAAAGTGCAACAATTTACCATACACATCTGAGTTTAATTACAAAATCCTCTTTTTGAAAGTTGGTCAGTGTGCAGAAATATAGTTTCCTTCTTTCTATTTTCACTGCCATATAAACATATGGGGAACAACAATTAATTTAACCAATATCCATGCCTGCTCTACAATGTCAAAAGTTTTACAGGTATTATTATTCTGGTCAGGGATATGATTTTTTTAACCATATAGTTATACTGATAAAAGCTCTGGTGTGCTGCAATTACATTGGTAAAAAAAATACTTAAACCAGATTAGCAATTCCCCTTTCTGTATGAGAATAGAAATTCTAGTACAGTGGTCCCCAACCTTTTCTGGGTGGCGGGCGCCAGACGATGAGCCACCGAGGACCGTGGCCGGCGGACAAGCATCCACCAAAATGCCGCTGAGAAGTGGCTGCGTCAAGAGGCGTTGCCACCAAAATGCCGCTGAAAATCAGCAGCATTTTGGCAGCGATGCCTCTTCGTGACGCCGCTTTTCGGCGGCATTTCGGCAGTGACGCCCCTTGATGATGCCACTTTTTGGTGGCATTTTGGCGGATGCTTGTCCACCAACCAGTACGCGGGTGCACATAGATGCCCCGGTGGGTGCCTAGGCACCCACGGCACCGCGTTGGGGACCACTGTTCTAGTATAAAGCAGCTGGTAGTGGGACAAGGTCCCACTTTAGTCAGGTTAAACTTAAAGAGCACTTCTGGGCACAATCAGCCCTCAGTCCGGTGCACTTATGAGGTCTGGCAGAACTGAAGGGGAGAGGTTCCTTAAAAGGGAGGATCCAAGCCCACTGTAGGGTGACACTCAAAAGAAAGCAGCATTAGAGCTCTATCTCCCTAGCCCTAAAGAGCTAGGACTGCCTACCAGGAAAGCTGCCTAACCACAGCCTCAGGTTTCAGAGTAGCAGCCATTTAGTCTGTATCCGCAAAAAGAACAGGAGTACTTGTGGCACCTTAGAGACTGGACCGTGTGAGAGGATAGCAGGACCTTCTTTACTCTGTTTTCCCTTTTAGAGCCCAAGGCACACAGCCTGGGCCCTTAGACACACAGAGGGTCTAGGAACCCAGATCCTCTTCACAGAGATGTATCTTTTGCCTTGCAGGGAACAGTAGGGTTATCCTGGATTGTCTTGTGGCCTGCAAGATTATTTTTGTTTGCCTTTTTTGTTTTGTACTGCTGTTATGTTCAGAAGAGGGTGGGGGGGCTGTCTTTCTAGGATTTACTACTGGAGGAACACACCCTGGACTCCAAACTGGCACTATAGTAATGTCTACATACAAGGAAGGATGTCTGGGATGAGAGAGGTTCCTAGGGTCAGATTAAAGAATTATGGAGCTCTGTGCGCTACAGAAATTGGGGCCTCCACCTTCCATAAACTAGATAGCAAATTGTTCCTGCTCCAAACACACTCCACCCCACACACAGACTCCTGAATGCCCCTCCCTTCCCACCCCAGACATAGACTCCCAAATACCCCTCACAACCCACCCATACATCAGCCCACACAGACTCTGAATGCCTCTCCCACCCCATCCCTCTCCATACACAGACCTCCAAATGCCCACCCAACACCCTCTCCTAACCCTGCTAATCCTGACAGCCCCTGCCCACATACCAGCAACAGCCCTGATATACATCCCACTCATCTCAGCCCCACCATCCTCAGCTCCGAACATCCCAACGCCAGTGTCCTCAGCATCCCTCATTCCCCGCACAGCCCCCACAACTCACCCCACTGTTCCTGGCATCCTCATTACCCCCACAACTCACATCATCTCCCCCAACATCCTCCACTTGTCCCTAACTCCTCACCATGCAACACTCCCCACTCCACTCCCCACTCACCCTATAGCCCACCAATGACTCATCCCCAGCCCCTCATCCCCTGCTTTGAGGCCCTTCCTGGCCACTCACCATCATCCCCTCTGCTCAGCGCTCCTGTCCCAGGCTAGGGCAGCTCCTCCTGATCCTGGCTGTCATCTCTGCTTACTCTGATCTCACACAGTCCACACTGCTTGGGTTTGGCCCCTCCATCATGGTTGTGCCAAATTTGAACAAGTGGCATTGCAACACATCACCACTTGGTTTACCCCTCCCTCCACGGTTGTCTGGCACACCCTTGAGAAGGGGGCTCTGTGCAAATGCACAACATACACATTGGTTAATCCAGACCTGGAGGTGTTTACCCTCACCCCAATGGGATGCCCTAGAGGTATAACCTATGATATACCTTTATACCAGTGGTCCCCAAAATTGTCAGGGTCATATCCCATTTACCCCTGTCTGCTGCCCTGCCCCCGTGAGCCGGGGCTGGGAGCAGGGCCGCAGTTCTGGAGAGGGATGGAGACAGAGGTAAGAAGGCCAAGGTTTGGAGGGGCTACAGCTGGGGGTGTACAGGGCTGGGACTAGAGTCCTGGACAGGGGCCAAGGCTGGGGGCCAAGGCTGAGGACCCTGGATGCAGGGCCAGCAGCCAGGGTTGGGGCCAGGAGCTGAATGGTGCTATCTCTACATCCCCTGTGGAAGTTGACCCCAGCTGTGCCCCTCCAAACCTTCTACTACATATCCCTAGGGGGGCATGCCCTACAGTTTGAGGACCTCTGCTTTATATCAATATAACTGCATCTACCCTAGAGGATTGTGCCACTTTAACTATAATGGTAAAGTTAGAGCAGTACAACTTTCTAGTGTAACCAAGAATCTAATGGTCAATTAGTTAATTTAGCCTCAGGTTTTCTACAAAGTAATTACGAGCCTTTCAGGTAAGGCTGAATAAACAAACTTTCATGAATACATTTCAAAGTTCTGTCCTTGTGTATTGCTAAAGAGTCCAGGTAACACCTTTCCCAGAATGACATTATCATGTAAATGAAGAGTCATTTTCCTAATGAATAGTTCGCTTGTGTAAGGGAGGCATTATAGGCATTAAGATCAAGGACAGGATTTTTGAATGAGATGGGATAATGGGAATCAGAAGTGTTAAAAGGAAGCTGCCCAGAACTAGCAATGCTGCTGTACCTATTGCACTGAGGTGGATGTGCGCAAGGACAGAGAGGTAGAGTAAGTGAGGACCATTGAGAACACTCCTGGAATCAAGAAGTCAGCTTCATCCACCTTACATCCTTTTGTCTAGCATATATTGTAGTGGATGCTTTGGGGCATGCATCAGCAAATAGCATATTTTGATAGTTTACTATTAAATGTGACTCGCTCAGTAGTATGATGACATAGCCTTCTATGTGAAGCTTGAGTGACATTGCAGGGTTTTTTTTTTTAAAAACTGCCTCATCATGAAGTTATTGAAGGCCAGGGCATTGCTTTGGTCCCAGAAGTGGTTTCTTAAGGATTAAAAAAGACAGTGAAAAACAAATAACAATATTAGAACTTGCATGCACATCTAAAAGGATATTTCTGGTGGAGTCAGGTCCTCACGGCATGCCCAGCTGTGTGCCATCGTGTAGAATTTGGCTCATAATGTGACTCTGGTTACAGAGAATTTGTAGCTTAATCCCTGGTTATTACATGTACGAGTTTCTTAGGAAAAAATAACCTTTTTGATTAGTTTATTCCCTATTTTCTTCTTTTAAGTTTCCTTTGCTTACATTACAGGCTTTTTTTTACTGAAGGCTTTGGAGGCCAATGAATCTGCTCCGATGCTACCCTAGTCCAGTGGTTTATTCCAGTGACTGGTTGCTGACATATCCTGGGAAGCCTCATCATCACACAGTTCTAGCAGAAGGTGTTTGGGAGGCTCTGTGCTCTTGTTTTGATGGACTCCTGTTATCCAATTCTGCAAATGCACCTTGGCTAATTATTCAATTTAAAGGAAGCAAAAATATATTGAAGGATGATTTTTCTTAGCTTCTTAAATGTAAACGAGTAGGTTCTGCAATGGCATGTGGAAAGATATGAAAGCTAAGGGTACAAATTCAAACCAAGTGTCCATTGTTTGAGAAATTCAGGGGTGGTTGGCTTACCATGAACTGTTAATTCAATTTGTATAAAGAGCTTCTGGCAGTATAAGCAAATCTTGTATTATTAAGTTCATCTAAGGTAACTTTATGATAGAAGGAAGTAAAAATCCAGGATGAGTGGGAAAAATGACCCTTTAACATAAAAATCTACCCCAGAGAACGGGAGTGGTGAGAAAAGGAACAGCTGACTCCATTCAGAAGTCTTGCCCATTCTCAATCGTTTATTTTGAGGGGCTGATCCAGGGACAGTTTAAAGAATTGTCAGCCCAGAGCAGGGGCCTGCTATGCATGAGATCAAGATTAGCCAGAGTATTGTCTCAAAGCAGCTATATTTCTTCCTATCCTCAGCAACCTCTTTGGTCCTTGGAGCCAGAATTTTTCCCTATATATTTTGACAAAGCATTTGGATTAAGGTGGGTCATATTGAGGATATGTATGGGAAGACACAAGATTATTAGGGGCCCCATAGACCAGAAGCAGGTTGGTTATAGTAAAGATGTGGGAACTAACACCTCACAAAGGAAGAGGAATAGGCGACCTGGCACTTTTCTCAAATTTTGCAGATTACCTTTTGAGAAAAGTTTATCATTAGTGGCCGATTGACCCGAGAACAACACTTTCTAGCTGCGTGGTTCAAAGAGGTTTATATGTGGCTACAACACAAGCCACAGAAGCTGTTCCCTTTCAAAACAATTCTCTGCTGCACCAGTCTGTTGTGAAAGATAGCAGGAACCTTAGGAAAGTTAAATTTACTACATAAAAGTAATAGTGACTCCTTATGATTCTTTCCATTTATGTATATATTGCTCTACCTCAGTGGTTCTCAGCCAGGGTTACATGTATCTCTGGGGGCATGTAATGATCTTTCACCAGGAATACTAAATCATCTAGACATTTTCTAGTTTTACAACAGGCTACATATTAGCAAAGTTAGTACAAACTAAAATTTTGTATAGACAATGACTTGTTTATACTGCTCTATATAAAATACACTGATATGTAAGTGCAATATTTGTATTTCAATCGATTTATTTTATAATTATAAGGTAAAAAGGAGAAAGTCAGCAATTTGTCAGTAATAGGATCGCTGTGATACTTTTGTATTTCTATGTCTGATTTTGTAAGCAAGCAGTTTTTAAGTGAGGTGAAACTTGGGGTGTGCAAGACAAATCAGACTCCCGAAAGGGGTACAGTAGTCTGGAAAGATTTAGAGCCACTGCTCTACCTGACATAAATTTGTACTTAAGTCTTCATTTTCACTGCAAACTTTACTCAGGTTCGAACACAGATTTTTTTCCTGTAACATGTTCCACATTTACACATTCATATGCCTCTATTTTTGACACATGGCCAGGCAGCCACCACATCCTGAGATATAGGGCTGATCCTGAGTTAGTTTATCCTGTGTATTGCTAACACAAGGTAACTGCAGTGTGAATGTACAGTCGTGGTCATCAGTCACAACCATCAATAGATAATGGTCCTCCAATCCTTTCCCACAAGCCCTTCAACACCCATTCTTGTCTACTATCTTGTCATCTACCTGTACTCCGATCCCTGACTGGAAGTGCCTTCCTATGCCTCTGCTCTGTGTACTTGGTCCCATACAGCTTGCCTGCTTGCAGCTTCTCCAGCTTCATTAATCTCCAGTGTTTCGTGCAGCAGAAAGATGCTCAGGGAAAACCCATGTATCAGCAAGCAGACACTTGGCCAGAGGCTGACAAGACTCTTCGTGCTGCTTTGGGAGAAAGTGAGCAAGATGTATGAACTCCTTAAAGAGGGGCTTCAAACAGTACAATGATGATTTATCACAGCAGCGGCTGACTGATCAAAGTTTCAAGCAGACCAGACAGTGCAGAGAGAAGAGGTAAGGTAACAGAAGATCAAAGATACGAATTCTAAATGTCATGCTGCCCACCCGACAAGCTATCTCTTTTACCATGAACAGGATTGAGCAGTGCCTCATGCACAGAGACCCATTTGAGCATGGACTCAGCTGGGATGTGGGGGGTGTTCAGAACGTGCATGTTGCAAAGATATCCTCCCCTCGTTCTCTGCTCTCCCACAGCCAGCTTGGAGGGGTTGAGCTCCACTTCAGAGAGGACACCAGTCCCAGTCCCAGGATCTCTTCCTTGTTTCGACCAGGAAGAGTACAGTGGGATGTAGGGACACAACACAGATAAACCAGGGGAGAACACAGCAGTGCAGTCAGGTAAGATGGAGGCAGCTATCTTTGTTATTACAGTATTGTCAAACTGTCCTGCAGTGGTTCAGGAACATGAGTATCAACTTCAGACAGACCATGGAGAATGAGGGTACAAATCCCAAATTGGTTATGAGTTCTTTACTTAGATTTCACCAACAAATTATCAAGTGTAAACTTCTCAGCCTTAACATCGAGTCACAGACAGTCCTCCTGAGTGCTCCAATCTGTCTTGCCACCCAGGTAAACCTCCCTTTGTGACAGGTAGTCCCTTACACTAAGAATCAAAGCAATAATCAGGTTACTCCTTGTCCCAGTGGACCAGTCACTTACCCCTGATCATTTGCACTTTAGATATCACACCAGACACAATGCCTGTAGCCAATCGTATAATAAACTATCTAAAGATTTATTAAATAGGAAAAGGAAACAAGAGAGTTATTTACAAGGTTAAAGCAGGTAAACATATAAACACAAAAGAGTTACAATCTTAAGTTTCAAAAAGTAATAGAAGCTTCTATTATAAGCAAGTTCCATAGACCCCTTAGGGCTAACCCAGGCTAACCGCTGGAGATCTCTTGCTTATGCCTAGTATTCCTGCCTCCTCCCCCCATCTCCCCGAGTCCAAGTAACATAAAGATACAGTTCCTCCTTGTAAGGGGTTTTTGAGTCCTTTTCCCTCTTCTGCTTTGAGCTGCAAACTCAACCAATGAAAGGAATTCACTTGCAAAACTCATCTTCATGGTGGTGAGGAGAGAATAAACAACATGTCGTCTTTAATGTTCCACTCCAGTCCATCTGTTGTCGACTGGCCTTCCACGCTGGGCAGGATGTAACACCTTCTGTTGGAGACCAGAATTTCATATTAGTTAATGTATCTCTCCTGTCTGGTGATTTACGCAGTTACAAAGACTCGCAATTCAGATTTTCAAATGTTACCTTACAATATGGAATACAGATGTTATAAGTGAGATTAATGCATTCAGCAACTCACACTCATTAAAGTCTAAACACTAAACACATTCTTATAATTCTAATACCTATTTTAACAATATGAACACAAAGGTGAGCCAGACTAATTCCAGCTCTGTATTTGTCAATATTCAATTGAGGCATGGGGACCTTGGCATGAGCTGGCATCTGGTCTTCCAGCATTATAATTATTATGAAGGATATTACAAAATATTGGGAAAGTTTTAGTCTATTCCTAGCTGTTGCTTCATTTATGGACAGATGCTGTGCCATTATATTTGGGTACCACACCATCTCCTCCTCTATCTTGCTACCATGTTGCTTCAAATGGCAGACAAGTAGGGTGCGGGGAGCTGTCAGGGGCTGAACACAGTAGCTTTTTATAATGGAAAAACATTAATGCAAAAGTTAAATGTTTGTGGCCTTATCTCAGAGAAAATATAATTTGTTGTTGTAGCACAATCCTTAAAGGCACTTCTATCCAATGCCCCTGCATGCTAAGTCGCCCTCTCACTAGTGCAGAATCTGGCTTATTGCTGATCTTAATTGATCCACTCCTGGAGAGAGTAATAAAATAGAATTATTCACCTAATAAAAATTCCAATCAGTCTCTCAGATTCATTGGTAAGGGAAGCATCCATCTGCCACTATTTTAACTTGCAATCCCTGTCCAGACACTTATCAGTTCATCTGTCACAAGACACAGAAAGATTTCCCTTGCATACACAGAAGATCTTCCTGAAGTCTAGAATAACAGGTCCTTCTTTCATTCTGGTATCTGGCGCAGCATGACATCTTGTAAGGTGGCAGCAGCCTGAAAAGGGTTTAGTATAATTACCGTTTCTGCTCTGTCTTCCAGAACCTGGACCCCCACCCCCCTTTTCTCAAAAATAATTTTTTTAGAGAGTTGGAAGGGAAATTAACTCATCATTAAGGCTACGATTTTGTCATGGATGTCACAGAAATCACAGAATCCATGACTTCCAGAGACCCCCATGACTTCAGCCCATGGCAGCTTGGAGCAGCAGGGTTCGCTCCCACCTGCGGTGGCTGGGAGCTGTGGGGGTACTCTGCAGCGCCTGCCTGCCATGGGTCGCAGGGCAGCTGAGAGCTCCGAGCTGTCATGGGTGGTGGGGGGACCCTGCAGCTTAATGCTGTCGCAAGCAGTGGGGGGTTCTGAGCCGAGCAGCTCCTGGGCGTTACAGGCTGTGGAGATCCCTGGAGCTGCAAGCTGCCACAGGCGGCAAGGTGGGGGGACGGACCCACAGCTCCGAGCCCCCATGGGTGGTGGGGGCTCCCAGAGCTCTGAGACAGGGTTCCCACAGCTGCACAGCCACCGCGGGCAGTGTAGGGACTCCACAGCTCCCCATTTTGTCACAGATATTTTTGGTAAGTAAGAGATAGGTCATGGGCTTCTGTGAAGCCCATGACCTGTCCATGATTTTTATTAAAAATCTCTATGATGAAATCTTAGTCTTATTCATCATCTCTTTCCCAGGGAAAATTTCTGGGAATATTTGGTGGCCAAGAGACTCAGCAAAGAGAAAGACATTCTCTGAAGGTAGATGCTGATATACTTTATTTGTGGCTGTGTACAATGAGGGATTCAAGGGCACTCTCAAATTTTTCTCCATCTCTCTGTCAGGAGCAAGTACAAAATATCAGACTCACTGAAGGAAGGAAGCGCACCTAAGAGATCATTTAGTGTCAGTGAAAGCCTTCAGAATTTGAGGTCAAAGCAATAGCGGATCAGAGATGCATGGAGGTGCATAAGGACTCCTCCAGGTGACTGGAAAAGCACAAGAAGTCTGAGAAGAAGTGAAGGAAGGAGGACAAGGAGATGGAGGAGAAGCTGCAGTCTAGAATTTCATGCATGATCATGAGATGAAGGAGTGACACATGGCATTTCAGAGGACATTATTGGGGCTCATGAGCATAAGGGCAAATCCCTAGGGTGCATGAGCACCATGACGCTGCTTCAATGTTGCTACGTCCTACAGCCTATGAACCCAGTGCCTGAAGGAACCAATCAATGAGCCATGGAATCTCAGACCATCATCAGGTCTGTGCACTCTACACCTGTTACAATTCAGGGAAAAGAGAACAGATAAACTAATGTGCAGTTTTCTTATTAGTGACAAGTTTTTATATTATGTCTTATGCTTGCATGTTTGAACCACATTAGAGCAACTGGGTTGCCCGCATTTTTAGCATCAATCGACTCATAGACTCATAGACTCATAGGTCAGAAGGGACCAATATGATCATCTAATCTGACCTCCTGCACAAAGCAGGCCACAGAACCCTACCCATCCACTTTTATAACAACCCCTAACCCATGACTGAGTTATTG
>NC_133769.1:262236273-262426921 GCF_003597395.2 Chelonoidis abingdonii
CACCCCCCCACCCCCTGACCACCACCCCAAACTCCCCTGCCCTCTATCCAACTCCCCCTCTCCCTGCCCCCTTACCGCACTGCCTGGAGCACCGGTGGCTGGTGGTGCTACAGCTGTGCCGCTCAAAGCACCAGGACAGGCAGCCATGCTGCTCAGCTGGAGCCAGCCAACCACACCACACAGCACAGAGCACAGGGTCAGGCAGTGCAGCTGCACAGCCATGGCCTGGCAAGAGCTCGCAGCCCCCATGCCCAAAGCATTGTGCCAACAGCACGGTGAGCTGAGACTGTGGGGGAGGGGGAACAGAAGGGGAGGGGCCGGGGGCTAACCTCCTGGGCTAAGAGCTTAGGGGCTGGGCAGGAGGGTCCTGCAGGCCGGATGTGGCCTACGGGCCATAGTTTGCCCACCTCCGCTCCAAATTGTCATTGTTGGCAATCAAATCCACTGCAAAGTATTTGCCCTTATCCTCCCATATAACATGAAGCATACAACATGCCCCGATCACATGTATGGTGTTAAACACAATAAGTCCAGACAAATCAGTAAGCAGTACCATCTTGCTTTCAGCTGGCCAAAAGCACATTCTACCATCAACCCATACCTGTTCAATGTGTTGTTAAACTGCCCCTTTTCCAGTTGGTGAAAATCAGTGTAAGCAGAGTCTGAATGAGCTCTTCCTTGACATCTAGTGATGAGCTGTAGAATAGGAGTTCAGGCGCTGATCTCATCTGCATGGGCACACCCACCCTGCCTAGGTGCTCAGCACGAGGGAACTGATTGCCCAAATGGTCACTTTTGGCTGGTGTGGGATCCCCAGTCTCCTTGTTATTGGGGCCGGAGTAATAAAGGATTGTTAACCTTGTTGTTTGAATCAAGGGTAGCAGAACTACAGTTGGCATTTCCTGAGTGGGGGACCCACCTTCAACTAAACAGCACTCGGTAGGCAGGGGACATGGGTTCCAAAGCCTAGCTGGTTGAGAGAGGATGGGTACATGCAATTGTAGTGGGTGGTGTGGGCCATGCTTAAGGGTGCTGGGCACTGTTTGACCCTTTCTGTCTCCAGTGCGTAAGAACAGCTAATTTAGATTCAATTGAGAGTCTTGTTACATGCTATAGAGCTGAAACCACTGACACCTAGGTCTAAGTATTAGGCCAGCTTTGCAACAATGTTTATGAGGCAAGAGACTGCCCAGTGTGCACCAGCAGTGAGGATCTCTGACTAACAGCTGAACTCACTGAGAGCTGTGTGAAGTGGTGAGACCTGAAGAAATCTTGGCAAGCAGCCAGGAGGGTGGCTGGTGGAGAGTGCCAGAGCAGAGCCCCACAGAGATAAGCGGCAAGTGAGTGCCTGAGCAGCAGAGCGAGTAAGGTGCCTCCTTATTGCCCCCTCCACCCAGGGTTGGAGGTGAACTCTGCAGATGCACCTCTGAACTTTGGGTCTGCACTATCCAAGGACAGGAATTGTGAGTGGGATGCACAGAAGGGACGGGCATGTTAAAGAGACTTTTGGGTTGCTGGACTTAAGAACCCGAAGGGAAAAGGACACTGCCCAATTTACTTGGCGGTGCGTCTTTTGCTCATGGTTTATGTTTATGGACCCTGTTTGTGGTGTTTCCACAAATTAATGCTGAATTACTTCCCTCCTTTTATTAAAATTTTTCTGCTACTCTCAGACTCTGGCTTTATTTTGCAGAATCAAGGCCTTCATTTGTAAGCTCTTCAAGATAGGGATCATGTCTTCCTAAGTGTCTGTATACTGCCTGGCACAAACGGACCCTGCTCTTGGTTGAGAACTATTTACTAGATCAAAGATTACTGTAGGATATGCTTTCATACTGCATAGTTCTGGCATTACATCTCAGTCCTGACCTCCTGTATCTCTGTTATTCCATTTAGCTGTCTATGCTACAAGGTAGGGATGGATTCCCCTGCTTATGTGCACATACTTGCAGTAGCTTGATGAGAGTTAGTGTGAGTATAAACAGTAGCATAGCCACAGTAGCATAGGCAGTGGCAGCAGAGGCTGTGCCAAATACAAACCCATTTGAAAACAGTGGGTATGTACTTGGCATGGATCAGCCGGGCCCTCACTGCTGCTGCCCAGGCTACATCACTATCCATGTCTGTGCCAGCTCTCACTGAGCTACTGCAAGTATGTGTAAATAAGTGGAGGGAATCCCACTGAGCTTGTAGTGTGGCATAGCCTTAGTCTCTTTTCAATCCGAGAACAAGAATTCTGCCAGACTAGGTGTTGGTTTGTGATATATACAAATGTCAAATAAGGATGAATATGGAATTGCCAAACTTATTTTCTATTTGTGATCAAATTCAGATTGGAAGCTAGGCTGCTAGTGGTATGTGTATGTTCTCCCCTTCCCCTCTGTTGTTTCTTTGTGTCTATCTTTGTCACAGAGGCTGAAGGGAGAATATCTACTGTACATTGGGGTTTCTCTTTACATATAACAAAGCTGAGACATTGTTAGAAAGAGCATCAAAACAAGTGATAGAACCACTCGAGATATTAAGTGACAGTAAGCACCCGGCCTGGGTGTTATTTACCCAAGAGTACTAATGGAAATTAAGAATGGAATGTATGACTTGTTAACGAAAATATGAATCTATCATTACAAATGTATTATACTGTGCTTAGATGCTACAATGATGTGTGCTACTGAAATACCTTAGACAGATTAGACAGATATTTTATTTTTCTGTTTTATTAGAGAATGGGAAGGTTGCCAACACTGAACCCATGCTAAAAAAGACCCAAAGAAATATAGGCCAATTATCTTGATCTCATTACTGGGAATAATTGTTAAAAAAGTAATTCAAGACAAAATTATAGAGCACTAAAATAAGTATAATGTGATAAGGACAAATTAGCACAGTTTCTGTGAGAGTAAATTGTGACTAATGTTTTATAATTTTTTTTCAAGAATTAACAAAAAATAGTGGCTGGGGTGATATAATTTATTGGATAAAGTCTCGTGCCAGAGCTATAAAATAAACATGATAACCACAGGGTGAGAGGTAAATTATTGTCATTGATCAAAAACTATTTAGGAGGAAGGAAGCAAAGTATATGAATCAATGGCTAATTCTCATCCTGGATTAGGTTAATATTGGGTTGGCCCAGAGATCAATACAGTGAAAAATTTCTGTTGTGCTGTCACCAAGCAAAGCCAATAAGAAGTAGAAAAATAATGATAAAAAGATGTCAGAAAATATTGGTAAAATTCATTACCAAAAAGGTACAGATCCTAAAACTGTTGGAAATTGGCGTTTAGAACTTATTTCTGCCCCCCTCAAAACTTAATGTCATTCTACCATGCTGCAAAACCATTCAACAGTGTTATGCAATTATTTTGTTCCAAGGTCTCATAATGTGAAAAAGGGTCCAGTTACCATCTTCATCTCCCTGGAATAAATCCACTTGCCATGGCCCAGACTGTGCATCTACCTATGCAAAGGATGATATGCGACCGGGCACAATTGCTCTCTGTTCATGCCCCCTAGAGTGCAAAAGGATGGGAAGTGGGGGAATGGGTTGAGTATTTGGCCAGTGGCATACAAAGCATAAACCCAAATCCCTGGCAACAGAACTCAGACCCAAATTACTGTTAATACTGTAGCAGTAACAAACAAACAAATGAACTTACAAGTAAGGTAACTTTATAACATGCTAAAAATCTCATCTCCATAATAAAGTTTCATGTCAGTCTCTAGACCCCTGCATGAGACTGGAGAGGTTGGAGGGGATCCCAATTCACTGTCCAGCTATCTCTGTGGGCCTGGTAGCAATGAAGCCTACCAGAGTTGTAAAGTGTGTGGCTATTCACCAGACACCTGCTTGGGCCGGGCCAGGCCATACTGGGAGCTTGGCAGGAGGCCCAGAGAACTCCCTTCTTCATTCTCTAGACCCCTATAAAAGGCCAGGAAGTGTCAAGATCCTGGTGAGGAGGAGAGGAAAAGTTCCCTTTTTCATTTGCTGGTAGACTAGGGCACTGTGAGATAAATGCTCAGGTCTTTCCCAGAAGGCACTGTTACAAACATGGTTTGGTATAGGTTTGACTAAATAAACTTAAAAGGCATATTAGAATCATAGATTATTAGGGTTGGAAGGGACCTCAGGAGATCATCTAGTCCAACCCCCTGCTCAAAGCAGGACCAATTTCCCAAATGGACCCCTCAAGGCTTGAACTCACAACCCTAGGTTTAGCAGGCCAATGCTCAAACCACTCATATATTGCTGTACTGTGGAAAAAAAACTTGCTGAGCGGAGACACAATTCAGTTGTTGTTTGTAGTAATTCACTTAGATGAGAGTGTCACAAACTGGCTACAAAAACTCAGTTGTACTTGTTGTACTGACAGGCCGTAAATGGGGCCAAACGATATTAGAACTATGACCCACAGTGGCTGGCTAAGCAATGTTAAAAATCAGTTTAGCTGGAACCTTAACTCAGTTTGATAGTTTCTTAACTTAGTTTGAGTCCTGATAGGAATATGCACGCTTCTGTCCTTCAAAACTTGGGAACACAACAATTTCCTGAACAAGAACTGTTTTCTGTAGCTGAGGGAAGGAAGGCAAACCATGTACTCTGTGAGGAGAGTCTCTAGTTTTTAAACATACTAACATTTCAGAGCTATATTCTACTTCATTAACACAGCCTCAAAAGAACAATAAATGCATGCAGGTATAATTTATGGCATGTGATTATGTTTTGTTAGTGTCTTGTGTCATTTATATTGTCAGATAATGCTCTGAAGATCAGGGCTTTATTATTCCCTTTACATGAGACAACTGAAGTAAGGAACAATTAGAGAATATAAATAATAAGCATGAAGCAACCCAGTCCCAGGGTCTTAGTCACAAACTGATGTTTTTGAAGACATAATGGAGACTTCGCAACAACATTTTTTTTGCCTTCATCTCAAAATGCCAAATGAATGAATTAAAATTAGGAGTGCCCCCAGTGGCAGATTAACTGTCAATTTAGGGGCACCTGGGAGGAGCACCGAAACCAGGGTAGATGGGGGGTGCAGGCAATGAGGCCTCACCCTCTCTATGGTGCTGCCCCCTGCTCCTCCTCTTTCCCCTGAGGCCCACCCCCTGGCCAGGTCAGAAGCTGGAGTCGGGCCATAGTAAGAGCCCAGCCGCTGTGGGTAGCCGTCGACCATCCACCTGCCCTGGGCTGGGTGCCAGGGTGCCAGAGAGGAACCCTGGTCCATGTCCATGCCCCCTGGGGACGCACCACCTGGGAAGGTGGAGATTCTGGGGCTCCATATACAGCAGCCTGGGCTCCCTGGGTGGCTCTTACCATGGCCCAGCGCCAGCTCTTGGCCTGGCCATGGGGTGGGGCCTCGGGAGGGAAGAGGAAGAGCAAGGGGCAGACCACTGAGAGGATGTTCTTTGTGCCCAGGACCCCAATACATTTTAATCTTTCTCTGAGCAGAGCAAGAAAGAATATATACAACTGCTCCTGCTAAAATTATTAGAGATATTCTGGGACCCTGTCTCAAAGACATGAATGGGTTTCTAATCTGAACTATCATGCATTTGTTATATATGTAGTTTTGGGTGATTTAACAAGACAGACTAGATAGAAGACTATGGGAGAAATTAAAAAAAATATATGTTAGTTACAGTAGATGTTGTTTGTGCTCAGAAACTGATGAGTACAATTTGCTTACACTCACATAAAAGGGTTTCTTAGAACAGTATGAATTGTAGTGACTCATAAGACCAATTTCTGCCCTGGTGTGTACTCTTTGCGACCTCATAAAAAGTTCAGATTGCACAGGATTTGATCATGGCTTAAATGTTACTGGGGGCAGATTTTTCCTTTACAGCCCTGCTGTGGTTCTAAGAATGAAGTCCCCTGATAAAACTCTCTTGCTAAAGAAAAACCCCTTTATTTTTACTCTGTGTTTATTCCTCTCCTCATCATGCATTGCAACTGTTAAATGACTTTGAAGCCCATCAGTCCTGCTTTTTAATCACCCATAGGAACCTCCATCAGTCTAGCAAGCAAGACACCAGAACAAGAAATTGAATAATCAAGCCAAAGTCTACTGTGGAATACTACCAATTAACCAACAGGCTAGTCTGAAGGAAAATATTTTTGATACACTCACAGAAATTGGAAGGCATCTATTATGCCATCTCCCACAACAGGAACTCAGTATGTGCACAGTATCACTAAAAATCAAATAACTTGTTTAGCTGTCTACCCTTAGGTATCCGAATTTGAAAATTTTGGCCTAGGTTACTATTTCTTACGATTGTTTAAAAAACAAAACAAAAAACCCTTTCAAATGTGAACAGAATTTAAATTGATGTGGTGTTATCTTCTGGAGTTTGTAAATTGACAGCTTAAGACAATAGCTTGAAAATATCGCCTTGTGTGTTGACTCTGAAGCCTAATGGCAACACATACTTTAAATGTCAACATTAACTCCTTTACTGCTGATCATTTTAGCAGAAACATCCTGCTAATATGCTTATCTTCTGTTGCTGGATGCAGTGGTGAATAATAAGGACGGAGGTGGTGGGACAACTGTTTGGGCGGATAGAAATTTAGCACCTCAAGATCCCTCTCAAAATTTCAGATCACTTAAGAGCCTGCTCACAGTGAGGTAGGAAGGAGGAGACTCATTCCCTCCCCCTTGCCAAAGGCCTTATCCTACATCATGACTTCCTGGGTTCCCAAACCTCTAATTATCTCTTATCCACATGCAAAACCACCTGCTATTTTTCTTCTCTGCCCTGGAAATTTCTCTAGCGCATTATATATTGTTACTATAAACATCCGCAGTCCATTGAAAATTGAAAATGGGGACCTCACAAAATAAACTGAAGTTTAATTTCAAATAAATACCACAAGGGATACTTGTGTTATTCATTTTCATATGTGATTCAATACCAATAATTTTTTAATTTACCTGAAGTTGATGCCTAATTTTCGTTTTGCCAAAAATTCTGCACTGGTTTCATACTAAACTCACATAGACTGATGTTACAATGGTGTAACTCCACTGGCATTCAAATGACTGGTTTAAAGATTATTTTTACCTTCTGAGGGCTTGATTTTGATATTTACTTACACTGGTATAAAGAAAGTGTCAATAAAGTGGATATTCACCCATGAAAGCTCGTGCTCCAATACATCTGTTAGTCTATAAGGTGCCACAGGACTCTTTGCTGCTTTTACAGATCCAGACTAACACTGCTACCCCTCTGATAATGAAGTTATATAACATTTATAATAGTTTAAGTAATCAGAATCAGGCCCTTAAAAATAAAATAACTTTTGATCTGGTCATTTCACCACTTTACTGCCTACTGCTTACTTTCATATATTTTATTCCTACTAGTATGTTCACCAAGCCTTAATTCTAGGTTTATTGTCACACTTGAACTGCAACTTCTGTTTCAGAGTCCTCCTTCTCTGGCCTTTTCAGTTATGTTCCTAAAGCCTCCAAGAGGTATCTATATTTAGACGCAGAAATGCTTTTTTTGCCTTTTAGTTTGCTTTACACGGTTTTGCTATGCCTCCATCTCAGCTGGGAACTCTCTGCATTTCACCCAGCATTTTCTTCCAGACACTACTTTTCCATTTTCTTGACAGTAGTGTTTTGCATTTAGAAGTACACTGTCAGCTACTTTTTAAAATAGTTTGTGATTTCTTTTCATGAACTTAAAAATATTTCCCCCATACTCATATTCAGTCAAACCCTGCTCGTTTTGTTCAGAAGAGTAGTCAAAGTGAAATCACCATCTAAGGCAAACAGCATTTGGCCAGAATTATTTTCTGCTTAGCTGACACTGATTTTTGTTTTCATCTTCCAAATTTGTAATGTAACAGAAACAAAGACTGCTCCCTTTTATTTACTTCCTCGCTGGAGCATGAGCATCATCAAAGAGGTCAAAAGGAAGTGGCTCAGCTCCTGGAAAAAGGGTTGTGAACTGGATGAAGCCAAAAGCACTGCTCTGTAAGTGCTAGGCAGCATGAGTAAGAGTGGCAGAATCAGGCCCACAAAAGAGCACTCATATTCTATGTAAAGTGAGAATGATGTTAATGCTTGGGATAATAAGGCTAGAACAAAAATGTTAAGAGCCCAGCAGCTTAACTCTTAGAATGATTGTTGTACTTGTTTAACAGATTTGCTTGTAAATGGCAACATTTTCTGAAGCAATCGAAGTTCCAATGAGGATAGAAGGCATTCCCTGACGTTAGGCTATAAGCACTGATGTTGGTGAGGAAAAATATAAATTTTGGGGAAGAATGGGGACAAAGAAAAAAAAGACTGCTCAGTCTGGGGACACATATGTCTTGTAACAGTCCAACTCATCATCCTAGCACACAGCCCAGGGAAATGAGCTATGTGTTGGAATAATACGTAAAAACATCTTCCTTCCAAGGCCATGGAGTATCACTGGAGCTACTCTGATGCCATTACTGCCACCTAAAGGATGCACTAGTCTCTGCAGCGGATGTGTCCCCCTTTCACAGGGGGATGCCTGGTGAATTCATGTAGTCCTGGACCCACTCCCAAAGCTACTTACCATGTGTCATAAGTAGATAGGTAAGGGTTAATTTTCTTTTACCTGTAAGGGGTGGACAGGGGGGAACCAAGCACCTGACCAGAGGACCAATCAGAGAACTGGATTTTTTTTTAAGTCTGGGAGGGAAAGGAACTCGGGGTCTTTTTGTTTTCCTCGGCTGTGAGTAAACAAGCTTTTCGTCTAACTCCAATCTTCTTTCTAATATTCTACTATCAAGTGTGAGTACAAAGGAAACAAAACAATAAGCTGTTATGTGCTTTGGTTTGTAATTACATGTGTGTTGATTTTGCTGGACTGGTTTAATTGGGCTATCTTTTAAATCAGACTGTTTATTCCTATTTTCTTATAAGCCACATCCCTGTATTGAATTTCTTAATGCAGTGTTTAGTATATGTAAGTTCTTTCTTTTTTTATATAAAGTTTTCTTTTTAAAACTTGTGGGAGTTTCTTTTCCTAGTGAGGCAAAGGGAAGAGAAATTTCTGTGCCCGGAGCTCTGTCTACCTCTGTGTGACAGGCTAGGGGGAGGGGAGCCCAGGCTCTGTGGTTTACTTTCCTATTGTCCCAGGGCGGGAACAAGCTACGGGGAAAAGTTACAGGGAATAGAGGTAAGATTAGTTCTGTTTCCCTGTGTTGGAGGGCTGTCTCTTTGGAGAAGAGGAGGCAGGTTTCTCGGTATTGTGATGTAAAGAGATTGCATCAATTCCCTCAGGTTGCTCAGAGCGGAACGACTGAGAGAGAGGGGGAAGGGAGGGGAGATAATTCCCTTACCGGTAAGACTCATACTTCTGAGTCTTGGGGGTCTTTCCAGGGGAAGCTGGGGAGGCCAGAGAGGGGGTCCCCCCCAAGGAATATTTGGGGAACCCCGGCTGATAGGAGCCAGAATCCTATCTGGTGGCAGCGAGATCAGAGCCAAGCTGGTAGTGAGCTTGGGGGAGTTCATTGTAAGCACCCAGATTTGGACGCTAAGGTCCAGATTTGAGACGTACGTTTACCACACCATGGCCCAAGCATTTTGCACACCTTGGGCCATGGTAAGTAGTTCTATTCTGGCCAGAGGTGGTCAGCAGAGAATTCCCTTTGTGTAAAGGATCCCTCCCCTGGCATGAAGCTTGCATAGGCATTCTAGCTACCTTTTGCACCAGCTACCCCACACACATCTATGGTCGGGGGCATGTTGAGAGAGGGAAGGATCATGCTGGATCAGGCTGAGATTGGGGAGAGATCATGACAGAGCAGAGCTCCACTATGCCTATCCTCCACTGGCATAAAGTCACTTCATAGATTTTAAGGCCAGAGGGACCATCATGATCATCTAGTCTGACCTCCTACATAATTTAAGAGCCTTACACCAGTGGCATAAAATAGAGCAGCTCATTGGTTGCTATAATTTACCATGAGACTAGTCAACACAAGATCAGGGAGCTCTGAGATTCTGCTTTCAACCCCAAATTTACCCTTCAACCCCAAATTCTCCTCAGTGCTGGGATGAAGACAGTCCCTGAAGAACATAAGGGTGTATCGTCCTGCTCAACCTTCCAGGATCCAACACTTATTGCCCTGTGCAGCAGAACCTCATTGGTTGTAATATTGTTGATGAGAAGGGGAAGAATTTACCCTTTGAGGATAAGCAAAGGGAAAACATAGCATAAACAGTGGTCCCAGAATAGCAGAGTGAAAGCAAATAATCTGAACAGAATGACTCAGACATTTGGGTCTGACAGCTCTGCTCAGAGCAGTAATAGAGGGAGGAGCAAGAGTGGGTTTTGCTCTCCCCCATCCTGGGGCAGTGAGGGGCAAGTTCAGCCCCTGATGTAGGCTAGACAGCCCCACAGTTACTCTAAAATATGCCAGCTTTTAATGGGCCTGTAGATACCTTTATGCAAACTGGAGATTGTCAGACCCTCATGCTTCTTGCATACCCCAATGAACCCCTGTTCAGTCAGTCAGTTATGCCAGCTTTATGCCTGGCAGGAATTGCCTTACACAAAAGGAATCCCCAGCTGTCCTTTTGTGGCTGCTATCAATAGTGCAAAGGTACATACTGGGGCCAAGAAACAGGTCAAATATCTGAAGTGGTTTTTGTGTTGAATGAATTGCAGCAGGGTATTCATTGCTTGAATGTCAGAGTAGTAGATGCCTGAGCAACACAAGCCTCCATGAGAATATAAAATGTGATTTAAAAGAAGTTATTTGCTCTCACATCCTTAAAGGTTATTGTCAATCTCTATGCTTATCAGAAACCAACAGCAAATACATTTTCCAGGAAAGGGAATATGATCTTAACAACATCTGACTAGACATGTATTTTTTTAACACAGTGATACTTTAATGCATTTATTGTAAAGAGTGCTCCAGTGACTGAACGAACTCACTGCAAAGGCCTCACAGAAAAAGATGACAGAAGAACGACTGCAGCATTAGTCTGTGCAAGAAGTGACTAGTATCAGTGCCATAAACATATGGGACAAGATCATCAGCTGGTTGCATGCAGAGTCAATTGCAAGAGGTCTCTGACTCTAAACTTAAATCTAATAGATTGTGTCCATCTAGACTGTGAGTTAAGACAGGACTGATCATAGAATTGTAGGACTGGAAGGCTGAGAGCTTCTTAATGAGACTTTGATTCCTAAGCCCTTTAACATCCATAGACCCTTAGCCAGGGGGTGGGGCTACTCAGGAACACCAGGGCTTTAAAAAGCCCATTCCTAAGCGACCAGAGGAGCTAGCAAACAGGAGTGGCTAACAGGGGAGTTTTACAAGGAATCTGAGGCGGGGAGCTAGATAACACTTAATGTTCTTTAAACTTAAAGCCCCAAACACCCCTGATAAAAACAAAACATCAACAAAGGAATGAGCAAGCATGTGGACAACGGGGATCCAGTGGATATAGTGTACTTAGATTTTCAGAAAGCCTTTGACAAGGTCCCTCACCAAAGGCTCTTAAGCGTAAGAGGGAAGGTCCTTTCATGGTATTGGTAACTGTGTTAAAATAGGAAACAAGGGTAGAATAAATAGTTAGTTTTCAGAATGGAGAGAGGTAAATATTGGTGTCCCCGCAGGGGTCTGTACTGGACCAGTCCTAGTCAACATATTCATAAATGATCTAGAAAAAGGGGTAAACAGTGAGAGTGGCAAGATTTGAAATAGTACAAAACTACTCAAGATAGTTAAGTCCCAAGCAGACTGTGACTGAAAGAGCTACAAAAGGATCTCACAAAACTGGTGACTGGGCAACAAAATGGCAGTTGAAATTCAATGTTGATAAATGCAAAGTAATGCACATTGGAAAATAATCCCAACTCTATACATATAAAATGATGGGTCTAAATTAGCTGTTACCCATCAAGAAAGATATCTTTGGAGGGGGAGGGGACCATTGTTGGATAGTTCTCTGAAAAACGTTCCACTCAACGTGCAGCAGTGGTCAAAAAGCAAACGAATGGAATGTTGGGAATCATTAAGAAAGTGATAGATAAGACAGAAAATATCATATTGCCTCTATATAAATCCATGATATGTCCACATCTTGAATACTGTGTGCAGATGTGGTCACCACATATCTAAAAAGATATACTGGAATTGGAAAAGGTTCAGAAAAGGGCAAGAAAAATGATTAGGGGTATGGAATGGCTGCCATATGAGGAGAGATTAATAAAACTGGTACTTTTCAGCTTGGAAAAGAGACAACTAAGGGGGGATATGATAGAGATCTATAAAATCATGACTGATGTGGAGAAAGTAAATAACCACACAAGAACTAGGGGTCACCAAATGAAATGAATAGGGCATCAGGTTTAAAACAAACAAAAGGAAGTATTTTTTCACACAACGTAGTCAATCTGTGGAACTCCTTGCCAGAGGATGTTGTGAAGGCCAAGACTATAACAGGGTTAAAAAAAGAACTAGATGAGTTCATGGAGGATAGGCCCATCAGTGGCTACTAGCTAGGATGGACAGGGATGGTGTCCCTAGCCTCTGTTTGCCAGAAGCTGGGAATGGATGACAGGGGATGAATCACTTGATGATTTTGTGTTCTGTTTATTCCTTCTGGGGCACCTGGCATTGGCCGCTGTCGGAAGACAGCATACTAGGCTGGATGGTCCTTTGGTCTGACCCAACATGGCTGTTTTTATGAAGGAACTTTGAGAGGTCTTCTAGTCCAGTCCTGTGCACTCATGGCAGGACTAAGTATTATCTACACCATCCCTGACAAGTGTTTATCTAACCTGCTTTTAAAAATCTCCAATGATGGAGATTCCACAACCTCCCTAGGCAATTTATTCCACTGCTTAACCACCCTGATATTTAGATATTTTTTCCTAATGTCCAACCTAAACCACTCTTGCTGCAGTTTAAGCCCATTGCTTCTTGTCCTACTCAGAGCCGCCCTACTGTTTTTGCCACCCCAAGCAGCGCGCCGAATTGCCGCTGTGGATGGTGGGAGTAGTCCGTGTGCCGTTAGGGCGGCACGCGCGTTTCTGCAGCGGTGGCAATTCGGAGGCAGCTTCTGTCTTCAGCCGGAAGACAGAAGCTGTGCCGCTACGAAAAGCTGAACATAGAAGCTGCCGCCGAATTGCTGCCACCGTGGAAACGCGCGTGCCCCCTTAAAGGCACACGGACTGCCCCTGCCGTCTGCGGCAGCAATTCGGCACTGTTTTTGGGGGCAAAAACACACAGACAGCTGCCCCTTGCAGATTGCCACCTCAAGCACCTGCCTGGAATGCTGGTGCCTGGAGCCAGCCCTGGTCCTACCTTCCGAGGTTAAGGAGAACATTTTTCTCTCTTCACCTTGTAGCAACCTTTTATGAACTTGAAAACTGTTATCATGTCCCCCCCTCAGTCTTCTCTTCTCCAGACTAAACAAAGCCATTTTTTTCAATCTTCCCTCATAGGTCATGTTTTCTAGACCTTTAATCATTTTTGTTGCTCTTCTCTGGATGTTCTCCAATTTGTCCACATCTTTCCTGAAATATGATGCCCAGAACTGGAAAAAATACTCCAGTTGAGGCCTAATCAGCACAGAGTAGAGCAGAAGAATTACTTTGTATATCTTGCTTACAACACTCTGCTAATATATCCCATAATGATGATCACTTTTTTTGCAACAGTGTTACACTGTTGACTCTCATTTAATTGATGATCAACTGTGACCCCCAGATCCCTTTCTGCAGTACTCCTCCCTAGGCAGTCATTTCCCATTTTGTATGTGTGCAGCTGATTGTTCCTTCCTAAGTAGAGTACTTTGGATTTGTCCTTATTGAATTTCATCCTATTTACTTCAGACCATTTCTCCACTTTGACAAGATAATTTTGAATTTTAATCCTATCCTCCAACACACTTGCCACCCCTCCCAGCTTGGTATTGTCCACAAACTTTATTTGTGTACTCTCTATGCCATTATTTAAATAATTGATGAAGATATTGAACAGAACTGGACCCAGAACTGATTCCTGCGGGACCCCACTTAATATGTCCTTCCAGCTTGACTGTGAACCTCTGACAACTACTCTCTGGGAATGGTGTTCCAAACAGTTTTGCACCCACCTTATAGTAGATCCATCTAGGTTGTATTTCCTTAGTTTGTTTATGAGAAGGCCATGTGAGACAGTATCAAAAGCCTTACTAATATCAAGATTTACCACATCTACTGCTTCCCCGTATCCAGAAGTCTGGTTACCTTGCCAAAGATGCTATTGGTTTGACACAATTTGTTCTTGACAAATCCATGCTGACTATTACTTATCACCTTATTATCTTCTAGATAGAAACTGATTGCTTAATTACTTGCTCAACTTTATTTCTGGGTCCTGACATTAAACTGACTGATCTGTAATTTCTCAGGTTATCCTTATTTCCCTTTTTATAGATGGGCGCTATATTTGCCCTTTTCCAGTCCTCTGGAATCTCTTCTGTCTTCCATGACTTTTCAAAGATAATTGCTACTGGCTCAGATATCTCCTCAGTCAGCTCTAGGATGTATTTAATCAGGCCCTGGTGACTTGAAGACATCTAACTTGTCTAGGTAATTTTTAACTTGTTCTTTCCCTATTTTAGTCTCTGATCCTATGTCATTTTCACTGGCATTTACTGTATTAGACATCCAATCGCTACTAATCTTTTTAGTGAAAACTAAAACAAAAAAGTCATTTAGCACTTCTGCCATTTCCACATTTTCTGTTATTGTTCCTCCCCTCATTGAGTAATGGCCTACCCTGTCCTTGGCCTTCCTCTTGCTTCTAATGCATCTGTAGAATGTTTTCTTGTTACTCTTTGTCTCTAGCTAGTTAAATCTCATGTTATGCCTTGACCTTTCTAATTTTGTCCCTACATACTTGTGTTATTTGTTTATATTCATCCTTCATAATTTGATGTAGTTTCCATTTTTTGTAGGACTCCATTTTGAATTTCAGATCATTGAAGATCTCCTGGTTAAGCCAGGGTGAGACTGCCATTCTTCCTTTCTTTCCTACGCAGTGGAATAGTTTGCTCTTGTGCCCTTAATAACGTCTCTTTGAAAAACTGCCAACTCTCTTGAATTGTTGTTTCCCTTAGACTTGCTTCCCATAGGATTTTACCTACCAACTCCTCTCTATTTGTAAAAATTAAATCTAGAACAGCCTTTCCCCTAGTAGCTTTCTCTACTTTTTGAAATAGAAAATTGTCTTCCACACATTCTAAGTTAGGGATCGGCAATCTTTGGCCCACAGCCCATCAGGGTAAGCACCCTGGCAGGCTGGGCCAGTTTGTTTACCTGACGCATCCTCAGGTTTGGCCAATCACAGCTCCCACTGGCTGTGGTTCACCGTTCCAGGACAATGGGGGCTGCGGGAAGCGTCGGCCAGCCCATTCCTCGGCCTACGTCACTTCCTGCAGCCCCTATTGGCCTGGAACGGCGAACCACAGCCAGTGGGAGCTGTGATCTGCCAAACCTGTGGATGTGGCAAGTAAACAAACCGGCCCGGCCTGCCATGGGGCTTACCCTGGCGGTCCACGTGCCAAAGGTTGCCAGTCCCTGTTCTAAGAACCTGTTGGATAATCTGAGCCCTGCTGTGTTATTTTCCCAACAGATGTCTGAGTAGTTGAAGTCTCCCATCACCACCAAATCCTGTGCTTTGAATGATTTTGTCAGTTGTTTAAAAAAAGCCTCATCCACTTCTTCTTCCTGGTTAGGTGGTAGGTAGTAGACCCCTACCATGACATCACCCTTGTTTTTTACCCCTTTTATCCTTACCGAGAGACTAACTCTGTCTCCTATTTCCATCTCAATCTCAGTATAAGTGTATACATTTTTAATGTCTAAGGCAACATCTTTTTTTCCCTGCCTGTCCTTCCTGAGCAAGCTGTACCGTACTATACCAATATTTCAGTCATGTGTACTATCCCACCAGGTGATGGGCTGCGATGGCAACTATGTCACAGTTGTGTTTGTTAACTAGCATTTCAAGTTCTTCCTGCTTATTCCCATAATTCTTACATCAGTATGCAGACATCTAAGATACTGATTTTATTTTCCCCCTATATTTGCTTTTGACTCTATCTTATCCCTGCAATAATGGCCCACGCTCCCCCCAGATTCTGATCCTTCTCCCAGGTCTCTATATTTTTGATTTACCTATGGGCTTTTGCCACCTGCCCCTATCAAACCTAGTTTAAAGCCCTACTCACTAGGTTAGCCAGTCTGTATCCAAATATGCTTTTCCCCTTTCTCAATAGGTGGACCCCATCTTTGCTTAGCAGTCCTTCTTCCTGGAACAGTATCCCATGGTAAAGAAAGCTGAAGTTCTCCTGGTGACACCATCCTCACAGCCAGACATTCACCTCCAGGATGCACCTGTCTGCCTGGGCCCCTACCCTTGATGAGGGATAGAAGAGAATAACACCTGTGCCCCAACTCCTTCACCCGTGCTCCCAGAGCCCTGTCATCACTTCTGATCTGCTGAGGGTCAAACCTCGCAGTATCATTAGTGCCCACATGGATTAATAGCATGGAGTGATAGTCAGAGGACTAGATGACCCTTGACAATCCCTCCATTATGTCTCAGATATGGGCCCTGGCAGACAGCATACCTCCCAGGATGCCATGTCAGGCTAACAGATGGATACCTCCGGCCCCCTCAGAAGAGAATCACCACTCTACTCTATGATGTGGATATATATGTAGGACCAGCAGCTCCTTTGGTTGCCATGACAACCCTGGTAACTCTGGACTCAGCATATGCAGTCGAGCACACAATGTATCTTGGTTTAGGGCTGTTGGTGGTGGTTACTCCTCTCTCATTGACTGACTATTGCCTCCTTCAGTTTCCTCCTTTGACTGAGGTCAGGATGATCCTCTTTCCTCAGAGTCAATGATCTGCTATTAGTTTGCCCTCCAAGGTTAATATGACCAGTCGGGGAACAGTCTGATTCCAGATAATCCTGGGGAAGGACATTGTATGAACTAATTACTCTTATATTAGTAGCCTAGAACAACATTTATAACAATCTTTTGTCTGTTACTTTCAATACAGTGACCCCTACACCTTTTATTTCCTGGTATCGTTCATCTAGGTTATTATAATGGGTATATGATGGTGGCAATAGATAGAGTGGCAAGACAGCTCAAATGCCAGTATTGGAAATCCCAGTCTAGCCTGACTACAACATGCATTGTTCCTGGAGTCATATGCCATGGCTGTACTATATCCCATCTCCATTATAGCCTCTGCAAAGTTCTGATCAGTAGAACTTTCCCAGCTGGTGAACAACCTGGTTAATCTGAACTGTCTGCATCAGTAATAATTGTCAAGTGTTTCTTGCTGTGAGAAGCATTCTGTTTAATTTGTGGATAGGACCACTCAGATTTAGACTGCACTGTGGTAGCAGAGCCTATCTTGAAAGGACAGAGGCATTACTGCGTTACTGCAATTTGATGATGAAGTCACACTGGTATAAAACTGGAGTAATGCAGTAGTGAATCAGGCCTACAGAGTCTTCTCTTCTTGAGTTTTAGCTGGTGTCTAGCATTAAAGTGATGGGGGACATGCACGCTGTGACTCACATGATCAATATTCCTTAACACCTGATGAAAACTATGTGGAAGGTACTGGGGTCATTGTTGAAGATGATTATCAGTTCCTTCCTCTGTTAGTGCAAGAAGTCAGTTTTCTTAAATAACAGATGATCTCTTGTTGATTCAATCCTCTCCAGTTGTTGTCAAGTGTTCATTCTTCCTTCCTAGGAAAAGGTTATTGAAAAAAAGTGTAGTCAGACAATATGCCGAGTTCTCAGGTCTCCTTGGGCCCAGTAGATTTGGATTTAGACCTTTGCTTGGTACCAAAAGTGCAGAAGTTTTATTGGATGATGATTGGATGTCAATACTGAGTCTTCTGGATCTGTCAGCTTCCTTCCATACCACAGTAGAATCTCGGAGCTACAAACACCAGAGTTACAAACTGATCAGTCAACCGCACACATCATTTGGAAGGAGAAGTATGCAGTCAGTCAGCAGCAGAGACCAAAAAAAAGAGGCAAATACTGTATGACTAAGCAAAATGTCAAGCAGTGTGAAGCGCAAATGTGTCACACTTTCAACTGACACAAAGCTAGAAATGTTTTTAAAAACCTCAACTACGGTGTTAGCCTCAGCAACATAACAGTGGAATATGGTATCGGGAAATCAATCGTCATCGATATGCAGAAAGCCAGGAAAAATGAAAGCAGTTTGCAAAAGAAGCCAAAGACATTGGAACAGTAAAAAACAGGTATATTGTATGCATAGCTGCTGCTTTTGCTGCTGATTTTGATAAGGCCGTGTATCTGTGGTTAGCACAAGCGAGATTAAAAGGCACTCTTACAGGCGGAGTGATAGTTACAAAAAAGGTAAAGTTACTTTGCTGAGAAATGTATCCAGACAAAGGTGCAGGCCACTTTAAAGCAAACATAGGGTGGTTCTGCTGGTTCAAAAATTGGCATGGAATATGACAATTGGGGATGCAAGGCAAGTCTCTGACAGATGACTCAAACACCATTGGTGAATTTAAAAACACTTTCAGATCTTTTATTGAACAGCACAAATTTACCCCAGGACCAAGGGTTTAACTGCACTGAGATGGGCCTGTACTCCTGCCTGCTTCCAAACAAGACTCTGGCAGACAGTTCAGGAAAATTGACAAAGAATTTCAAATCCAGTGAAAATTGGGTCATGCTGATGGCTACTGCTAATGCAAGTGGGGATTTCTGTCTCCCTTTGATTTTCATTCACAAAAGTGTGGAACCTCGCTGCTTTGCAGACATCTCTGTTAGCACTACCTGTCCTAAGGTGACCAGATTGCAAGAGAAAAATATTAGGATACATGGAGGGGTAGAGGGAACAGCCACAGGCGCACAGTTCTGATGGGAGCCATGGGGGTGGGAAGTACACAGACCTAAGAAGCTGCGAGGGGGGTGTGCGACCCCTGCCGCAGCCCCTGCAAGGGGTTCATGGCCCCAGCTCCAGCCCCCAACTGAAGCTGCGGGGCAGGAGCACATGATCCCAGTTCCAGCCTCGGCCAGCCACGCTGTTGGCTCAGCCCAGCTGACAGTCACCTCACCTCCCAGCAGGGCCAGTGATTGTGGCCAGGGGAGGGGCCAGGACATGGGGGAGGGAGTGTCTGGGAGGTCTGCGGGGGGGATGCTGGGCTGGGAGGGGGTGGAGTGAGCTGGGCAGTGGGGGAGATTTGTGTGTTTTGGGGTGCTAGGCAGTGGGGGGCCTATTGAGAGGATGCTGGGCAGTGGGGGAGCTCTGTGTGTGTCAGGGCACTGGGCATTGGGTCTGTGTGGGGCTCTGTGTAGTGGTGGTGGTAGGGCTGTGGGGAAGGGCACTGGGTAGTGAGGGAGATCTCTGTGTGTGTTGAGGAACTAGGGAGTGGGGGGTTCTCTGTGGGATGCTGGGAAGTTGTGTGGGGCTGTGGGGGGGGGACTGGGCAGCGGTGGTGGTGTGGGGGGCACTGTGCATATGTGGTGGGAGGCACTGGGCGTAGTGGTTCTGGGGGACGCTGGGCATAGTGGGTCTGGAGGGTGCCAGGTGGGGGAGCTTTGTGGCACAGCATGGGCCCACCTCCCACAGGAAGGGGCACACTGGCAGCACAGGGCCAGGTGGACCAGTGTTCATCTGACCATGCAAGTATATGCCATTGCCCCCTGGCAGGTCCCCTGTCTGCCGCTTGCCTCCTCACCTGAGGGCTAGGGTAGAGAGAGAAGGTGCGGGGGCAGGATTCCAGTGGCACTTACTGGGGCAGCTCCCGGGAAGCAGCCAGCTGGTACTTCTGGCTCCTAGAGATAGGGGCGGCCAGGTGGGTCTTGGCGTGCAGCATCTGCCACAAATGCTGGCCCTGCAGCTCCCATTGGCTGGGAATCGCACCAATGGGGGCTGTGGGGATGGGACTTGTGGGCACAGGCAGCGTGCAGAGCCCCCTGGCTGCGCTTGACCCTAGGAGCCAGAGGGAAGTGCCTGGGATGGGGGTGGGGTCCTGGCAGCACTTACCTGGGGTGGCTCCTGGGAAGTGGCCAGCAGGTCCCTCTGGCTCCTAGGGTTGGAGTGGCCAGGGGGCTCTGCGTGCTGCCTGTGCTCACAGGCCCCACCCCTGCAGCTCCCATTGGCTGCGACAGAGCTGGCATAGCATACGGAGACCCCCCTGGCTGCCCTTGTGCTTAGGGGCTACAGGGTTGTGCTGGCCACTTCCAGGAGCTGCATGGAAGCCTGCGAGCTAGGGTGACCAATCCACTCCAGCCTCGCACCAAAATATAGGGACAAATGGCATCCTAACCGTACATTGGTCAGGATGCAGGACAATCAACTAAATATCGAGGCAGTCCCAATTTTATCGGGACTTCTGGTCATCCTAACCTGTCCATTACTACAGCCATCGTAGTGCTTGAATGGATAAAAGCATTTTCTCTGACTTGTTTTTTAAACACTTTGTTCCACTTGTGAAACCTTGTCAAAATCTTTACCTGTCCGAACTGTGTTACTGATGGATAATGCTCCATCTCACTCTGCCATTGAAAATCTATTGACAGAAGATGTAAGCATTTGGTGTTTGGTTTTGCCACTAAACATCACAAGCCTCATTCAGCCAATGGACCGAGGTGGAAAATATGAAAAGTTCTGGAAAATATGAAATGTTGATTCAAGTGAAAACTCTTATGGTGATTATTACTGGGGTCGATGCAATTTGAATCTTACACAGACTTTTGTAAACAGCTGACAATCAAAGGTGCTGTTTACATGTGTGCTGAGTCCTGGAGTAAGTTTGGCTCTGAGTTTTTGAAACACCTGTGGAATAAACTTTGGCTGTGTATTGATAATACTGAGTCAGATCATTTGGAAAACAACAATCAGATGGAAATAAATCAACTGAATTTTTCAGATGAGTGACAGCTTTTGGATATCACCATGGAGGAACAGAGGAAAATGTGGATGAACAATAAGAACAGCCCAGGGGCAGCTCTGGCTTTTTTGCTGCCCCAAGCACAGGGGTTAGGCAGCCTTCGGCGGCTTGCCTGCAGGAGGTCCCTGGTCCAGCAGATTTGGCAGCGTGCCTGCGGGAGGTCTGCTGGTCCCGCAGCTTTGGCATACCCACTGCCGAATTGCCGCCGAATCCACAGGACTGGTGGACCTCCCGCAGGCAAGCCGCTGAAGGCTGTCTGACTGCTGCCCTTGCAGGGACCGGCAGGGCACCCCCCACCGCTTGCTGACCCAGGCACATACTTGGAGCGCTGGTGCCTGAAGCCGCCGCTGGAACAGCCACCTCATCTTAGTGACCATGACTCTGAGATAATTGAATTGGTATGAGAAACTGCATAACCAGACAGATGTTGACAGTAACATGAAGAAGAGGAAGAACACCAAGAAGATCCCACACTTGCAAGCAGAAGAATGCTTCCCTACCTGTCTTCAGAATGGCTTGAACAACAGCCGGACGGCACACCGATGAACCTTGGCAGCCAAAAAGGCTGTCAGCAACCTAAAGCAGAGTACCATTCAGGGCTGGCTCCAGCTTTTTTGCTGCCCCAAGCGGCGGGATAAAAAAAAAATAGCTGATTGACCTGCTGCCAAAGTGCCGCCGAGGACTACAAGTGGAGCGATTGAGTTGCTGCCAAAGAAGAAGAGAGGGACCCACAGGATCTGCCACCAAATTGCTGCCGCAGACTGGAATGTGCCGCCCCAGTAATGTATGAAGTACTGCCCCTTTCTGTTGGCCACCTTAGGTACCTGCTTCCTTCGTTGGTGCCTGCAGCTGGCCCTGGTACCATTACAGATTCTCTAAAGCCCTGTAATACTTAGACAGGAAAGTTAAGTTTGGATACTTTTTTTTTTTAGTTGTCATTATAAAGACTAGTGCTGATATGTTTTGCTGCAGCATTTTTTTTTGTGCTATTTGAATGGACATTTAAATTGGTGGGCTTTTGTGTTGGCATTTTTTTCATTGATAACGAACACTAAAGAGGAAGCAAGAGGAATTATTTAAAATTGAAAAACAGTACTGCGTTAAATGTAAAATACTGAAAAATAAAGGGGAAAGTTTAAAAAAAGATTTGACAAGGTAAGGAAATTGTTTCTATGCTTGTTTCATTTAAACTAAAATGGTTAGAAGCAGCATTTTTCTTCTGCATAGTAAAATTTCAATGTTCAGTTGTAAACCTTTGAAAGATCATAACATTTTTTTAGAGTTATGAACATCCCGGAGGTGTTTGTAACTCTGAGGTTTTACTGTATTGTCCGCTAGGTGGTGCTAACACACGTGCAGACCCCAGAAGTAGATCGAGTCATTTTTGAGTAGTTCCACTGCTACTGAAGTATAAGGCAGTGACTGTTCCTTTATAGTGATACCTGTGCCAAAGTGATATTTCATCACAATGGATCCCTGTAAAACACCCTAAAACAGTGATTCTCAAACATTTGTACTGGTGACCCCTTTCACATGGCAAGCCTCTGAGTGTGACCCCCCTTATAAATTAAAAACACTTTTAAATATATTTAACACCATTATAAATGCTGAAGGCAAAGCGGGGGTTGGAGTGGAGGCTGACAGCTTGCAACCCCCCCCCCCACAATAACCTCACGACCCCCTGAGGGGTCCTGACCCCCAGTTTGAGAACCCCTGCCCTAAAACCATTGGAAAACTGTAGTTAGTGCAGAACATGGTGGGCCATTTATTAAGTGGCTTATTTGTAGGGCACACATTGCATCAGGGGT
Source organism: Chelonoidis abingdonii (assembly GCF_003597395.2). Classification (NCBI taxonomy): domain Eukaryota; kingdom Metazoa; phylum Chordata; order Testudines; family Testudinidae; genus Chelonoidis; species Chelonoidis abingdonii. The sequence continues at coordinate 262,259,062 of NC_133769.1, forward strand.
CCATTGCCAGAATTGCTGGGTGGCTGACTGAGGCAGGAGCAGATGCAGGTTGTAGTAAGGTCTGACTATCATGGAAACAAGGCTTGCTAGAGCAGGAGCAGTCTTTTGAAACTACTGGCAATGGGAGCGCTCCCAGCAGATAGTGATATTAAGCAGACTAGGGGTATGTCTATATGGGAAAGAAAAACCCATGGCTGGCCCGAGCCAGCCAACTCAGGCTGCGGTGCTGTTTCACTGCAATGTAGACTTCTGGGCCCGGGCTGGAGCTCGAGCTCTGGGATCCTCCCACTTCGCAGGGTCCTAGAGCCTGGAAGTCTACACAGCAATGAACTGGGCCTGCAGCCCAAGCCCCCTGAGCCCGAATTGGCTGGCACGGGCCAGTGGCAAGTTTTTCATTGTTGTGTAGACTTATCCTAGAAAGACTGCTTCCTTTAGGAGCCTATACACTCTCTTTGGGATCAGCTGAGTAGAGCTAAACCCAAGTTTGACTCAATCCGGCTTGAATGGCATGGGGCCTATCACAAGACATTCAGGTAATTGTCACGCTCTCTGGCTCAAGGATGACTCCTCAGACTTAAGCAGGCTCAGATACCGGTAACTCAGGGTTGACTAACCAGGTTTAAGTAGGCTGGAGCTCAGAGATAACTCAGGATTAAGCAGGCTCAGAGATATCACATCCATAGTATGCACCTGTTTTCGCTGCCAATTGATTTTAATGTGACATTTATAGTTTGAGTCCCTGTGTGGTTTGGGTGCTGCCTACCTTAAAGGCCGCCTTTCTCAATACATCACAACATGGTAACTGTAATTAACAGAGTCACCCAAGCTAACACCCCTCTGGTTTAAATAGGTGGAGTGGACAGAAGGGCATTTTAGTGTGGGGTCTTCATCTCTTGAACTTGTTTTTCCCTTTGGTCCAACAGTCCAGATTTTAAAACTTTCAGGCCACACTGTAAGGCTTATCAGTTTCCCAAAGCTTTTCTGGGAGTGTCAGCTGAATAGGCTTATAGAGGGGGCAGCGGGTGAGTTTATTTATGTGGCCCAAACTGTCCCAAAAGAATTCAAAGTTAGGAGTTTGTAGGGGCCTTGAGAGTCATTCTGTGAGGAGGAACATAGGAAAACTACAGGCAGGTTGGCTGAGTCTCATTCATGATAACATTGTGCACAGACATGAGGTTACAGGGACTCAAAAAGTTTTTCACGGGCACTTCTAATAAGCAGAGCCAGTGATCAAAAGAATCACTCACTGCTTTCAGATGACTGCACGAAAATACGTATGTAACTAGCTGCTGAAAGGGTTCTCAGTAAACATGTTTAAATGTCTCTTTCATCCCATATTACTCCATGCAGCAACCTAAACTGTTTAGTGTGGTTCTTCAAACTAGCTAACTTCAAGGGGACAAATTCTGCTCTTGGTTACACTGCTGCTACCTCAGTGAAGTTGCATTGATGTAAAAGCAGAATTTGGTCAATGTTCTCTCAGTCCCGACAATAGGGCCTGATGGAGTAGGACTCCAAAATATTTAAGGACCAGCACAAGTTCTAATTGAAGGTTCTTCACAAGCTCTGACAGAGAAGCAAACTCCCATTTTTAATTATTTGTTTCCTGTGACAAAACCACATGCCTGCATTGAGAAGCTTAACAGTTTATAGAATTCTCAGACACATATAGGAAAATGCTTGCTGCCACCTTGTGGGGTTTTAGCTGAAGCAAATATTGAGTATGCAAAGCTGATTCTTGTGTCTATGTGAAACTTGAGAATAAAACAAGAAACACATATTCAAATAACCAGGAAACACTAGGAGTGCCAACTCATGGAATTCCCTTGGAGCAGCTGAGTTTGCCTCCCTTGTGGAACAGGCAGTGGGCCTGAACTTCCTAACCAGCTAATGTTCTGAGATTTGCAGGGAGATCCTGCAGATCACAGCTCACCTACACAGAACAGAGGCCCAGGGTATCCTCAGTATGCTCCGAATCTTGCTATTCCCCCACTGCTCAAACAAAAGCTATGTTTTCATGGGGTCCTCACGGCTACTACCCCAAAATTCCCATCAAAGGGTTTCAATAGGTTGAGAAGGAAACAGTATAAGATAAAACTGACAGATTCAACTAATTCCTGACATTGTAATGTTTACAGTTCAACTGCTCTGAGACTGTGGGGAGGGGTCAGGTGAGACAATAAAGGTTTTTTTCCAACACCTCAAAAACCACATGCTAGTATCTTTGGACAAATTAGATAGTGGACCTTGGTACTGCAGGAGGTATCTCCTGATTATCTAGTTTTGTTTGGGACCAGGACTGTCTTCCTATGTGTCTGTAAAGTATCTAGCACGTTTTGGGTACCACCTTAATATAAATAATATATAAAATAATACACACAACCTCTGGTTGATGTACATAGTTTTCTAGGAATGACTGCCAAAAAGTAATTAAAATATAAGATAGATACTTTGTGTGTGTGTGACCATCTTTCAATATTAATTCCATATCACCTTTGACCAATGAATGTTTTAAGACATCATTTAACATACATTAAAAGATTACTGCCTGTTGCATAAGACTTTGTACCAATTAAAACCATGTATTAAGCACAAAGCATTCCCTCTTGGGAGAATTAGGAAATGCCTAAAATTTCAGCTGGTGGAATTTTATCAGAACCATGTAATTGATGATTCCATCCCTGACAGATCAGATAGGGAGCTTGGCTTTCTTAATTCATCGGTGCCCAAGATAATGGGAAAAATTGTGTATATTTTAAGGCATCTATGTAAGACTGGTACATTTGACTGGAGACCTAGTGCTTCCATGCTACTCCTAAGGGAGCCATGATCACAACATCTCGGTGCCTGCTCAAATTCCCAAAGTCTTCAAATAGTGGACAGTCAGAGAATGGAGTGGGAGCCTGCATAAAATAATGCTGACAGTAGGTCAGATTATTCTATTTATCCTGTGGAGGGGCTACAAGGATCAGAAAAAGACTTTAGTCAAATTTTAGGGAGGGAACTGATCCTATACATCCAGATCTCAGTCCTTCACCAAGGAGAAACGTGTGATCCTTCTGTGTTTGTGTCTCTCCAGGGGCGATGAAGGGACTGGAGGCAGCAGTGGGGCTCAGGGCCATGGCGGGGTAGGGGTTGAGCCTGGAGCCAGAATCTGGGGTCCAGCTGGGGACTGGAGGAGGCAGCAGGGGGAGGGGTGACGTGTGGGGGTGAGCCCAGGACCGAATCCCCAGCTCCAGAGCCCAAAGGCCTGTGGCTGGGGGCTGGAGCCCACCACCACACACTGACCACCCTAGAACTGAAGCCCGAGCCCCACTTCCCCTGGAAAGGTGGGGAACTCACACTGGTTGCCTGCTCCTACAGTGTTTGTGGCTCCAGAAGGGGGCATGGACCAGCCCCTGCTGGCAGTCCTGGGGAAGGGCCACTGCGTCGTCCTTCTTCCCCCAGTCACCACCCAGGAGTGCTGTGGCTGCAAGAAAAGCCCCTGGTGGCCGCATGTGGCCAAAATGGCTGCATTTGAGAAATGCTGGATTAGGATGAGACCTTCAGTTGCCCACTGTGGGGGTTTCTTGCCCTGACTTCTGACACATCTGATTCCGACCACTGTTGGAGACAGGATACTGGAGTAGATCAGCCATGGATCGGATCCAGTCTAGCAGTTCTTATGTTCCCTAATACCACGGAAAATATTTTTTAAAATATCTTTTTAAAAGAGTATAGAGGAATGAGTTTTATTCCTCTAAGTGGCAAATATAAATGAAATCATGCAGCAGTCAACTTTATCTACATAAGGGCCAGACACTGAAAGGTGCTAAGAACTTCTGAGTATTTTCTACTAACGTCATCTAATAGGGTTACATTCTACAAGATGTCTCTTGTGAGGTGCTGAGCACCTTCTTACCCATTCATGTTGTGGTAAATAATTTTCCTAAGTTTATTAAGCTTTACTGTGACTCAGTTTCCACAGAAGGATTCCTTGATTTAGTTGAAAGACTCCTTGGTATTGATTACATCCAAAATGTCAATATAAACATATACATTCTTATATTCTTTATCTTAGTAACAATAGTGATAAGCATTGACCAACATATTGACGACAGGTTCAGTCCTGGGAGGTATCTTCCCATCCTGGCATGACTGCGGGGCAGTAAGAAAAGCTCAGACAAAGAAGAGAAAACCTTGCTTTTAGTACACTATAATAAACAAATGATGTTATTGTTAGTCCTTGGACCATAGCCAAAGTCAGCTGGAGCAATTTAGGGCTGCACTTTGCTCTCTTCAGAGTTTTCTTTTTATCTTATTTTGCTGCATTTTTTCCAACTACTGAACTAAGCATTTCTAACCAAGTATTTATTGCACTTGGTGCCCAATTAACCATGGTGTTTTGTTTTTTTTATTTCTATTGCTTAGCCCTAACCTTAAACAAGGTAGTACTGGTATTTCCAAGGATATTGCAGGTTTAACACAAACAATTCCTTTTTCTCCAGATTTTATTCTTTTTGGTCACATATTTTGGGCCTATTACTTATGTTAAAATCCAAATAATTTAACACTGTAATTCACTCAGATCTAACCTGAGCCTATAGTCCCACAGGTGTCAATGGGAATTGTCTGCATTTAGCACCTTGCAGGAGGTGCTCAGCTCCTTGCAGAATTGCAACCTTTGTGAAGTTAAAAAAAGATTTCAAAAACTATGACTACTGTTAATTGCCTGCAGAATAAATAAAGGAAGATGTAACTGGACAAGTTCAGTTTTAGTAAAGATTTTTACAGATTTAATAATATAAAAATTTGCATCAAGTAATAGAAAAGGTGCTTTGTTGCTACAATTTTATTTAAATCACTTAGAATCATTAATAAACAACAGCACAATTAATGCAATTAATGCAATTAGGAATATCTGGTACAAAATGAAAGTCTTTATGTTGTGAAAGAATCAGAAATATGCTACTCACTTCTTCATCAACTATGGTCATCCAGTCATATAATAAAAGAAGATTGTGGCTTGTCACAAGTAAAAAGGAAATTATCTCAGTTCAAGGAAAATCCAAGGGCTAGATTTGTGCCACAATTACTCTCGTTTGTGAGACTTACAGCAGTAGTCCCACTGACTTCAGTGTTACTGCTACAATCAGTAAGGGCTCACCAATGTGAGTTCAAGTAGTTCCAAGTCTGCTAGAGGTACAAAGCAGTTTCAGTTCTGAGGGGTGTGAAATGTCAACAAAATAGCTGTCATTATTAACATACAGTTGTCATATATTAACATAATGAAACATATTTTACAGAAGCTGAAGAAGGTGGTCTAAAGCAGTGGCTCTCGACCTTTCCAGATTGCTGTACCCCTCACAGGAGTTTGATTTGTTTTGCATACTCCCAAATTACATGTCACTTAAAAACTACTGGCTTACAAAATCAGACATAAAAATACAAAAGTAACATAGCACTCTAGTACTGAATAATTGCTGACTTTCTCATTTTTACCATACACTTATAAAATAAATCAGTTGGAATATAAATATTGTACTTACATTTCAGTGAATAGTATATAGAGCAGTATAAACAAGTCATTGTCTGTATGAAATATTAGTTTGTACTGACTTTGCTAGTGCTTTTTATGTAGCCTGGTGTAAAACTAGGAAAATTTCTAGATGAGTTAATGTACCCCCTGAAAGACCTCTATGTACCCCCAAAGGTACATGTACCCCTGGTTGAGAACCAGTGCTCTAAAGGGACTTTTATTGTGTTATGTTGTCTATAAAAATGGAACTGTAATCAAGACAAATGTAATGTTGTCAGTTCATCCAGACAAAAGTTACAGTCAAACCTAAGGGCAAGACTGTGAGCTCCTTCACACACACATTGGTGAGCAGTGAGTCTCACAAGCGATTACTGTCACCCATAATTATAATGCTATATTCTTATAAATTACATTAACTCAAAATAAGGGAAACTTTAAGGACTGTAAGCAGTTACAAAAATAATAATCTTTAGTAAAGAGAAAAAATTAACTTTTTCTTCCTTCTTTCCAACCCCTTTTGGCTCCAGTCACAAACTCAGTGGTGTCAAGGTCACAAATCAAGTTCACTCTTAGGCAATATCCTTTCCAGAAAATGACCAGGATTCAACCTACTGGTTAACAGTTAACAATGTTTATTTCAAGTACTTGATATTTCTGGGAAAACATTTGAGAGCTCTGAGTTAATGTTTATTTTAGCCCTTTGAAATAAGAATCACTTACTCCTGCTCATGCAGTCTTCTGTGGTTTTTACTTGCAAGTGTGAAAACAAGTGGGACAAAAAGAGTCACTCTGGCTTACCCGAGATATCTAAATAAAGAGCTGAACAGAAACTTCTTTATAAAAATAGAAAAGCAGACAGAAGGAAGTAATAAAGACTACGATCAATAATCATTATTAGGTTATTATAAAATTAAAGATGGAAAACACATACTGTATTAGCCCATTTAATCCGTTCTCCTGTTGCTGTGGGGTCGTTCTTGACAGCATATTCACCTCTGCTTTGTCTGATCTAATTTTAAAGGACCAAAAAACAGGGTTTCTTCAAGCTGGAACTTCATCCCACTTATTCAGTCATTGGGCTCTGCTGAAATTGCTAGCGAAGGTACTAGTGGCTGGTGTTAATCTGAGAACTGGAAGATATTAGGCACAATACTGAGTAGAAAATGGACAAAGGAAACCTCAACTCAATTGGAAGGCTTAAGTCACAGAAGAGTTGATACGTAGATGAATGTTTGTTTTTACCTGCTTGCCTTTTGACTGAGTTTGGTTTTCTCAGAATTTGCTCAGTTCCTTGATCTTTAAAACCTTCCCCCTGCATTCCTCTGTTTAAATTCTGTTTGCGTTATATCACCTCTAAAAGCCGCCGTTGTTTAGATTTGATTCACTTTCATTGTCTAATTGGATCATCATAATACCACCAATATAATGATCCCACAATATAACATCAGTGATGTGCTGTTAAATGTAACTATATTTGACTGTTGGCAGCTAGTATAGATTACAGTAGCCTGAGGGCTGCTCTAGCATATGGTAGAGATGGATGGGGACAATATTCAGAGAGTAGATAGGGGAAACAAAGGGTACCTGCTCCCCCTGCTCCTCAGTCCCCTCCTGAGCCATGCCGTTTTCCTCTAGGTTTTCTTCTTCCTGACTGAGAGTTCTACCCCTAAGCTATAGAATCATTCTCATGTATGTGCTTTCTCTCACACACACTCTCTCTCTGGCCCAACTTACTCAATGAGTGGGTGTGTGTGTGTGTGTGAGAGAGAGAGAGAGAGAGAGAGAGGATGGCATGAGAATGATTCTGTGACCTGATGGTTAGAGCAGGATGGGAGACCAGGAGCCAATTCCCCTACTCCAGTGACACTAATTATTTAACCAGAGTGCAACAGCTTCAACAGGAGAGATTGAGGGAGCACCTCACCTCAAAATATCCCATAATCCAATGGTTAAAGGACTCACCTCAGAAGTAATAGATCCCTCTTCAAATTCCCACTCACACAGGAGGGAATTTGAACCAGGCATTTCCTACAACCCAGGTGAGTACCCTAACCATTGGGCTAAAAGTTATGAGGGAAGTTAGTCTTCTTCCCATGAATCTTGCTAACAGTGTAGCTGTTTACTGCCAAGAAAGAGTTTGCAGCTGAGACTCCCAAGCAGAGACAGATGCCTCCCTGCAGTCCAGACTCAGACACCTATCTCTGAGACAGGGTCAGGGGAAAGGGCATCAGAGTGTTCTCAAAAGTGGGGGGGGGGCAGGGCCCCCTGTTCCCTTGAGGCCCCACTCCTACACTTCTTCTTTCCCCCAAGGCTTTGCCCCCTGGTCAAGCCAGAGAGGGGCTGGGGAGTCCTCTCTCCCTGCTTGGGGTGGGGTGGGGCTGAAAGCAGGGCCGGCTCCAGGCACCAGCTGACCAAGCACGTGCTTGGGGTGGCACCTTGTAAGGGGTGGCCAATCTTTGGGTGGCGGGGCGGCACTTGGGATTTGGAGTTTTTTTTAATTCAGCGGGGCAGCTTGAGGCTCTTTTTTGGTTTGTTTCGGCAGGGTGGTGCAGCGCTCATGGGGGGGCTGTTTTGGCGGTGCAGCGCTCAGGCAGGTTGTTTCAGCAGGGCGGGGCGGCACTGCGGGGGTTGTTACACCATGGCGGTGCTGCACTTGGGGGGGGTGTTTCATTGGGCAGCATGGCACTTGGGCGGGGGGCGTTACAGAGCAGCGGGGAGGCGCTCCGGGGGGTTGTTTTGGCGGGGCAGCGCGGTGCTCAGGGGGTTGTTACAGTGAAGTGGAGTTTTGTTTTTCTTTGCTTGGGGTGGCAGCAGCCCGCTGCCTGTGTCCCCACTCCCCAGGATCCTCACCCAGGGCAGGTGAAGTGACTTGCTTCTGAATGCTGCCTAGGCGGCTCTATCCCTGACCCAGCTCCAGTTGGGTGGGGGGGGCGTGTCTCAGAGCCGCAACCAGGCCATGGTAAGAGCTGCGCGGGTCTGGGCTGCTGTGGGGAGCCATGACAGACTCTCCACGAGCAGCCCCAGGAGGAGAATCCACGGCTCTTCATGCTGCCTTCATGGTTCTTACCATGACCGGGCTGAGGCTCCAAGCCCTGCCCCGAGTCAGAGCTGGGTCAGGGAGAGCCACATGGGCATCTATGGGGAGCCGTCATGGAATCGCAGACCCTCCACCTGCCCTGGGCCAGGTGGGGAGCCAGGAGCCCATTCACTTTCAAAAAGCAGGAGAGCCATGGCCCCCTGGCCTCCCTTGTTCTGGTACCACTGGGCAGGGCTTACCACACAACTCTTGTTGGCATCTCCCATGGGCTAGCTTAGGAAGCATCCTGCCTAGTATGCTGGCTTTTGTGAATCGCAGTTTAAAGTGCCTGCCTCTTCCCATTCATTGCATAGGAGCTTAGACACCTAACCCAGGCCATGTCTGTACTACCATTTATGTTGGCAAAATTTACATTGCTCAGAGGTGTGAACCCACCTGCCCCCCATCAACATAAGTTTGCTGTCATAAGTGCCCTTGTGCACAGCACTATGTTGGCAGGAGAGCTTCTCCCACCAACATAGCTACCACCGCTTGTGTAGGAGGTTTTATGATGTTGACGGGAGAGCTCTCTCCTGTCAGTATAGAGCAGGGTTTCTCAAACAGGGGTTGCCGCTTCTGTAGAGAAAGGCCCTGGTGGGCCAGGCTGGTGTGTTTACCTGCCCCGTCCGCAGGTCCAGCTGATCCGGCTCCCACTGGCTGCGGATCGCTGCTCTGGGCCAATGGGAGCTGCTGGAAGTGGTGCAGCCCGAGGGACTTACTGGCTGCACTGAGGCTGCATTACGAGCAATTATAATTATTTCTCCATTCCCATTTGTCAAAACAGGATTATTTTCTACTCTCTTTTCTTGCTGTCAATTTTCTGTATAACCACAAAGTATTGTAAGAGGTCCAAATTCAGCAAAGTATTTAAGCACATTCTTAAGTCCACCCCTGTGGGCTTTAATATATGCTTAAGTCCCATTGATGTTAATAAGACTTAGGGTATGTCTACACTACCTGCTGGATCTGAACTTCATCAGTGCAAGAGGTGGAAGTAAAATCGACAGGGGAGCCGCAGCTGTTGATCCAGCGACGCGAGGACATGAAGTAAGTAATTTTAATTCAACCTAAGATACGTCGACTTCAGCTACGCTATTCTCGTAGCTGAAGTTGCATATCTTAGGCTTGGTCTACACTACGGGGGAAAATCGATCTTAGATACGCAACTTCAGCTATGTGAATAACGTAGCTGAAGTCGAAGTATCTAAGATTGAATTACTCACCATCCTCATGGCGCGGGATCGATGTTCGGCTCCCTCTGTAGATTCCGCAACTCCGTTGGGCTTGGTGGAGTTCTGGAATCGATATAAGCTCGTTCGGGGATCGATATATCGCTTCTAGATGAGACGTGATATATCGATCCCCGAGCAATCGATTGCTACCCGCCGATACGGCGGGTAGTGAAGACGTAGCCTTAGATCGATCCCTCCATCCAGTGTAGATCAGGCCTTAAGCTCATGCTTAAGTACTTCACTGAATAGGGACTGGCTGCTGAAACAGGGCCCTAGATCTCACTCTCTGTCTCATGTAAAGTGGAAATATTTCTCAGCACTCGCTGATGCCTGACTGCTGCAATGTGTATTACAGTTTCTTTCCTTTCACCCTCTTCCCTATTCCTGCCATTAAGATTTAACTTCCCTCTTTCTATGCTTTGCATCCTGTCATCTGTTAGGTAAAAGAAGTTTGTTTCACTCTTTAATTTCATATCTTGCCTCCATTTAGTTTCATTTGCCCACGTTAAATTAATTTTCTCCTTTCTCCCTTTTTCTGATGTCATTTAGAATAACAATCTTGATATTTTATTCTGCAGTAATCTCCTGAGACTTACAAGCTTTTTTATTAAATAGGAATAAGCTCAGTCCAATAATAATATCTTGTTCTAACATCTCAAAAATGTTAAGAACGGCCATACTGGGTCAGACCAAAGGTCCATCTAGCCCAGTATCCTGCCTTTTGACACTGCCAGGTGCCCCAGAGGGAATGAACAGAACAGGTAATCATTAAGTGATCCATTCCCTGTTGCCTGTTCCCAGCTTCTGGTAAACAGAGGCTAGGGACACCATCCCTGCCCATCCTGGCTAACAGCCATTGATGGACCTCTCCTCCATGAATTATCTAGTTCTTTTTTGTCTTGGCCTTCACAACATCCTCTGTCAAAGAGTTCCATGGGTTGACTGTGCGTTGTGTGAAGAAATACTTCCTATTGTTTATTTTAAACCTGCTGCCTATTAATTTAATTTGGTGACCCCTAGTTCGTGTGCTATGAAGAGCAAATAACACTACAAAAATGTCCTTGACTGTTAATTATTTTCATCTTTTAAACATGTCAGATCAAATCCTGTCTTGATGTAAACACGTTTGAAGTCAATCAGGTTATACACTCTTTACTTCAAGGTTGAATCTGTTTTTAAGTTATAGATTTAGATCAAAAAGCAAAAATCATTAATAATTCTACAGATTCCTTTACCTGGGATAGATACAGAAAAGCCTGCATTTTATGTATCTTTTATCATTCAAATTGATTTGTAAAACCTCCTATTATTCTGAAGCAATTTTCATAGTGCTCTCTTTCTCCATGCTAATCCTTTACAGAGCAATCCTATTTAACAGCTACTTTCCATGGGAGTGACATAAGGCTACCAATCATGTCCATGGCCATTCATAGTGATTAATGAGCCATTGGACCAAACATGACACTGACTTTACATCCTCAGCAATTTCACTGACTTCAGTGAGGTTCAAATAAGTGTAAGTCTGCCCAGAATTGGGTTCAATTTTTTTATAATGCTTTGAAGATGTAAAGTCCCACATAAATGATTAATATTATTAATTATAAATAAATGGAAAAAGAAAATTGATAAACAACTAGAGTCCTGTTTCCTGCCCCCCCCCCCGGCCTTTGCATTCCAAATGGAAGAAAGAATACAAACTTCAAATAGTCTTGTCAGCGCTGTCGCCAGCACAGAAGCAACTAAGGCAATTATCTCAGCCACTTATTTTTTAATAAGGGCAACACATTCATAACAGGTTTCCTTTCAGGACATCTTTCCAGGCTTCCAAGACATCCAATAGCATCAGCACCCTGGAATGGTGTCAAAACAGTAGCACGTTTCACAGCAACTCAGAAGTAAATTGTTATGAAAAAATAGCATGAGCAATCATTACTTGAAGTTGCATCAAATTTTCTCATGGAGGAGCTACATAAAGGATATTTTTTACTATAATGGGGGGAAAATGTGGAATTCCTGTTTCAGCAAGGGATCAGCTGTAAATGTTTGGCTACTTTTGTCTTAACAGATTTTTTGAAGTAGGTTTTCATCTTAAACTTAGAAAAAGATCATATATGTATAGGTACAAGGGGAACATTTTTGAACTGATTAAGGGCCAGATTCTGCCACTCTTACTCAAGCTGAGTAGCACTTTACTCTGTAAATAGCTCACTGATGTCAATATGGCTACTTGTGGAGTACAGCACTACTACACATGAGCAATAGTGGAAGAACTGGTGAAGAAAGGAAGGATAAAAGCAAAGTGGAGAGGTTTTATAAAATCTGTTACCAGTCAATTTCTATATCCTCAAACTGAAAAGGAAAGAAGAGAGAGAAATATGTTCCTGGAAACATTTTTGTTTAATATGCTGCAATTTGGATGACTCAGAAAAACAGGAAATTCTGAATGTAACATCATCATGCAGACCCCTCTGCATGTATCACAGTATCACAACAGGTCAGATGCAATGATGTTAGTCTGACATTCTGCTTGGAATTAGTATAATAAACCTCAGTTTTTTTAGCAAGTTTTTTCTAATGTGTATGTATGTACAGTTTCTCTCTGCCTGTCTAGTATATTCTTTTGGCAATTAATCAAAGTCTTTGTTCAAAATCTGAAATACCACTTCTCTTCCATCATCTTCCAGAACTCTGTATATAATATGGACAGTAACTAGGAATTTCTCTTCCACATTTCAGGGGGAAAAAATAAAGATTTGTGTATGGCAAAACTAAAACCACTGTAACATATTACAGTCACAAGATCATTGTATCTTCTTTGAAGATAAATCTAGAATAAAGCATGAAAAATTTCCACCATATTTTTCTCATCTGAGGACTAGGCCTACTAGTTTAAGTCAAAAGTATCAGTTCTAAGACCTCTTCCCAAAAGCCAAGCCTATTTCATTGATGTTTGCACAATTGCACTCCCCCTAAATCATTCACCCTCACCAATAAATCAGTTATGCCTCCTCTCACACATCATTAAGCCACCACCACTACTTCTGTTTACTCCAATAACTCAATTATACCTCCTCAATTAAATTCTGCACCTTGTTTAGGGACCACTACTATCTGGTGCAGAGATGGTCCAAAGGCAGACTCATTAATAGCCCTGGATTTTTCAGGAAAAAGGCATTGTGATCAGCTGTAAGCCACTGTGATCAGTTTACATTTTGAAGGTTCTAAAGTTGTCTTTGAATTGAAAAGGGACAGACATTTCTTTTATTTAAAAATGAAAATTATCATTGACATTTACAGGGTTCTGAAATGCTGAGGGCACATAGCTGCTTGCTTGGCATATTGCAGACATGGACAATGCTTGTTGGAGGGAATGAAGGAGAAAATAATGGGAATCTGAATGGATTTTCCCACCCTGAAAAAAACACTGGAAGTGTGGCCAGTCTAGGCACAGTGCTACATGCAGACCACAATTTGATTCCTGTCTGGATTTCAGCTCTTACTCCTAGCCCAGGGCTAACCTGTGTGATTCAGCAGAGACCTTTCTGGTTGATAAGGAACAATATTGAGAAGCTTGGCTCCACAGGAATTTCCTCAGCTGGAAGGATGATTGGTTGCAGCTCCAGAGCCTTGATGGAGATTTAAAATTGGAAAAAAGAAAAAAAAATAGTTCCTCAAGGTTTTGACAGGAATGATTTCAGGAGGGGGGCAGGGCTACTTGAAAGTGCAGTTCTACTTTGAAAAATGACTCTGTAAATATGGCATCTTAGGATATGTCTACACTACAGGATTATTCCAATTTTACAGAAACCGTTTTTTTGGAAACAGATTAAAGTCGAATGCACACGGCCACACTAAGCACATTAATTTGGCAGTGTGCTTCCATGTACCGAGGCTAGCATCGATTTCAGGAGCGTTGCACTATCCCATAGCTATCCCATAGTTCCTGCAGTCTCCCCCGCCCATTGGAATTCTGGGTTGAGATCCCAATGCCCGATGGGGCAAAAACAGTGTCGCACGTGATTCTGGGTAAATGTCGTCACTCAATCTTCCCTCCGTGAAAGCAACGGCAGACAATCATTTCGCGTCCTTTTCCCTGGATTGCCAGGGCAGACGCCATAGCACGGCAACCATGGAGCCCACTCAGCTTTTTTTCACTCTCACTGTATGTCTACTGGATGTTGCTAACACATGTGGTACTGCAGCGCTACACAGCAGCATCCCCTTGCCTTTTGCAAGTTAGCAAAGACAGTTACCAACCACACTGTACCGTTTGCTGCTTTGCAAGTTGACAATGACGGTTACCAGTTATACTGTACTGTCTGCTGCTGTCATGGGTGCTTCTGGCCGGCCTCGGTGAGGTTGGCCAGGGGCGCATGGACAAAAATGGGAATGACTCCCCAGGTCATTCCCTTCTTTAAGTTTTGTCTAAAGGGAGAATCAGTCCTACCTAGACTATCAGGCAAGCCTACTAAAGAACCAGAGAGGCAAACGGCCGCTCCGCATCAGAGCCCCAGACATCCCGCAGAAATGATGAGCTACATGCCATTTTAGGGGGTGCCCCTGCAACAACACCACCCTTTGCCTCCCTCCTCCCCCACCACTCCTGGGCTACTATGGCAGTTATCCCTCCATTTGTGTGACGAAGTAATGAAGAATGCATGAATTTGAAACAACACTGACTTTATTGCCTCTGCAAGCAGAGATCAAAGTGGGGAGGGGAGGGCAGCCTCCAGCTACTATGATATTCCAGGCAGGACTGATTCTCCATTAGACAGCACTTAAAGAAGAGAATGACCTGGAAGTCATTCCCATTTTTGCCCAGGCGCCCTCGCCCGACCTCACCGAGGCCAGCCAGGAGCACTCACGGGACGACAATGACGGATATCAGTCATAATGTACCGTGTGCCATCCGCAAGGCAAGGGAAGGTGATACTGCTGTGTAGCGCTGCAGCTCCGCGTCTGCCAGCAGCATCTAGTGGACATACGGAGACATTGAAAAAAGGCAAGAAAGGATTTTTTTCCCTTTGCTCTCGGGGAGGGGCGGGGAAGTGGGCGACGACATATACTCTGAACCACTCGTGACAATGTTTTTGACCGTTCAGGCTTTGGGAGCTCAGCTAAGAATTCAAACTTTTTTCAGAGAGTGCGGGAACTGTGGGATAGCTACAGTCGTCAGTCGCCCCTCGCTCCATGAGCGTCCATTTCATTGTTTGGCTTTCTGGTACGCTTGTGTCAGCTCCTTAAGTTTCAGCACTGTGTTGAGTCCCTGTTGTGGCCTCTGTCCATCATAGCCTTGGAGATTTTATTCAAATGTTTTGGCATTTTGTCTATTGGAAGGGAGTTCTGATAGAACAGATCCATCTCCCCATACAAAGATCAGATTCAGTATCTCCCGTACGGTCCATGCTGGAACTCTTTTTTGATTCTGGGGACTGCATGGTCACCTGTGCTGATCAGCGTTCCATGCTGGGCATACAGGAAATGAAATTCAAAAATTCGCAGGGCTTTTCCAGTATACCTAGCCAGTGCATCCGAGTTCAGATTGCTGTCCAGAGCGGTCACAATGGTGCACTGTGGGATAGGTCCCGGAGGCCAATACCATTGAATTGAGGCCACACTAACCCTAATTCGAAATGGCAATATCGATTTCAGTGCTACTCCCCTCGTCGGGGAGGAGTACAGATATCGATATTATGAGCCCTTTATATCGAAATAAAGTGCTTCGTTGTGTGGACAGGTGCAGTGTTAATTCGGTTTAACACTGCTAAATTAGAAATAAACTCGTAGTGTAGACCAGGCCTTAGATTTCCAGATTTATTTTCTCTTAATGATTTAGAAAGTGAATTTACAAATAAAATTATGGTTTGTCTAACTGCCAGTGTTGCACACTCAACCTGGGATTTAAAAGTCAAGCTGTGTTCTTTCTGGCTCATGCACCAGCAATGAAGCTTCTGCTATCAGAACTTAAGCCCAAACCTGCAATCAGATTCACGTGGTTGAACTCCTGTATGCAACTGGAGCTGATGGGACTTGGCATAGGAGCAAAGATTTGCTGATAATGGCCCCCCCGGTTGCAGGATTAGGATGTTAGTTAACCATTCTCCTGATGATATGTGAGCCAGGTCAGACTCTAGCTCACTCTCATATCATTAAATATGCTCTGCAGTGCCAGCAGGAGTAAAAAAAATAATAAAATGTAGTGTAGGCACCAATCCTGCAACTTCTGTGAAGGCTGGTGTATCCACACAGAACCCAATAACTTCAGTGAACATCCATACAAAAATATTGAAAACATGTTTAATCTTTAACACCAATGGAAGCTGGAAAATTCACAAGAAAGGCGGCTGTGTGGACCTTAACATATCCCATTGTACCTAACAAACACAGAGTCATCTGACATTCCTTTAAATACCATGAAAACTAGATGAGATAAGGAGGAAACAAGAGCCCTAATGAATTTCTTTGTTTTTGTTGTTTGTCAGGCTCCTAAAATGTGATTGCAGTTGTGCGGGGGGTCGGGGGGGGTCTCTGTAAAGCTCAAACTTCCTTACTGAGGGTATGGCTACACTGGCACTTTACAGAGCTGCAACTTTCATGCTTAGGGGTGTGAAAAAACACCTCCCTGAGCGCTGCAAGATACAGCGCTGTAAAGCCTCAGTGTAATCAGTGCCACTCCCAGCGCTGCAAGCTACACCCGTAGAGGATGTGGTTTACGTGCAGCGCTGGGGGAGCTCTCTCCCAGCGCTGGTGCTCTGACTACACTCACCCTTCGCAGCGCTGCCGTGGCAGTGCTTTGAAATTTCAAGTGTAGCCATACCCTGAGGCTATGTCTGCGCTGCACTTTTGTTAGTAAAACTTTTGCCAGTCAGGGGTGTGAAAAATCCTTCCCGGCCGACAAAAAGTTTTACCAACAAAAAGTGACGGTGTGGACAGCACTTCGTTGGTGGGAGACACTCTCCTGACACCATTCGTTGGGGGTGGTTTTATTGTGTCAGCGGGAGAGCTTTCTCCGGCCGACAAAGAGCAGCTATGTAGCATACGTTACAGCGGCATGGCTGAAGCAGAACAGCTGTGCCACTGTAAGGTGTGCAGTGTAGATATAGCCTTAGAGAGACGAGGTGGGGACGGCAATATCTTTTATGGGATCAACTTCTGTTGGTGAGAGAGACAAGCTTTTGGGCTTACATAGAGCGCTTCTTCAGGTCACTCCACCCACCTTGTCTCTCTAATATCCTGGGGCCCAAACGGCTTACAACAGCACTGCCTACTTAATTAACAGAACTGCTACTCTGTGTATTGAGTCATATCTGCTTACTTTAGTGATTAAGGCACTGATCGAGCAATTTCTTTGATGTTGGTAGACTGCTCCATTCCCCCAGAGCTCCATAAATTCTATGCAGCTGTTCTTCTGTGGTTCACTTTTGCAGCCTAAATACTTTCTTTTAACATCTTTTTTTGGTAGTAATTACAGCAATCAGCCAAGAAAAGGTAGCAAAGAGCTGACTCGCTCATATACCGCAATGATGGATGCAGCATAAGAAGCAGTGTTACTAACTCTTGTGATTTGATCACATCTCTGGATTTTTGGTGAATTTCTGATAGTCTCAGCTCCTGAAATCAAGAAAATGCCTGCCAATTTCAGCTTTCACTTAAAAATGTAAGTTTTTAGTCCTCTTAGTTGTGAAAATGTGAAGCGAGTATACCCAAAAGGTTCAGGAATCAAAAGTCAATTAAAAAAACTCCACATTTATTAAATAAAATCTATGATTTTTTTCAGCCAGTCATGTGATTTGGGGAGGGTCTGACACGATTTTTGAATGCTTGGGGCTGGCAGTACTGAGAACTTTAATAAAACAGGAAAAGTGAAGTAATTTGTACACAATGGGCAGGTATGTTGTGGGGAGAGAGTTGAGCCAGCAGCTCATTTATGACATCACTCCCTTGTTGTTTTTAGGGCCTGATCCAGCACCCATTGGATTCAGTAGGTGTCTTTCCATTGGCGTCTATGAATGACACAGTGATAAAATTAATTTTTTTTATTTAACATAAAATAGTTAAGCAATCGGGCATTACAATAGAATCACACACTGTACTGATACTCGCATTCTAAGATGAAATGATATTTGTAGGGATGATCAGTCCCTAAATGAACAGAGTGGGTATAACCCTTTCTCTAATGTTTTCTTGATGATGGATGGGTGTGTCTAATCTAAAATTAGCATGCTACTCTTTTTATAATCTGGTATAACAACACTCCTTAATTAACAATAAATCTACCTTTTCACCATAATTAAATATTTTCTACTTTTTCACTAGCCGTTTAAGATTAAACATCTTAATTAACATCTGCAGAAATATCATGCCAAGAACTATCAATACAGACCACATTTTCGTAAACATTAAAAACATATCTAAAATAATTGTAAAAAACAGGACCAAAACATGACCTGGGATTTATGTCCTCACTTCTCTCTCTAACTTGCATCTGAGTTGTCTTACTTTACTTCACTCATATTTTACCAGGCCTCGCTTGACCATTGTCAAGCCTATTTTTAGGAATTAAAATTTTGGGCCTACCTATATTACAACACATTTCTATATAACATAAACAAGCCTCACCTTTATAGGCTACAGTCTCCACCTTTGATCAAAAAGTCAATTGCTATACAAAGAGAGACAGGACATTTGCAGAGACTTGTTTAGTAATGAACTTGTGAAGGGGTTTTCATGTTAAAGATTCAACAGTGAAATTCTTAAGTGCTTTGAGAGCCCTCCATTTGCAAGGTTGCCAATTCTCACAATATTTGTTGTTTTTCTTAAAGACCCAGCTCCTGGAGTCGAGTGATTTTGTGAGAGTCTGACCTCTCATTAAAAAGAAAAAAGTAAACTTGTATTCTTCGTGGTAGCGAAAAAAAGTTTGAAAATGTAATAGAGGTGCAGAAGTATACCCTAAAGATTCAGATTTTGAAACCAGAAGGCAAATGTAAAGAACCTAACATTTTAAAAATCATGATTTTTAAGCTAATCTTATGATTTTTGAGCACTTTGGGTTGGCCACATGGTAGATGAAAGGTGCTCTACATAAATGTAAGATCCACACTGGCAGTACAATGCTTATCATAGAATCATAGAATGTCAGGGTTGGAAGGGACCTCAGGATGTCATCTAGTCCAACTGTCCCCAACTAAATCATGTGCAACCATACAATAATAAACTGGTGTGTGCAAAGGCCATATTGATGGGACTGAGCAAAACCCTAAAAAAGCAATCCGATATGTGCATAGACCATATGCACTGATTATCCTTATGGTAAAGGAGCCAGGATACACTCCCCTTGTAAACCAACTCATATCTGACATTTCTTGGGCCCGGATCACTACTGTGTAACTCCTCTCCCCAGATACAGGTCACCCATGACCTTGGGAAACTCTGTATTACAACAGCTTAGTTCCTTGAGTTTCTACATCTGAGAGCAATTTACAGGCTCTTGTTGTCTTCCAGAGTTTTTTCAGATGAGCTCGGTAATTGTTTTAATGGTCCTTATTTTGTTACATAGCATCCTGAGGTTCTGGGCATAGGGAAGAGAAGGGCAAACACACTGTGCTTTGCATGATGAACCTGATTTCCTGAAATCAACAGGAACTGAAGGTACTTAACACTTCACAGGATCGAGTCTTTTGTTTACCTGAGCAATGCTACCACACATTACTGTTTTTGTGGGGGACTTCCTTTTCCCCATGGTTACCACTTACCTCCACTGTTGTGTGTCCTCATAACCATCTTCATATAAAGCCAGCCATCCCTTCCCACACCTACTCCATTGTTAATGGTTGATGATCACAGTGGAGTGAGAATTCTTTTAAATGGCAGTAAAGGATGGAGAGTATACACTAACATATACTGCCTCAATCAGCCTGTAGCGCTAGTATCAAGGTCCAGCTGAACTGGATATTGGATTAGAGGGACCTACAATCTAATTTCATAGTGCCAAGGCTGTGGTTGGCATGATACATGTGAAACATCTAAAGAGCTGAGTTACAGGGACTATTCACTGCCACTAAAAATTTGTTGGTATCACTTCTCCTTGATCTGCCTGAATTGCGGTGTCAGGTTGAAATACATGGTCAGAAGTGCTGAGATATAGGTACACCTCTACCCCAATATAACGCTGTCCTCGGGAGCCAAAAATCTTACCGTGTTATAGGTGAAACCGCATTATATCGAACTTGTATTGATCCACTGGAGTGTGCAGCCCCACCCCCCCAGAGCGCTGCTTTACCACATTATATCTGAATTTGTATTATATTGGGTCGCGTTATATCTGGGTAGAGGTGTATCAGTTTTACACAACCACAGAAGCTTCTTGCAGATACAGCATTTAACTGCTTGGCTGCATGCGATCTCTCCATCCAACATGGATATCAAAGGCATAGTATTATGGTTATACCACCTATTATATTTTAATTTATTTGTTAACACAAAACAGAAAATCCCCACTGTGGTTTCAAATGGCTATGGTGGTTCCAACTACTTTCTGCTCTAACTTCTGAGCAGCATTGTAAAAAGTCTATGTTAAACATCTGCACTACCCTACCCCAGAGGCATCTGCATTTCAGCAGTAGGTAAGTATCAGAGGGATAGCCGTGTTAGTCTGGATCTGTAAAAGCAGCAAAGAGTCCTGTGGCACCTTATAGACTAACAGATGTATTGGAGCATGAGCTTTCGTGGGTGCATGCATCCGACGAAGTGGGTATTCACCCACGAAAGCTCATGCTCCAATACATCTGCTAGTCTATAAGGTGCCACAGGACTCTTTGCAGCAGTAGGTACAAAGATTTCCATGTGCAGCAGAATCTTACTAATGTGCAAAAAATATTCTCACAAAAAACCCCAAAACACATTGGTTTCACTCCACTTAGCAGTCATGATTTAACAGCAGAGACATCAGTTAATCAGGACTCATGACTCTTACTTTTCAGTACTTCTCATTATATAGGCAGTAAGTGAATAGGACAACATGCATGAATAAGGATATGTGCTGCGGACCCCTTTACACATTCAAGATCTCAGAGTACAGGATCCTTGGGGAAGGCACCTTTGTTTTCTTACCTGTCTGCAAATAGCCTGTCACTTCAATGATATACAACTGTATTTTGTATACTGTGGTTTGAATAAAGGCAACACAAAAAGGACTTACTCAGTATGTACAAAACTAACAGTGGGTGGTATATTTTAAAGGGGAACAGGTCCAGTTACAATCTGGTCCAAAATGATTTGTCATTATTTAGCAAAAAAAGGAGACAAAAGGAAGAAATCTGAAAAAGTGTGAGAGTTACTGTACAGGTTAAAAAGCATCCGTCCATGCAGACCTCAGTGATCTGAAGAGAGAAAAATTGGGGAATAAGAGGGATGACAGAGAAAGAAAGGAAGCAAAAGAGATTAAGCACAGCAAAGAAGACAAATGTGAGAGAAGAATGAAAGAGTGAAAGGATACAAAATAATAGCAATACAGTACTCTTGGGTTCTACTTACCCAGGCTGTGCCAATGACTCACTGTAAGTCATTTCCCTACTTTGCACCTCAGTTTCCCAATATGTAACACAGGAATGCTGACTTACGTACTAGGGTGGGCGTGAAGGTTTCACAGACCGCCTAATACAAATTAAAGGTTCAACTGTACATAGACAGTAATGAGTAAGACTACAATTAAGTCAAGGGCATTTTAAGTAAAAGTCATGGACAGGTCACAGGTAATAAACTGTTACCTGTCCATGATTTACACTAAAAATGCCTACGATTAAATCTTGGGAGTGGGGCGCTGGGGGGAGACACTGGGGAGCTGCTTCTGGGTGTGTGTGCGCCGGGGCCACTGGAACCAGCTGCTGGCGGCCATGGCCCATTATTGGTCTGACCAGCATGGACCATAGCAGCTTTGGCTGGCTGGCTGGCTGGGGACCATGACCCGGGGCCATGGACTGCAGCTGTTCCAGCTGGCCAGAGACAGCTGCGCGGGGCTGCATCTGCTCTGGCTGGCCAGCTGGGCGGGGACCGCTGCCTGGGGCCGTGGATCACGGCTGCTCCAGTCAGCTGGGTGGAGTCCTCTGCCTGGGGCTGGGGACCATGGCTGCTCCGGCCCGCCACCCAGAGACCACTGTTGGCCTGGGGGCTGCGGATTGTGGCTGCCATGACTGTCCCGAGGCTGCTGCCAGGGGCTCCTGGAGCAGTGGCTAGTGTGGCTGTCCCGAGGGCCACCTGAGCAGATGGCCCCAGGGCCAGCTACTTGGGTGGCCCTGGGGTCAGCCACACTGGCCCCTGCAGAAGTCACGAAGGTCACAGAAAGTCATGGAATCCATGACTTCCACGACCTCTGTGACAGACACGGAGCCCTAGTAATGAACTTTGTGTAACCAGGAGAATGATCCTTGTTCCTTGACAGAACAAGGAGCAATGGTCTCAAGTTGCAGTGGGGGAGGTTTAGGTTGGCTATCAGGAAATTTTTTTTCACTAGGAGGGTGGTGAAGCACTGGAATGGGTTACCTAGGGAGGTGGTGGAATCTCCTTCCTTAGAGGTTTAAGGTCAGGCTTGACAACACCCTGGCTGGGATGATTTAGTTGGGGATTTTTCCTGCTTTGAGCAGGGGATTGGACTAGATGACCTCCTGAGGTCCCTTCCAACCCTGATATTCTATGATCCCACTGTCGTGAGGAACTTTCCTGGCTTATGCACTAACCCGGCAGAATTGGCTAAGGAAAGGATCTGAGTCCTCATTCCTGCTCCCTTTACCCAGAAGCCTGTCTGACCTCGAGGGCTCCCCTTCCACTCTCCTGTGCCAGAGTTCTTGTAATACCCAAAAGGCTGGGCCCAGGATTCTTGGGGGTTTGACCCCCCACTCTCGATGTGGTCACTTAGGACAGGGGTACTCTCTCCGCTCTGGATGCTTCCCTGACCCACTGATCGTTGCATATAGTTCAAAGCAAATACAATTTCTTAAACAGCAACTAATTAAAAAATAAGGAAAAATGGGAAAGGTGAAAGGAAAAGAAACAACCCTGCTCTCTGGACATGTGTGAATCACAAATAGCCGTCTCTGGAATATAAGAGAAGTTCAGTCTTTTCCTCACACATCCTTGGTATCCTGCCCAGGCCCTGGCTGTGCTCCAGGGATGCAGCGAGTCAGACACTTGCTCTGGCAGTGGCCACATGGTCTCAGGCTCCAGGGAGCAGGATACTTCTTCCAGTGTCAGCTCCCCTCCCCTCCCCGTCGGACAGGGTTACGATCCCTCTCTAAGTCTGGCCTGCAAGGCCTCTTGGCTGGTGGCATCTCTCTGACCTGGGCTTGCTGCCCAGGTTCCCCTCAATGTCCTTAGCTCAGGGGCTATCTACCCAATGGGACTCTGTGCTCAGTCTAGAAGATGCAGTTCTCAATCTGTGGATTTGAGTCTCCAGGGATAACATGCTTGTTAACAGCAAAAATGTTTTTAAATAAATAAATAACATATAGAGATGAGAAATAACAGCCCTCAACCCTATTGTCCCTCTGAAAATTTGTATACAAAGAGTCAACCCCTTACCTCTCTCTAAAAGTGCAAAGTTTAAAAAAGTTCAATGAATAGAAGATTGTTGTGGGCAGAATAGATCTGGACAAGAAGTCTGGAGATAAATGTGAGAAGAGAGGAATAGGCAGTAGAAACAAAAGCAACACTGTTTGAGCAGCATATTCCAGAAGTATTGAGGTCTTTCTGAGTGTAGCCTTCATTGATTTGGGATCTACCATACCATTCTCTTACTAGAAGGGAAAACCTGTAATGGCAGCAGGCTGTAAAAGAGACCCAGTTTGGGAATAAGAACCATTCAAGAAATATATGTTTGCTGATGATGTTTTAAATAAATTCACACTAGTAACTGGTGGAAGTCACGTAAGCACTTGGATTCAGAGACTTGACTATAAGGTGGATAGGTGGATGAACTGTTGGACAATATATGCTAGGTGGACTGTTAGGATAGACTATAAGGTGGATAGACTGTTGGACTATAAGATGAATAGAAAGCTGGCTAGATTGTTGGGCTCAATGGTTAGAGATCAACGGCTCTATGTCTAGTTGGCAACCAGTAATCAAGCGGAGTGCCCCTGGGTTTGGTCCTGGGGCCTGTTTTGTTCAACATCTTTATTAATGATCTGGATGATGGGATGAATTGCACCCTCAGCAAGTTCGCAGATGACACTAAGCTGGGGGAAGAGGTACATATGCTGCAGGGTAGGGATAGGATCCAGAGTGACCTACACAAAGTGGGGGAATAGGCCAAAAGAAATCTGATGAAGTTCAACAAGGACAAGTACAGAGTCCTGCATGTAGGAAGGAAGAATCCCATGCACTGCTACAGGCTGGGGACCAACTGGCTAAGCAGAAAAGGACTTGGGGATTACAGTGGATGAGAAGCTCAATATGAGTCAACAATGTGCCCTTGTTGTCAAGAAGGCTAATGGCACATTGGGCTGCATTAGTAGGAGCATTGCCAGTAGATTGAGGGATTGAGGAGCATTGCCAGTAGATTTCCAGTAGATTCCCCTCTATTTGGCATTGGTGAGGCCACATCTGGAGTATTGCATCCAATTTTGGGCCCGGCACTACAGAAAGGATGTGGACAAATTGGAGAGAGTCCGGTGGAGGACAACCAAAATGATTAGGGGGATGGGGCATATGACTTATGAGGAGAGGCAGAGGGAATTGGGGTTATTTGGTCTGCAGAAGAGAAGAGTGAGGGTAGATTTGATAGCAGTCTCCAACTACCTGAAGGGGGGTTCCAAAGAGGATGGAGCTAGGCTGTTCTCAGTGGTGGCAGATGACAGAACAAGGAGCAATGGTCTCAAGTTGCAGTGGGGGAGGTCTAGGTTGGATATTAGGAAACACTATTTCAGTAGGAGGGTGATGGAGCACTGGAATGGGTTACCAAGGGAGGTGGTGGAATCTCCTTCCTTAGAGGTTTTTAAGGCCCAGCTTGACAAAGCCCTGGCTGGGATGATTTAGCTGGTGTTGGTCCCGCTTTGAGCAGGAGATTGGACTAGATAACCTGCGGAGGTCTCTTCCAAACCTAATATTCTATGATTCTATGAAGTGATAATCCCACTTTTAACAGCAGTAGCTTCTTCTGCTGGTGTAGAAGGAATATTTTCCTCCTTTGTACTAATTCATTCCAAATGGAGAAATTGTTTGGGACTTGAAAAAGCAGGAAAGCTTGTTTTTCTTTTCCAGATTATGAACAAATAGGAAAATGAAGGTGAAGATGATTGAGTTAGCTGCAGAAGCCAATATTTTAAGTTTCCTATGTTGACCTGACTGACATAGTCAATTTAATTTTTTTTTAAATATTTCATTTAACCATTTTAGTTAAAAAACAATTTTAAAAAAACAAACCTCATTTTAAAAACTTTAATGTTTAACCAAATTTAAAAATTCATACGCTTGTTTTGTTAAAATATTATATGTTTGCTCTTGAAGAAAAAAAATCCAGAATATATAATGTTGTTGGTTTAGTTAAATAAAACAATTTAAATGTCTGTCTGGTGATGTTCTCCTCCTAATACAGCATGGCAAGAAAATCTTCCAAATATTAATGATTAACCTGTTGAATTGGAGATAGTTCACCTCTCAATGACTTCATAAATATCTGCTTCAATTATCTTTGGTAAATGAAATAACCAAACTACCATTCATTTTCTGATATAGCTGTAAAACTAATCTGAAAAGTTTTCAAAATAAATCACTTTAAAAATGTATCACGTGTACCTTCTAAAAATCAAACCTACATCTACCTCTGAGTTGTGAAGACTATGTATTAAGGTTATAACAACCAACAAGAATGCACTTTTATATAGAAATCCATGATTAAATCAAGTCTTACTGACTTAGTGATTTAAATCAAATCCACCCTGCCGCCTGCCCTATCAATCAGGCTGA
The DNA here is from genome assembly GCF_003597395.2 of Chelonoidis abingdonii. Lineage (NCBI taxonomy): Eukaryota > Metazoa > Chordata > Testudines > Testudinidae > Chelonoidis > Chelonoidis abingdonii. The sequence continues at coordinate 262,284,845 of NC_133769.1, forward strand.
CCTGGAGCTTTGGCCTCTCCCCATTGCTCCTGGGGACTGTCAATCTCAGGGTCCTAATTTCTCATCAGTCCTTCTTTCTTTTGGTACTGGAAAATGACCAACCAAAAAACTCCACTAAGTGAAGGCCAACAGTCCCCTTATATTTGGGCAAGTTTGTGAGGAAGGTGCTCTATATCCAAATGCATTTTCCAGAAGACACAAGACCCACAAACCAGAGCTTTGGAGTGGAGCCCGGAGCTGGAGTGCGGAGCAGCTCCAGAGTAGTGGAGCTGCAGGTTTTTGCCTGGAGCTGGAGCGGAGGCAGAGCACAGCTCCAAAGCATTTCCACAAACAGTTCAGTCCTCCTGCAAACAACATGAGAATTGCAGGGCCTCAGCTGTGTAAATCAGTGTGCAGCTCCAGGGTTGTTGAAAATGGTTCAACCGCTAGTGGAGATGGGACAAAACCATTCTGAGCACTATTATGGAAAGCTCAATTGAGACCCTGTTCCATCAGTTCTGACTGGTGTTTCTGTGTATTAACACTGGAAATAGTTTTGTCATGTCCACACTAGCAGCTGAACCATGTTCAGGGGGATCCTACTGCTGACAACCAGGCAGCTGTGGGTCATTTCCTTGTGTACACAGACCCTATGTCTTTCTGAAAGAATCCAGATCATGCAGAATAAAGCCATAGAATCGTAACAAAGTATTAAAGTTCCTGTCTCAGCCTGAATCCTTGCTTATTTCATTATTTCAGATATAAGAAGTATAAAGGCTAGCTTCCAAACAACTCATTAGTTTGCCATTGTGTATTCTGACTAGCTGGCAGATTCCTGTTAATCCATCACTAATACAACATTAATAGCATGCTGCCTGGCACACTTTCCTTCTAGGTTGATTTAAAAAAAATCTCTGTTTCCATTCTTCCCACACTTTCACCTTGGGGCTACCAGACAAAAAGCAACCACATTATGCTCCTTGGAAAAAGCACTTTGATTCAGTGTATTACCCTTTCCATAGACTAGAGCTGATAGAATCTGGGCAGGAAATGGGAACCAGGTGGGAAGGTTATTTTCTTTGTAGCAACCTCTACCTCCATAATAATCAAAATGAAAACAAAAATCTTTTGCATATTTCACACACAGCCTTGAGTTACATTCCACATTAAGGACCTCCTGAATAAGTTTTTAAAGTTCTTTAGCCCACCCTCCCTCTTCCTTAGGAATTGGTATGTCCGAGGGACAAATGTCTTTAGATCTTCAGTATTAGGGGTGTAGCTAATGCATCTCGGGGGGAGAGGGGGAACTGCAAGACTACGAGTCTGGGGGCAGCATAAGCAAAGTTCCTTGGCAGTGATTAAAAAAAAACAAACAACAATCAGCCACAGAACTATTTCCTTTTTAATAGGAAAGGTAAGTGAAAAGTCAAAACTTTCTGTAAATGTGAAATCGAATCTTCTAGCCTAAAGAATGCTAGCAATTTCAAAAAGAAACATATGACTGTGTATGTGGGATCCCTTGCTATTAAAGGGGTTGTTGTTTTCACTCGTGTTAGGGAGAGAAAAATTAGCAACTAGCAAGTTACCTTTAAAAAATATTGTTGCTTCCCCCCACCCATGATTTTAAAAAAAACAAACATACCCTAAGATTCAAGACAATATTTATGATCTTTTGAAATGTGCTTTTGAAATCACCTAACCCCAGGACGCAAGAGAGATCATCAAAGATGATGAGCCAACGCTGCGGGTAAATTAGTGTAATGTAATTCCACTAATTTAAATGGTGCTAAACCAATTTACACCAGCTGAGATCTGGCTAAATGGCTCTGAAAATTAAAAATTTGCTACTTGGAAGCCCATCTAAGAGTAATACAAAAATCTATCATTTAAATAAGGCAGAAGGCACCTCTTAAACTGATAACCCACAACTCCTCCTGGAAATTTCTAATTCAAGCTAACTCTATTTAGTTTCCACATTGCAGACGAACAACAGGAGGAGGAATTTGGATAGGGTTAGCCTGATTTCCACTTTGCTAGCTGGAGTCTGGTAGCCTTTGAATTCAGAGCATGAATGAAAGGAAAAAGTTCCTCAGTTGTGTGAGCACAAGAAAAGGTCTGAAGTAGGTTACCCTCCCCCCTTTCTAATTTTAGCCTTTATTATTTAATGACTTAATGTGTGTAAAGCCTCTGAAAACGTCAGGGACAGATCTTATTAATTAAATGCCCCCATACTATTTTTTCTACCCCTGCCTCAGCTCAGCACACAAGATAGCCAGTGGTGCTTACTGCGTAGCTAATCCATATTTCTTTTCATGCTCATTATTCAATGTGTGGCCTTATTTACTGCCCATCATCCAAACTCTGGCCTGAGCACAGAATTGTCAACTTCTTCATGGGTCTTTCTAGGGTGAACGTCCCAAGACACAGTGAGGAGCTGAATACAGAGATCTACCTAGAAGGGGGCTAGAATCTGAAGTAGACTCCACGTACTGCCGCTGGGTATTGCTCCCTGTTTGGTTTCAGTGTCAGAGGCTCCTACTGCAGCTACCGTGACGGGGTAGCCGAGGGGCCGCAGCAGACCTAGAGGAGGAGGAAATCTGGGCTGCGGATAGCCCCACGTGGCTGAATCCCTGCTCCGGCTCCTCCCGGCTTCCTCTTCCGTCCTGCCAAGAGCCTGTCGGGGGGGCTGGGGCGAGGCGGGAGCCTCTCAACTTTCAGCTGCCCGGGCGGGGCGAGCCCGCCCCCTCGCTCGCTCGCGGCTCCGCTCGGCCGGGCAGGGATCGGCGAGGCCAGCTGGCGGCAGAAGCTCGGAGAGGGGGAAGGGGTGGCCCGGGATGCGGGAGCAGAGCCGAGGCTGCTGAGCTCCGGGCAGTGCGCGGCGCTGCGCGGCGGAGGCTCCCCGCAGGATGAAGCCCGACGGGAAGGTGGTGCTGCTGGGGGATATGAACGTGGGCAAGACCTCCCTGCTGCACCGCTACATGGAGAGGCGCTTCCAGGACACCATCAGCACGGTCGGGGGCGCCTTCTACCTCAAGCAGTGGGGGCCCTACAACATCTCCATCTGGGACACGGCAGGTAACCCCCTTTCTGCGGGGCAGAGACGGCCGCGGGGGCCTGAGCAGAGTTAGGCTGCGCTGGGGAGCCCCGGCAGCCTGGCGACTCCGGGCTGTTGCAGTCTGTTGTGTAAACCAAACGGAAAAGTGAATCCCCCCCGCCCCCTTTTTTTTTTTTTTTATTCACCTTTTTTTTTTTTTTTTTTTTTTGGCGCATGGACTAGCGGCGGTGCGAGTGACTGGCGAGCAGCAGCACAACGTGTGTAGCCGGAGTTAGCTCAGCTCCGGCAGCGTTCAGGGACAAACGCGGCGTGGAGGTTGGGTGCTGGTGTTGGTGGGTTGTGTTTCCGCAGAGCGCCCTTTGGTGGGATGGGAGAGCAGCGGCATTAAAGTCTGTGGTCAGTGTTTGCGGGCTAACCGGCTGCTCCCGCACACCTGAGCTTGGCTGTCACATGTACAGTATCGTGTCTCAGAGGGGGAACTTTTTCATGCCGTTAAGTAAATGGGTCGATGGGTTAGTTGCATGAGTGGCTGTTGTACGAGTTATGTTGTTGTAACTTGAAAAACCACGTTAAAGGGGGTGGGGACATGTCTGTAACAGAGTCTAGTACAGCGGTTCTCAAACTGTGAAGTCGGGGACCCAAAGTGAGTCACAACCCCACTTTAATGGCATCACCCGGGCTGGCGTTAGACTTGCTGGGCCGAAGCCCGAACCCCACCACCTGAGGCCAAAGCCCAAGGGCTTCAGCTCCAGTTACAGGCCCCCCACTTTGGGTTGGTGCCCTCACCCAAGCCGGGCTTGGGTTTGGCTTTGTCCCGCCTCCCCCGCCTGGGGTGGCAGGCTCAGGCTTCGGTCCCCTCTTCTGGGGTCATGCAGTAATTTTTGTTGTCAGAAGGGGGTTGTGATGCAATGAAGTTTGAGAACCCCTGAGCTAGTATCAGAGGGGTAGCAGTGTTAGTCTGGATCTGTAAAAGCAGCAGAGAATCCTGTGGCACCTTATAGACTAACAGACGTTTTGGAGCGTGAGCTTTCGTGGGTGAATACCCACTTCGTCAGACACAGGTAGTGGAAATTTCCAGGGGTAGGTATATATATGCTAGCAAGCAAGTAATTATTCTCCACTAAGTTCCAAGACTCCAAATGGGGGCACAACAGTGGGGAGAGGAACTGCTGTGTGCATTCTGTTGCCATGTTTAGTGTGGTAGGACCCCTCCCCTGCCCCCGTGGTTTTGTAGCAGGAATTATTTTTTCCCATATGTCTGATGCCTAGCCCATTTGGGCACTAAGGTAATATAAAAACTTAAAATAAGTAGTATATCTAAAATGAGATGTATTTGTGATTGATTTATATGCATTTGTAAGGTGCTTGTTACTGATATTTTGGGCACTTTTTACAAAATTTAGATGAAAATTAGACGGGGTGGCGAATATGCCCCATCTCCTCACTTTTGTCTAGCTGTAGTGGTCAGAACACTTTTTTCCTACAAGACCAGTGCCAGACACTTATCCATCCACCGTAAAAATTACGAAGACATTAAAATACTCGTAACTAGTTAGAAGCTGGAGCAAATATTTATGTTCTGCAGCATTCTTTCCAGGATCAGATATGTGCACCTTACGGATAATAGTGGAGAGCTCTGGTTTGAAAAATGACACTCCAGTTCAGTGAACACTCTTGTATGTTTAATATTGAATCATTCTTCAGAACAGCTTGTGCAGGATTCAAGAACGTCTCACAATATCATCACTGAAGCAAGACTAAGGTTTTATATTTAACTGAATAGTGTCCAAGGAGGAAAAAAAATGAAAACCTCTAGTACTGTTCATGCTTGTAAAACTTTGCCAGAAATGGAGAACTACAATAGTATGCAATACCCTAGTTTCCATTTGGTGATGCTTAGGCATTAACAGGAAAGTCTAATGACTTTCCGCATGTTTCATCAATACCACTGCAATAAATATACTGTCCAGTTGACATAGACTTAATTATTTCATCTAGTCCATCTAAAGTGGCTTTTGCTGAACTGTGTGTGGAGAAGAAACTACTGAAGTTTCTTAAGGAAAAATATTTATTTGGATAAGTGATCAGAGTCTGATTTGTTTTCTACATTTGTGTTTCTAATTTTATGTAGCAAAATGCAGTTAAACAAAGATTATTTCCATACCAGTAACTGCACGTATTTCAAGCTCCTTATCTCTCCTTTCTGGAGTTTACTCTTCTCCCCTGCCTTTCCTCCCTTCCCTCCCCTCTCCCAACCCCCCCCCAACAAAAAAAACCAAAACCTTACGAAACTTAAAAGCCAGTTTCTGAACTGACTTTCTTAATGTGGTAGTGGGCAGTATGTGGTGTTGGGAGTAGCTGATTGTCTCTGTTATGACAGACCCATGTAAATGTAGGTAATTGACTGAGAAGTGGAATTTATTTCAACAGAACAAATACTAGTTATATTATAGCTTCAGTAAGGCTGGTCTCCAGTTATTTTTCTCAGTTGTCTTCTGCTTCTTTATCCTTGAGAGGAAATCTTTATTTAAATGAGATGAGAGTCAAATTTAATAACTGTATGATAAAACAAATACCAGGAAGAAAAAGAAAATTGAGGGAATAGTAGATAAAGGTGAAAGGATCCTCCTGGCCAGGGTTTCTCAAACAGGGGTCGCCGCTTGTGTAGGGAAAGCCACGATCCGCTGGACCTGTGGATGGGGCAGGTAAACATACCAGCCCGGCCTGCCAGGGGCTTTCCTTACACAAGCAGCGACTCCTGTTTGAGAAACCCTGCTCTTGGCAGTATCATGGCTCATGGCGAAAGTGGGGATTTCACACTTACACCTCATGTTAATATTTGAGTGCAAATAATATACTGCATGTACCTATAGAATCTGTACCCTATCCCAGGGTTCTCAAAACAAATTTTTGGTGGCCTCAGAGTGTGGGCACCAACTCTTGCTGGTGGTCACTCTGACAATTTTTCCTAAAATACTTAATTAATTTTAGGAAAAACAAATAAATATACACATGTCCATGTCCAAATCATTTTAATTTATTTATGCAGGGTTTTTTTTTTCAGACTCAGTAGTAAAAGTGATGTGTAGTTATCTCTATTCATTATTGGACCTAAACAGAATAGAAACACAAATAAGGTGCTTTGCATATTTTGCTTTTTTTGGTTGATTTTGTTTTTTAGATGTGCTAGCTAGTAAATCTGCTACTGTGAAAAGTGATATTTGTATATTTGTTAATATCAGTTTTCACAGGAGACTGACTCAGCTGGGACAAGCTGGGGGACAAATTAAGCCCTAGGTGGGGAGGGAGGCAGGGAGGACCAGGAGCGATGTGGGAGTGAGCCCAGGGCTGGAGTTTGAAGCCGTGCAGCTGGGGGATGGAGTTTGCCGCCACATGGCTAACACCTGCCACCCACCACCACCACCCAGGGCCGAAGCCTAAGCCCTATTGCCCCCAGGAAGGTGGAGAGCTCACACTGGTTGCCTGTTCCTACAGTGTTTGTGACTCAGGAGGGGGCAGGGACCAGCCACTGCTAGTGGCCTTGGGGAGGGACAGCTGCTTTGCTTCACTTCCCCCACATTGCAACCTAGGAGGCTGTGGCCACAAGAAAAGCCCCTTGTGGCCACATGCGAGAAACGCTGGACTACCCTAATATGTAGTTTAAAAAAACCAACCAACCAACCCAAGGAACCTTTGGATTATGAAACAAGAGGGATGAGAATGTAAATTGACTGGTCACTCTGACTGCAAGAGTAACACAGATTTGAAAAGTACATACTGCTCCTTTGTCAAGTTAATCACTGATCTCCTGAGTCACTTAAAATATGTTTCATGTTGATCAGTCAAACCTGCACATCCTGCATTGTTACTAAAGCATACTTTGGCACAGAACTAATCATATATCTGTTTCCAGGAAAGAGTTGAATTTTCATGCCAGACAACAACTGATAACAGAACATTGAGTCAAACATCTAAAATGTGACACTATCAGTCTTATAGCACCTTCACAGCCTACTGAGTACAGGTACCTTGTTTTACCTGGAATCTTTAAAAGCTCTTGGCTAGAAATTTTGAAACTCTTCGAAAAATTCTAAGAGTCAAAGGAAATTTTGCTAAAAAATACACCAGTTTTTACCTCCTCTTGCTGTACTCAGTAATCTCTTTGGCAGGTTCAGCCTGAGAGGTCATGGACCTAATTCAGCAGTCTCATAGACTTTAAGGTCAGAAGGTACCATAATGATCATCTAGTCTGACCTGCTGCACATTCCAGGCCACAGAACCTTTTCCACCCACTCCTGTAATAGACCCATAATCTCTGGCTGAGTTACTGAAATCCTCAAATCATGTTTTAAAGGCTTCACATTACAGAGAAACCACAATTTACATTTCAAGTGACCCAGGTCCCATGCTGTAGAGGAAGGGGAAACCTCTCTGCCAATCTGACTAGTGGGAAAATTCCTTTCCAACTCCAAATATAGTGATCTGTTAGACCCTGAGCATGTGGGCAAGACCCAGCAGCTAGAACCCTGGGAAAGAATTCTCTCTGGTAACTCAGAGCCCTCCCCATCTAGTGCCCTGTCTCCAGCCACTGGGGAATCTTGCTACTGGCAGTTGCTAATGGGCCACATGCCATTGTATGCAGTCCCATCATACCATCCCCTCCATAATCTTATCAAGCTCAGTCTTGAAGCCAGTTAGGTTTCTTTGTCCCCACTGCTCTCCTTGGAAGGCTGTTCCAGAACTTCTAACCATCAGAGAAGTGAAGTCATCTAATTTCCAAGCTTAAAACCTGTCGATGGCCAGTTTATATCCATTTGTTTTTCTGTCCACATTGGTGCTTAACTTAAATAATTCCTCTCTCTCCCTGGTATTTAGCCCTCTGATGTATTTTTAGAGAGCAATCCTATCTCCCCTCAGCTTTCTTTTGGTTAGGCTAAACAAGCCAAGCTCTTTGATTCTCCTCTCATAAGGTAACTTTTCCATTCCTTGGATCATCCTAGTAGCCCTTCTCGGCACCTTTTCTAGTTTGAAATGATCTTTCTTCAATGTGGAATACCAGAATTGCACACAGTATTCCAGATGAGGTCTCACCAATGCCCTTTATAGTGGTACTAATTTACCCTATTTCTATTGGAAATACCTCACCTGCCTGATGATGATGTGGTACTAGGATGCCTTTGTAATGGCCACATCACATTGTTGGCTCATAATTATCCTGTGATCAACCAATATACCCAAGTCTTTCTGCTCCTCTGTCTCTTCCAACTGATAGGCCTACAGTTCCCTAAATGCATGACTTTGTACTATTAAATTTCATCCTGTTTCTGTTTTCAGAGTCCTCCAGATCTTCTTGTATGATATTCTGGTCCTCCTCCATATTGGTAATACTTCTCAACTTTGTCATCTGCAAATTTTATTAGCACAGTCTTCCTTTTTGTGCCAAGGTCAGAAATAAAAATGATTGGTCCTAAGACTGATCCCTAATGAACTCCACTAGTAACCTCCCTCCAGCCTCATGGTTAATCTTTCAGTATGACCTGTTGTAGTCTCCCCTTTAACCAGTTCCTTGTCCACCTTTCAATTCTCATATTAATCCCCATCTTCTCCAATGTAACTAATATTTTCCCATGTGGAACTGTATCAGATGCTTTACTGAAACCCAGATGGATTTGTCTAAAAAATCAGTTATCTTCTCAAGGAGGAGATCAGGTTGGTCTGGCTGGTGTGATGTATTGTTTGTAATCAGTCAATCAGTCGGTTCCTATGCTTACCCTTAAGTGTTGTGCTGAATGATGATAAACTTAAGTACATGCATAAATGCTCTGCTAGACTTGGGCCTAACAGCAGGTCAGGTCTTTCCGGGTGAGGCCCTGCTGCTCCAATCCGCCTCCAGTCCTTTGCACTCTCATTCTTACCTCAGAAAGATCTATTGCTAAGTTAAGTCCACACCTCTTATGTTTTTCTCTGTGCATGCGCTTTAAAATGGGAGAACAGAAACTGAAAGAGAGCTTAAATTTTTCCTTTTTTTTCATGTAGGATTTTTCACAGCAAATAGTAAACTTAACCTGTCTCTGTTGAACTCGGATGGCTGCTAAAATAATTAGGCTTTGCTCTATATAGGTAATTGAATATTTGAGTCTTAACAATACTAAAATGTCAAAGCACAAAATTACTTTACTATTAAAACCTAACTCCATGCATTACTTTTTAAAAAGACTGTTTGTCTCATGAGAATTTTCTTCCTGAAGCTACTAACTAAAGTGTGAACTGTATGTCTACAAAGTATTGCACTATTTAAAAGATAATAAATTGCTGGATTGGAACCTTATTTTCAAAACACATAGGCCCAGATTTTTATAAGTATTTAGGCATTGCAGTGCTCAGTAACACCTAACTGATTTAGGAGCCTAGGACCTTTTTAGAATGAGATTTAGGCTGCTAAACTAGGTCAGCATTGCAATGCTGAGTGCTGCACTGCCTTAAATACCTTTAAAAATCTGCGCTTTAAGCATGTGGTCTATTGAGACCTCCTTGGTAGTTGGGGGGAGGGGCTGGAGTGGGGAATCAAAACCAAGCAACAGAGGTGAGATCCTCAGCAAAAGGATCTTTCTTTGACAAAATGGCTGTAGAATCAAAAGCTGGAGAATGAAGGATGTTTATGTAAAAAAAATATAATATACATTTTTTTCTGGCAGCTGACAGCAGTCAGAGAATAAAACAAGATCTTCCTGCTGTGAGTAAGCTGTGTGCTTGTTTGAGTTAGAGCCCATAGCCTTTCATCTTCTGCAGACTGGAGTTCAAATGCAGATTGAAATTCTGGTGGCCTTACAGGAGCCCGGCTTGATGAAATGGAAAATTACCATCTGGTTTGTGCAATTAGTGTTTTAGAGGCTGCTAATTTCTTTGGGAAATGTTGTCTCTATGCTAAACTTAAATGACTTGCATTTGTACTGTTGACAGGTTAAAGGAAAGTTCAGCAACAACAAAACTTCTCAATCACTAGCTGTCTCTTCTAGGTGTTTCCTCTAATGCTGGCTCATTGTCAAAGTAACAGACTTGCAAGTTGATGGAAAGTATTTTACAAACTGTATTTGCTGAGGCAATAATAGTATTTTACAAAAGGAGCTGGCTAATGAACTTACCACCAGACAGTCATGTGTTTGCACAGGAATGACGAGGCGTGATGGTTAGAACTGCCCCTCCCCCACCCGTAGGCTTAGCTGTTTCTGCATGAGAACAGACTCCCCCGCAGCAAAAAATAATCAGCTGTGAACCAGTTGTAATACTTTTCTTCAGCATCTGCAGATTTCTTCCATGATTGGGAGGGGGAATCATAAACATGCCCTCAATTGCAATGTATCCTCTTTCTTTTGGCAACAAAGCTGACTTTCCTCTGCGGAATGAGCTCACTGCATGTGAGCACTCTCTCTTATGATGATCATGGGGGTGGGAATTGGAGACAAGAACAGGAAGTTTGCTTTTAGAAAAAAATCCACAGAAACATGGTGTTTCTATGATTTATAAATCTTCTCACTTCAGAGATTTTTCTGCCTGGGCACAGTACAGACAGCAGGCTGGTCTACGCTACCACTTAAGATGGTGTAACTTACATCACTCAGGGGTGTGAAAAAGACCCCCCCCCGAGCAATGCAGTTACATCGTCTTAAGTGCTGTCCACAATGGCGCTGTGTCTGCAGGAAACACTTAAGGAATGGGATGGAAAATACTGTGTGATCTGCTGATCGCCACATCTCAAGAGAGAGATTTCAGAATTAAAGGTGGTTCACAGCAGAGTATCCAAAAATGATAAGGGGCATGGAAGTTGTCTTCTGTGAATAGATAGGAAACTTTTGCTTTCCCTGTCCCATAACTTGAGGGGATTCAGTTAAATTAAAAGCTTGCAAATTCAGAACTGATGAAAGGAAATACTTTTGCATACTGTGTGTAATTAGAATGTGGAAACTAATTACAACAGGAAGGTGATGAGGCCAAGAATTTAGAAAGAACCAAAAGGGATTGGATGTTTGCATGGATAATGAGACTATCCAGTTAACGCTAACACATTTTGTAAGCGATGCTAAACCTCATGTTTAAGGAGTTAAGAGACCAGGATGAGAGGTAATGTGGGGCCATGTTACCCCACATCTGCCTACTTTGTGGTTTTTACAGTTTCCTGTGAAGTATCTGGAATTGGTCACCGTGAGAGACAGGAGACTGCTTTAGATAGCTCAGGGGTCAGCAACCTCTGGCATGCAGCTCGCCAGAGTAAGTACCCTGGTGGGCTGGGCCAGTTTGTTTACCTGCCACGTCTGCAGGGTTCGGCCAATGGCGGCTCCCACTGTCTCTGGTTCGCCGTCCCAGGCCAATGGGGGCAGCAGGTAGTGACGCGGGATGAGGGATGTGCTGGCTGCGGCTTCCCGCCACCGCCATTGGCCTGGGACGGTGAACTGCGGCCAGTGGGAACCGCGATCCGCTGAACCTGCCAACGCGACAGGTAAACAAACTGGCCCGGCCCGCCAGGGTGCTTACCCTGTCGAGCTGTATGCCAGAGGTTGCCGACCCCTAAGATAGATCATCTTGGATCCAGTGTGGCAATTCCTGTTTTCCCAACTCGGGAAAGAGTTTCAATCCAAACTTTGAGTTTAAATCTACACTTGGTCTGAGGTATTTAAGAATACAGTGTTAAAAAAACCAACCAAACAAAAAAACGCCCAGCACTGGTTTAGCACACACTCACTGAACTATCATGTTATTTCTCATGTATCTCTCTGACTTGTTCATGACTGAAACTTTCCAGAACCAGTAAGTCAATATTTCACAAAGAGGAACAGCTTAGTGGCCACACACAGCTCAGCTTAGGTAATTGAAGACTTCTTGTTGGCTTTTTAATTTTGAGAGGAGACAGGAGGAGATTTGTGGAGATACTATACTCTGAAACAATTATAGGGGTTAATTTTGTTTGAGATGTCCTCAAGAGAGGGGAAAAATACACTTGTTCAGTCTTTGGAGAACAATGTTTTAATTTGGAAACCTGCTGTTTAGTATAGATGAGTTGGAAAAAGTCTGAGGTTAACCTTGGATTGAGTGAAGATGTATAGTTCAAGACTTATTCTTTTTCTGTTTGAGTACCAAGCTGGGGTTGAGGAAGGCCTGGAAAAAATAGCATAGGGAAGAAGGTGCTATGTCTGCACTGTACCCTTCCACCCTTCCCCAAAATGAATAAAGTATTTAAAGAATGTGGCTAATTTCACAATTCATAAATGGTCAATCAAATTTCAACTCAGTGTTTAATAACCTTGTACGCTTTCAGTAGTGGTGAATGATCAAGGGACTCTGTGTGTGTGTGTGTGTGTGTGTGTGTTGTGGGTTTGTTTGGTGTCGTGTCTTTTGTTTTTAACTATAGTGAAAACTTTTTGGTGGGGACGGGACTTGTGGGAGAGAAACATGGACTGTGAGATACGCAATGAGGTATGGAGCCTTTCATTGCACAAAGAATAGGAGTACTTGTGGCACCTTAGAGACTAACAAATTTATTTGAGCATAAGCTTTCGTGGGCTAGAACCCACTTCTTCGGAAGCATAGAAAGGAACATGTATTGAGGAGATATATATACACATACAGAGAGCATGAAAAGGTGGGAGTTGTTTTACCAACTCTGAGAGGCCAATTAAGTAAGAGAAAAAAACTTTTGAAGTGATAATCAAGATAGGACTTCTTATCAAACTGTCTGTACTGGGCTATCTTGATTACCACTTGATCTCCATTATTACTGGGCTATCTTGATTATCACTTGATTATCACTCCCACCTTTTCATGCTCTTTTCATGTTTACGCAACAACCACTAACTGCCACTTTTCTAAACTTCTCTTTTTAAGTCACTTAAGGGCTTGATGCAGGATAATATCACACCCAGAGCCTTATGAACTTTCAAGCAATTCTAGCTATGCCAGCATTTCACCTTCAGTTGAAATTGTAAACTTAGTAATTCCACACTGGACTTGTGCCATATGTTAAACAAGACATTGTTTATATGGAATTTCACAAGAAAAGGCATTGATTCAACAATAGAGAAAAATGTAGTATTTGCTCTCATTAAAGAAGATGTTGGGAATGAAAGGATCCTGTTTTTTTTTCCCCCTGAGTCCCAGTGACCACCTGTGTTTTCAGGGAGTGCTGAATGGGACTCTCTTGGGGTTTGATCAAAGCTTTTCCTATAGATCCTATGTTAAGGTTCTTTCTCTCACTGCTGTGGTTGTAAGATTCATCTGCAGTGACTGAACGCTTGCAAATCTGGGAAGCAAGACTTGGACCAGGTAATTAACTTTAGGTCTTGCATGTGGCACAGCAGAGCTGGTCAAAGGAAGTGGTTTTTTGTTTTTTAACTTGAGTGAACTTTAGCACACATGTAATTTGGCACTCTTCACCATAGGTGCTGCAGACTGAAGTTTTTAATAGCAGGACAAACTAGGCAGTGGGCATGCAAGCTTTTCCTACCCTGCCTCATCAGTATTTCTCTCTTGTTTTGGAAAAAGCAACTCTAGAAGTGAAAATATTGAGTCTCCATGTCTCTTTTGAAGTTTGGGCTCTCTCTGCCTGAATGACAGGATGGATCACTCAGTAAATTACCCTGTTCTTTTCACTCCCTCTCAAGCATCTGGCACTAGCCACTGTTGAAAGGCAGGATACTGGGCTAGACGGGCCATGTATTCTTATTACAATATAGCCAAATGTGGTGATGAGTCTTACAATGTAGACATCTGTCTCTTAAGTATTGGACTGAAACCACAACTTGCTTCACATAGGCCATCAAATGTCTTGTGTGTGAAGACCTTCAACTGCTACTAATCTAGACCACATTCTAACTAGTGACCTGAACGTGGGCTCCAATATATGCGTCTTTGACATAAATGTAGACTAGGATGCACTCAACAAGTCTGAGCGCTTCGCTTTGATTTTACATTCTTTTTGCAGATAAAAGGGAAGCTCACACTATATTGCAAATTAGTGTTACAACTCTGTGAGAATTTTTATAGGACCCTATACTGGAACAGAAATTTAGAATCTTTAATTTCATATCACTAAAACAGGCTAAAGACTGTACAAATACTTTACAGTGAACCAAAATTTCTATATTTCTGGGGTCTGTTTCTTTTGTTTTATTTCTTAGTCTAGAAAGGGTCATGCCTGTGAGAAGCAAGTACCCATCTTTCATTTTTCATGAGCTTTTCCATCTTGAAAACACCCCATTAGTGTCTTGCACCACATCATGTTTTCAGATAGATTCCTTCCTCTTCCAAACTTTTGCCAGCCCATAGCTTGATGCTGTCAGAAGATGAGAGCAGCTTTGTATAATGAAGTGGATAAGATTCTATCAGAGAGACCCAAAAGCACTTCTAATGGATGGATTACTATATCCCTTTAGAGGGAAAAAACCTCATTGGGACTTAAAATGTAATCAGTATTCCTGTGTTTTGGGACTGACTTTCCTACCAAATATGGATAGTATGCCTTTCATACTATATGCTGTCCAGCCGTCATCCAACACACTCTTGTACAGTTTTTCCAAAAATAGTGATGTAAGGTACTGCTGAAATAGTAAGTTACGTTTTATTTTGCTGTTAACATGTCTCTCCAGTATTTAAGAGTTCTGCATTATGTGTGGCAATGTGTCAATAATTAATAAGTAAAATAAAATACAAGCTATTTCATTTCACTAAATCATTGTGTCTGAAATAAAGGTCTGGGTTGGTGAGAACTGCCGATGAATGCCTACCCTCAAAGTTGTCATTATAGGACTCAGTGAAGCATGCTGATAGCAGGAGCAAGGGAAATTAATCTGTAGGTCACCTTGAACAAGGGAACTCTTTAATTGTATTGTTCAGTAATACACATTTACATTCCATTTTGAAGGCTATCTGACTTATGCTATATAATAGCTGTTCACTTGTACACTATCCAAGGTTCACAGTTACTTAAACTTGTCTTGCCAAATCCACTATCCTTCAATATAGAGAAATTAAGCCATGTGTGGGCTTTATGTCTGGGCTGACTAGACCAAAACACAGTTGGGGCAGGTAAGATCTCCTGGCCTATGGTTAGGAATGGGGCAGGTGAGGCTCGCTGCCTAGGGCCATAGGTCTGCTGGCTGTTCTGCTCAGGCTGCTTGATGAAAGAATTCTCAGGATCAGTGCTGCAAATTTTTCCTCTTTCTATGGTTGGTTAAAAGTGCTTAAACCAACCAATAAGGAAGACTCTTTTTGGATTGACAATTTGATATTTTATGACCGTCAGGGATTGAATGAAGCAGTTGCTGTCTCTTCAAAGACAAATTAGGTTAGAATAAATTATTTGTATATCTGTCAGGATTCCCAATTCAGAGTCATCACGTGGCATTTTTTTAAAATGGTTTACTTTGTCATGGATCCATTTGGCCGTTTTCATAAATTAATGGCTCCAAGGTTTTACCCCACTTTACTGGTTTGTGTTGGCCTCCAAAAATAAAAAATAGAGACTTATTCCCTTCACTCTACTTATGTCCATGTTGCAAGGCTGTGGACAATATTTCAAGACTCATTAAGGACTGTTTAAAATAAACCCAAAAGGGAAACCAACTTATGCCTTATTTATCTGACCGTAACAGCAGGGTTTCATTTTACAAGTCATAGTCTAGTTGTAACCTTAGAGAAGAGTCACTTGCAGCTGTTATCTGCCCAGCCAGCCCATCAGCCTGTATTCAGTATTCATCATCACTTTCTTATATTAAAGAAGAAGACTGTATTACAAGTTAACTTGCAAGACTCACTTCTTGGTTTTTAATACTACCGAGACTGATCATTTGTGACACCAACTACCATGCTGCCATCAACTGATAGATATCTCTCCAGCTGTTCCTGGCAGATCTAGGCTCTCGGGTTGTCTGTTGATTAATCACTAGGGGAAGAGGAAGAACTATGGTTTGTTAGTATTTTTAGGGGTTTTTTTTTGTTTGTTTGTTTGTTTGTTTTTTTTGTGGTGGTAGTTTATTCTTCTGTATTTGTACTGGTACCAGTATTTGCTGACCAGCTTTTCTTGCCTCCTGGCTCTTTATGGTCTAATTCCTTGAGTTCAATTTGAAACACTGCCATCCCTCTCCTGTAAAAATGGAAAGTGACTGCCTTGCTGAATACTTCCTTTTTTACTTCAAATGGTGTGCACCTGTTGGTGTAGCAATGTACTTTATTTCACCTTGTTTGCTTTGGGTTGGAATTCATACTATTCAATTGAACATGACCAATTTTTAGAATGTAAACTCTTTAGGATTGCCTTCCTATGTGCGTACAATAGCCAGTGCATAGGAACCTGATCCTCATACTAAATATTTAATTTTGCCATGCGCAAGGGTGAGGGAAGTTTGATAGTGTCACTGCTGTATTAAAGAAGTGTGGCAAAGGGAAGCCCAAAATGGACTTTATGTGCTAACTTGGCTTTAAAATTCAGTGATGCAAGCCAATTTCTGATAGATGAAGGTTGAAAAACAGTGCATTGTAAGAGTGGATGCTACCTCTCATGCCTCAGTGCCATGGCACGTGTTCTGTCCTTTCAGTGACATCTCCGAAGATTGTGTGTGTGTGTGTTTAAATACCTAGTACTGATCTCAGATGCCTATTCCCTTGTCTAGCGAGGACTAGTATAGATCAGACGCGTAGGTAGGAACATTAAAGGATATATGTACAAGTCAGAGCTCATTTCCTTAGTTTCCAGTATTGGTACTGATTGTAGGAGAGTAAGTATTACCCATACAGGGATGGTGGAAAATAAAGTGCGGTATTACAAGAAAATGAATTGGTGGTGGGTGTGTAAGCTGAAAGAGGAAACTCTTCTATTCAAGTTCTTATACGGCAGTGCTTACCATAGTATTTGAGTGACTTCTAGAAAGCACATTAAACAGTGTGGCTCGGCCCCTTGTGTGGCTCTCTTCCTCTTCCCAAGGGGAAATTGTGTGGGGATTTTTAAAATCTATTTATATTATACAGTACAGCATGTAGATGCTGTTATGAAAGCAACGGGAAGGTCATAGAAATACGCCTTGTGTGTGGAGTGGAAGGTGATGTTTGTAGTGGTTCTGAGACCCTGCAAGAGTTGGTTGAACAGTCTTGGACTGGCCCCTGAGAAAGCTCTGTGTCCTGCACAGGTGAATTTCATCCTTGTGCCTGAGGAGCAGAGTTGGTGACCACAGACCTCATCCCAGAACTTCTAGGTGATCTTTAGGTATCCTGGACCCAAACTGTTGAGTGCTTTGAATATAAGAACAGAGACTTTGAAATTGACCCTGTATTCTAGAGAGAGCTAGTATAGAGAGGACAGGTCTGATGGGCTTACTGTAGGGCTCCAATGGGCTCCTGTTTCTGTGAGACTCATTACTTCATTCTTGACTAATTGGAGTTCCCTGAGAGCTGATTGCCTCATGAGTGTAGTCCAGTCAGAGGGTGGCAAAGTTGTGTGGTACTTGACTGTCTACCAGGGTGGGATGCAATCTCCTAGCCAGCCATAGATGGTAGACTGCATTGATTGCAGAGGCTGCTATGTGAAAGCTTAGCATCAATAAGGACTCCAGGGGTACTCTTAAGCTCAACTGACTTGTTGTTGTGCATCTTCAAACAATGGAGACTATGCTGTGACTGCAAACTCCTCCAATGCCTTCCGCTACTAATTAGCACAACCTCTTTCATGCTTTGGTTCAGCTTCAGCCAGCTGTTCTTCACCAGAAACTGATCTCAGTCAGTCATGGGAACAGCTTAGTGGTTGTGGTGATGTTTGTTATGAAGGATAGACAGAGCTGTGGGTCATCTGCATATTGTTGCCACTCAGGTCCATGATAACTCTCTAGTTTTCCTAGTGGATATATGTAGGGGTTGATCAGTTCTGGAGACACTAAAGAAGTCACCCTGAATGCAGTGGTCTTGTAGTCATGTTGGTCACAGGAAATTAGAAAGACAAGATGAGTGAGGTGATATCTCTTTTATTGCACCAAGCTCTGTTGGTGAGAGAGAGGGAAGCTTTCACACTTGCACAGAGCTCTTCAGGTCTGGGAACCTACTCAGAAAGTCACAGCTAAATACAAGGTGGAACAGATTGTTCAGCATAAGTAGTTAACACTTATTTCAAGAGATGATTCATAATGGCAACAAAAATCAAATGTTGCTCTTTAATTTCTAGAATGCAGTCTCTTCTTAGTGTTCTTGCCAGGCTGATAAAAATACCTGTATATGAATAACTCAATGTGTTAGAATATGTTAGAAACAAGATTAGCAGGGCTGGCTCCAAGGTGGCCCATGGAAGAGGGTGGCACATCTGGCTCTTCAGTGGCAGGTCCCTCAGTCCCTCCCAAAGGGTAGGACCTGCCGCCAAATTGCTGCTGAAGAATGAAGTGGTGGCAGTAGAGTGCTGATTGCAGCTTTTTAATTTTTTTTTTTTTTGCTGCTTGGCGGCAAAAAGCCTGGAGCCGGCCCTGAAGATTAGTATCTCATTTAATGCGTTTCATCTCAGAAGCTTGAAAGGTGTTTCGCCCATGGGAAAAAAAATTAGCTGGTGCTTAGCACCCACTGGCAGTCAAGTTTTCCCCCCACCCTGAGTGCCTCCAGTCTGCCAGCAGCCCCGTAGATCAACTCCTCCCTCCTAGAGCCTCTTGCCTACTGTGATCAGCTGTTCTGCGGTGTGCAGGAGGTGCTAGGAGGGGGGAGGAGGAGGAGCAGGGATGGGGTGCACTCAGAGGAAGGGCAGGAACTGGGCGGAAAGAGGTGGAGTGGGGGCTTGGAGGAAGGGGTAGAGTGTGGGCAGGGCCTCCGGCTAAGTAGGTGTCGAGTGCACCCGTGAGGAAAGTTGGAAGCCAGCGCTTGTACCTTAAAAAGCAAATGATTTAATCCAGATGCTGAAAATTAAAACTAAAATAGGAAGGATCCTTAATCTGTGAGGCAGCTGATGTTAACTAGTTTGCTAAATCTTTTAACTGTAGTAACATGAGAGCAGTAACAAGGTCATTTCTGTTATACTCACTGACTAGAGGGAGGGATTTCAGAATGACTGTTGATTAAAAGAAGAAATGATGTCTTGTAAAGTGACTGCCCTCAACTAAAATTAACAATGTCAGTATCTGTGTGGGTGATTGAGAAGGCAAAGTTCACATTGCTATTGAACTGATCTCAAGATAAACTTGCAACCTAAGCAGAAGTAAGAATTTCTAAATTTAAAAGCTGACAAGATAAGTGAAGCAGATCTCCCGTATTGAGCAATTTGAATGGAAACAAGTTAGCCCAGGAAGGTTTTGTTAATAGGATCTTTGCTGCTACTGATCGTCAGAAGTGTCTGTCCTTCTCTAAAGCAGACCAAAAGATAATTTGAGGTAGACACGCGCCGGCTAGGGAAGCGACTGGGCTGCCGCTGGGTATGGAGCGAGGAGCGGCAGGAGCTGGGAGTTCTGGTGCCGCATATCGAGACGGAGGGCAGCATCACCGTCAGCCCTGGAGCCAGAGGCGTGCTGGAGAAGTCCCTCAAGGCCGCCGTCCACGCGCTCTACGTGGACACCCTGAGGAAAAAACCTACATGGCAAGCCTTTGAGTGAGCAGAGCATAGTGGGACTCTCCAGCAACCACTCTCTCCCGCAGGCAGCTTCACTACCGATTCGCGATCTGGCGGTTCTACCACCGCGCACCGGTTAAAACTGCGGTCCCGCTCAACTGGACCATCTGTACACGGGAAACGCGGGGACAGCGCTGCAGGAAGGCGGGTAACCCTGGAGACCGCTGACCCATGTCCACTGTCAGCGCAAGCCCACTCCAGAGCCGGCAAGCTGACGCACAAACGCGTCCAGGACGCCTAGTGAAAGGCCATCAGCCCCAACACCTCAGTAGAGAATTGCAGTCAACCGACCATCCCCCTGCACGACAGCCCCGCTGCGCCCAGTAGTATCGGCGTCACGGACGAGGAGCGGAAAAGAATCATACCTTGTTGACAGGACGACCTCCGTCGAGAACAGGACCCCGTGTGTTCCGCAAGCCGAGCCCGTAAACTCGAAAAAAATATGCCTCCCTTAGACTGACACTTGCGGGCAAAGGGCTACGAGTTTACAAACCGACGCCCTGATCGTCGGGGCGCTAGGCGCCTGGGAACCATGTAACAACATCAGTACTATTAAGGCATGTGGGGTGGGGCCGTCGCTATGCGCCGACTCATGAAGACGTTGATGGCTCGGGACACTATCTTGGTGGTCCAGGGACAATTTACAGACCAACCATCAAACCTCGGCCACCCGACTAATACCAGGAGTGAGCTGAATTGTGGCTTTTCTGCTTGCACTCCACGGTGGGGGAGGGGGGAAACCTACAACCCCTCCTATTAAATTCATATCCCCTGAGTCCTGACCCACTGAACTGGATCCACCAACGGTGAGGGATCACCTTGTCCCATTACCGGCCGCTTACTCTAAATCATTGCTAATGTGTAACCCATTAGATGACGATGTAAACCTCACTGTCTTCTATAACTAATATTGACTCCCACCTCCACCTGTACATACCCGCATGGGGAACATTACAGACTGTATGTACTATATGAACACCATAACCAAGATACCGAGCGTCCCACCACTACACTCTGTATCGTTCCCCGAACTAATTGACTGACACAATGCAAACTCTTTTATCATTTTATTTAAATATTTTAATAAACTTTAATCTGTTGTCCGAGCACAGTTTACACAACGAATGCCTAAGAAAGCAAACTTTAAAAACAGTAATATTTCTAATTAAAAAAGAACATTATCCTCTTCTTGGGGATTGTTGGCTTCTCTTCAAAAGAAATTGGATCAAATAATACAGAGGGCTTTGAGTGTTTATGGTTAAAGACATGAGTAGGAACAACTACAGAGTGAGCTGAATGTTCCTTATATGCAGACCTAGAATTTCATTTAGTCTATAAGAGGCGCTGCAAGCGATAAAAGAATAATCCACATCCTGTAAACATAAAGCAATACCATTTATTTAAATATTTGTGGATGTTTTCTACATTTTCAAATATATTGATTTCAATTACAACACAGAATACAATGTGTACAATGCTCGTTTTATATTTGATTACAAGTATTTGCACTATAAAAATAACAAAAGAAATAGTGTTTTTCAATTTGCCTAGTACAAGTATTATAGTGCAATCTCTTGATCATGAAAGTTGAACTTACAAATGTAGAATTATGTACAAAAAAAGCTGCATTCAAAAGTAATGTAAAATTTTTAGAGCCTGCAAGTCCATTCAGTCCTACTGCTTTTCCAGCCAATTGCTCAGACAAACAAATTTGTTTAAATTTCCAAGAGATAATGCTGCTCGCTTCTCGTTTATGATATTACCTAAAAGTGAAAACAGGCATTCTCATGGCACTATTGTAGCCAGGATCGCAAGATATTTACATGCAAGATGCGCTAAATAGTCATATGTCTCTTAATGCTTCAACAGCCATTCCAGAGGACATGTGTACATGCTGATGACAGGTTCTGTTCGATAACAATCCAAAGCAGTGCGGACAGGTGCATGTTCATTTTCATCATCTGAGTCAGATGCCACCAACAGAAGGTTGATTTTCTTTTCTAGTGGTTCGGGTTCTGGAGTTTCTGCATTGGAGTGTTGCTCTTTTAAGACTTCTGAAAGCATGCACCACACCTCATCCCTCTCAGATATTGGAAAGCACTTCAGATTCTTAAACTGTAGCTATCTTTAGAAATCTCACATTGGTATCTTTGCGTTTTGTCAAATCTGCAGTGAAAATGTTCTTAAAATGAACCTGTGCTGGGTCATCATCCGAGACTGCTATAACATGAAATATATGTCAGAATGCTGGTAAAACAGAGCAGGGGACATACAATTCTCCCTCAAGGAGTTCAATCATAAATTTAATTAATGCATTATTTTTTTAATGAGCATCATCAGCATGGAAGCATGTCCTCTGGAATGGTGGCCGAAGCATTTAGGGGCATACAAATGTTGAGCATATGTGGCACGTAAATACCTTGCAATCCTAGCTACAAAAGTGCCATGCAAATGCCTGTTCTTACTTTCTAGTGACATTATAAATAAGAATCAGGCAGCATTCTCTCTTGCAAATGTAAACAATCTTGTTTGTCTTAGCGATTGGCTGAATAAAAAGTAGACCTGAGTGGACTTGTAGTCTTTGAAGTTTTATATTGTTTTCTTTCTGAATGCAGTTATATTTAAAAAAAAAAAAAAAAAAAAAAAAAAAAAGAAAAAATCTACATTAGTAAGTTGCATTTTCATGACAACGAGATTGCAATACAGTATTTATATGAGGTGAATTGAAAAATATTATTTACAGTGCAAATATTTATAATAAAAATATACATTTTGATTTCAGTTACAACACATAATACCATATATATAAAAATGTAGAAAAACATCCAAAATGTTTAATACATTTCAATTAGTATTCTATTGTTTAACAGTGTGATTAAAACTGCGATTAATAGCGATTAATTTTTTAAATCATGATTAATTTTTGAGTTAATTATGTGAGTTAATTGCTATTAATCGACAGCCCTAGTCTAAAGATAAAAGTATGACTCTGTATCTAGCTTCTTTGTATGTGAACCAAACAGTCAATATTTGAGTGTTCAATCAAATTCCCTGTTACAATGAATTATTGGGTTCTGCCTGAAGTTGCAGCTCTAATCAAAAATAAGTTCTGTTGTTTCGTCTATACTGCTTTAAACAGCAGTCTATTTCAAACCATGTGTATCATGTTAATCGGGCTAATGATTCTGTGGATTTAAGCAGTCAGTCTTCTGTCAAAGAACTGACTTATGTAGTTTTTGCTTTACAGCAGTTATAATATAAGCATCAGTATAAAATTATTTTGCAATTATTTGTTTCAAAGACTTTCTTAACCATAATCTCATGTTATCAACCTATCTGAAATCCCTACTGTGCTACATTTTTAAATCAACTGAATGCCTTGCATAAATCAGTTCTGATTTTTTTTTTTTAAATTTGATTTAGAATCAACATCTGTGCAATGTTTCTTATAAAGGCCCAATGGTATAATCTTTTTTAAAAAGCATAAGAATGCTCTGTGAAGTTGGAATCCTGTCATTTAATTCTACACCAGTTGCTTTAATCAGACTTCAGTGTTAAGATAACATTTTTTCATTCATCTGAAACTTCACTGTGGGTCATGGAGGTGGGGTATGTAAATATTAGTCTTTCTCTCAGTTTGTACTGTAAATAAACTGCAAATAGAACTGTCCTCCCTGCTGCCAGAGTTGTAGGTTTAAGGTTTTCACTCTCGATTGGCTATTGCTATATTTTCCAATACCTGGGGAGTCCTTGAGCTTCTAGAAGGAAAGGGAAACCTGAGTCTGAAGTCTCTGAGATGCTTCCTTCCATTTTAGAACCTGCTTTTACATCTAAGGCAGCAGCCCATGAAAGCGTCTTAGTCAAAATGGGTAGCTTGGGGCAACGTACACACATTCCCTTGCTAAATGAAAGTGACTCTGTTAGAATGGTGTAAGGGTCAGTTGGAACTTTGGCAGCAAATGCAGTTTTCTACAGTTCTATACTAAGTCTTCACTGGCTGGAAAGATGCCACGTAGGGAGAAAGCAGGAATATTTGCTGAATAGTAGGTCGCATTAATTATAAGGTATGACAGGAGGTAAAGACTCATCACAAGGCATATATGGAAAAAGTGGAAGTGGAAATTAAAGTTTTGGTGGGAACTTTGACTTTTTTAACTCAGTGGTATGCGTGTGTTTAATAGCTCAGAACTTAATATTTCGTTAATGTAACCTTAAGCCTATCTTTCCACTCTTGAACAGGAAATTATTTTGGTGTGTTCAGCAGAATATTTGGCTGACACTTCGGATAATGCGGAAAAAACCTCTTCTTGGGTCAGGCTCCTTGGTGAGCTGTGCTATTCATAGTTTTCTCAGAATAGCAGTTCTCTTTTGTGTCTGTAACCACGCTTGATGTTCATCCTCTTTTTCTCTTCTCTATTCGTGGCCACAGTTTCTCTTAGCACACTTTATAGAGGATCTTTGCAGTTCCTTTGCCCAATGAGTGGGATCCCTCGGGTTTGTTTTTGGCCCAGTGCTATTCAATATGTTGATCACTGAACTGGAGGAAAACACAAATTCATTGCTGGTAAAATTTGCAGATTACACAAACTAGTGGAGCTGTAAATAATAATTGGTTGATTCTACAGAGTGATCTGGATCTCATGGTAAACTGGGCTCCCTTGGGCAACATGCTTTTTTAAAAATGCAAGGTTGTCCATCTAGGAACCAAAACTGTAGGTCACACTTACAGGATGAGGGTCTGTAATTTGGAAAGCAGTGACTCAGAAAAAGATGTCAGGGTCATGGTGAATAACAAGCTGAACAGTGCTCTCTTAGCCACTACACCACACTGAGATCACAAGGTTATTCTTGGAAGTATAAGCAAGGGTTTATACAGTAGAAGTAGGGTGTTAATAGCCCTGCATATGGTGCTAGGGAGACCAGTGTTGGAGTACTGTGTCTAGTTTTGGTGCCAGCACTCGTAAGAGGATGTTGACAAATTGGAGCAGGTTCAGAAAAGAGCTGCAAGAATATTGGTCAGTCTGGAAAATCTGCTTTACGTGGATGGAGAGACCAAAGGATCTTAATCCCATTTATTTTAATGAAGAAAAGTTTAAGAAGTGACTTGATCATGGTCTAGAATTACCTCCTTGGGAAGAAAATTTCTGATAATAGACAGTTATTTAAGTTCGATAAAGGCATACCAAGCTCGAGTTGGTGAAATCTGAAGCTAGACGAACTCAGATCAGAAATAAGGGGCATGTTTTTAACAATGAGAGCAATTAACCATTAGAACAGTTTACCTAAGGATGTGGTAGATTCTCCATCACTTAGTCTTTAAATCAAGATTGGATATCCTTGTAAAAGATAAGCTCTAGCTCAACCTCAGGATATGGGTTTTGATGTACAAGCCATGTAGTGAAATTTTATACCCTGGAGGTCAGATTAGATTATCATAATGGTCCTTTTGGGCCTTAATCTACGAACCTATTCTTATTATTCCGCTGTTGTTCTCCATTGACTCAACTTTCTGGAAGGCGATTAGATTCTTTCTCTAGGAATGTCCAACATCTCTTGCCTTTTGAATGAAACAAGTCTTTACCACCAATTCCAGAGTGACAATAGAGACAGTAGTTAAGCAGGATAATTTAAGTAGAGAAATATGATAAATAAATTAGTACAAATTAAGGAATATAACTTCTGATGATGTGTATCAGAAATTGTTAGACTCCAGGGACCAAGAGATTAGTACAGTGGAAGGGAAGCCACTCCTAAAGACTGTGTTAACTATTCTTAAAGACTGACCGTCTCCTCTAAACATTGAGGCTATCAACATTACAGTATGTATGTTGAGAGGGATTACTTGTAAATGCAAGAAATGTAAAGAGCATCAGGATATCCAGTGAAAAAATAATGTGGAAAACACATAATGATTATTCAAATAAGCCCCACCAAAGAACATTTTCATTGGGTTCGAGTGGGAGGGTAGACTAAAAATGTTCTGGGATTACTTTGAATTATTCTACAGTTGAATAATTCAAGATATGAAAATATCTTGAACTGTATTTGCTAAATCTGAGTCATGAGTGTGTTTGTACCCCAGAGAGAGATTTGCTGAACTGCTGTAAGATTTAACTGTAATTAAGCTTTTCTATGTATACACTGCAATGTGGTTAACTCTTTTCTAGTTTGCCATCGTAAATGGTATCCTTGTACACCCTGTGAACTATCTCTGTGTTTGAGTCTTCATATATTTCAGTTTTTGATAGCTACTGTGCTGTGACATTGCACACCTTGAAGGTGGTGCTAGTGCAGGGATGGCAACCTCTGGCACACGGCTCACCAGGGTAAGCACCCTGGCGGGCTGGGCCAGTTTGTTTACCTGCCGCGTCGGCAGGTTAGGCTGATTGCGGCTCCCTCTGGCCATGGTTTGCTGTCCCAGCCCAATGGGGGTGGCGGGAAGCGGTGCAGGCGAGGTAAACAAACCGACCTGGTGAGCCACATGCCAGAGGTTGCCAACTCCTGTGCTAATGGATCGATCTATTAGCGGATTCTAGCTAGCTTTGTGTGTATGTGTGTGTGCGCGCACACGCATGCCCACGCTTTAATTTAGCAGTCTCGTGGTTTAAAAAATAGTGAACCCAGTTACTGTCTGGAGAAACAAAACCAATTTTAAACATGTGTTAACAATTACTCTTTAAAAAGCTAAGCTGTGTGTTCAAAGTTTGTGATCTCAGTTGTAATGTTCTTAAATGTGGACTTGATCTAGGTGTTTGTGTCTTGACAGTTCTTTCTCTGGAACAGCAGAATACTATTATGGATCAGTTCATAGGGGGCTTCTGCCAGCATGTGTCCTTAAAGAAAATCATTCCTGAGTGAATCTGAGACATGACTGTGGCCCTGTCGCTATATATCTTAAAGCAACTGCTCAGTAAACCAGATCTTTCAGAAAGTAAGTGGATAAAGAAAAATAACTGATACTTGGAGGCTTTGGGGCTGCACTGTCGGTTGTATGACAGCCCTAGCATGTGCTATGCAGATGTAATTTTTTTAATTAACTGTGAAAAAAAGGTTTTTGTGCTTTCTTTAGAAACAAAATAAACTAGGATGGACGAATTTGGCCTTGAGGAGCTCATATGTCACTATCCATGTCTACTAGTGTGTGGCATATGGCTCTTAGTACAGCATATCCACATTAATTTTGCATATGGCTCAGCACTAGCAGTTTCAGGAATTAATCCATTCAAATTGGTTATTTTATACAAATCTTTTGTATTAATTTTCCAAAATATGGCTTATTATGCACTTCTTCATGAGTGGTTGTTCTATAGCAATTGTTAAACAGATGCTAGTTGTGCCAATTGATTAAACTGTCTTACCCAAGTGTACACAGCTGTTTGACAATAGAGTGTTTGGCCTCTGAAAAGGCAGAAGGACCACTGAGGCGACATTGGTAGGACTGTCTGATAGTCCCCTGTACATAAAAGGGCAGAATACGATTCTATCTTATCAATAAAACACAGTTCGGTTGTGGCCATAATAAAAATGTTTGTTGTTTTTTAAACTGAAGAAAGGGGAAGCAAAGCTAAGGACACTTGCTGTCATCTACTTTTTGGTGTTGCTTTGCAATGAACCCTGTTTTACTTTATTTTTCTTTTAAAAAAAATAAACTGAGAATAAACAGCTATGCTTCTATGAGGAATTACATAGGCACACTTCTGTTTTTTGTGTGACTTTGCTCTGATTCTGTTATATTTAGACTGAAGAAGTCGTCTCATGATACTTCTGTTAAGGGGGAGCTTTATTTATTTACTTAAAGTTCCAGCCAATTCCTTCACTCACCCAAATCCATACAAAGTACAGAATCTTCTCCCTCCTCCCTATTTGACAATTTGTAACTTATCATACAAATCTTATTGGTAACATGTCAATCTTTTAGCTTAGTAACATTTGTATTGGGGCTTTGGAATCAGAATATATTAGTCTCAGCTATATTAGAGTCTTCCAAGTTCACTAAGTAAACTTTTCTTTTCCTTTGTGTTTTGTCTCTTCTGTCTAGTAATTATATGGTTGGTGTCTCCTGTTTCCAACTCATGAGATACCAAGTCATGAAAGTAGGAAGTGCTTTTCTTCCAGTAGTTTGCTACTAGTGCATTCTGTTTCTCACCATAAATAAATATTTTGTCAAAACAAATTGAAGTTAAACTAAAGGAACTTTGGGTAGCGTGCATTTTGGTGGTGATTGAATCTGTTACCTAATTTTTTATTAACCAATATTCTTAAGTGATGCTATCTTTCTCCCCATAATTTTGCCAGCAGATATCTCTGTAGAGGTGTGTATTTTCCTCTCCTCCCTCCTGCATCAGATACTACTGACTGAGGTGTCTTGCAGTATTTTCTTGGAAGTTGTCAGGCATTATAGCTATATTTTTGCCATTCTCCCTTTGATGTTCTCCGTGAAAAATAAACACACATACGTACAAAGTACCTTGTATGAAGGGTCTCTAAAAATGTGTAGATGTTAGAAATTCTTTTTTTTTTAATGATTCTGTAACTAAGGGATTTTTACATACCAGCTCCCTTTTAGAATTCAGCTAATTAGAATTTAGCCTAATCTGTAAATATTGAAAGAATAAATGAGAATTCTTAAATTTATAAACTTATATTTAATCTATGTATAACTTCTCAAGCATCTCCTCCCACCCTCACCCTCCCTGGAGCTGGGAAAACCTATTAAGACTTTTCTAGTCTTCCATTTCTTAAAACTACCCAGTTTTGAATTCAGGTTACAATCTAAGACCCTCGTGCTCCAAAGATACCTGCTTACATTTTCTTAGGTAGCCCCAAGGAGGTCCTGGAATTCTTCAAGAGTAAAATTAACCATGTCCATAAATGTTTTTAGGATCAGTTACCTAAATTTCCTTCTGTGGAGACTTAAAAGATGGGGAAAGAATTAAGTTTACTGAATGTCTTAGTCCAAATGTAAAAAGCTGTGCTAATGTATATGCACTGTGCTAGATGTATTGAAAGTTTTGGGGTCTCTGTTAATTTAGCCATGGCTAATGTCTGTCTTTTTTAATCTTTGGCGTGTTTTCTTTCAGAGTGTAGTGGCTGTTTTGGGGCTTCACTGTGAACAATAACCACTTCAAGGGTGACCTGCAAAGGATTTTTATAAAGTTGGGTTTATGCCATCTTTTTGCAGTAGTGGCTTGGTTTTGGTTTGGTTATTTTTCTTCCTTTGTTTTTAGCCTGCTTGTTCTTAATTTGGGAATATCTTGGATTTTTTGGAGGAACAGAGTGGGAGGTATTTTTGTTGTAAGTCCTTTCCACCTTTAACTGAATGGCCAAGAATACGGAGTCATTAAAAATAGGAATTAGAACTCTAAATGCTGCTTGTGATGCCCTCGTGTATACTACCTTTCCAGTCACATTCTTCCAGAGTAGGCAGAACCTAAATGTCTAATATATAAAACTGTTTCAGGCCTTTAGAAATACTAAAGAAGCAGAAACAGGGCATAAGCCCAATTCTCCCCTCCACCTCCCATAACATTTAAGCAAATGTGCCCAGTAGTAGGCCTTTATTTGGTAAAACCAGCCTCTCCTCTGTCTTATTTTTTTCCCTAATGCGTGTACCTTTTATTATGCTTTTTATTTTACCATATCAATTAATTTGACATGGGACATTTGTATTAACTCTGAGATGGGAACCAGCAGAGTTTTTTGGGGGGGAAATGATAATCTCAGCAGGTTAATCAGTTCACTGTATCTGTGCTGGTCAACTAAGAGCTGGCATGCTCTAAAATGGCATAGAGTTTGTCTGCACAGCACCTCAAAGCACATTACAGGAAAGTGATTTGTAAAGAGCGCTAACATATTATATTCTATAAGTGCCCCGTGTAGACCCTGCTGCACACTCTAAATGGTACCTAGTTTGAGTTAACATAGTTCTGTTAACACGAACTAGATACCTTTTTAGAGCATTATCCAAAAGATTATCTGTTGCATAAAGATGTTTATACAGACGCTCCCCGGGTTACGCAAGACCAACTTACACAAATTTGCACTTACGGAAAAAGTTCCATAAGCCAGAAATACGATTTTCGAGTTGCGGAAATTTTTGCGTAACGTATGGGTATATGTTTCCAACTTATGCAAAATTTGAGTTATGCAAGGCTTTCTGGAACGGAACGATTGCGTAAGTCAGGGGGGCATCTGTAATAGTTTGTGTTCTCTTTCTTTTGAGAGGAGAGAGTATTTGAATTCCTGAATTCCTACCTTGTGCAGGGGAGGGATTCAGATGATGTAGATTCACTGCATTAATATAAAGATTCCTAATATTATACCCGTAGCTGCTAATATGGTACAAATTTTGTTCAAACCCATTTCCATGAGTAGATTCTAGTGGGTGGATGGATTGGTGGTGGGTTTTGCGACTTCTTCTGTTCAACTTCTATGATGATTGTTTAAGATGGGGGCGCGGGAGTTCTACTGCTAGACCTTTCATCATCACTTCCCTTGCATTCCTTAAAGTTCATTGGAATAATACCTTTCTCATATTATTGAATAGTGCTCTAAATAATTACATCTGGGTCATGCCATGTGGACAGTTCAGTCTGTAGCTTTCTGTTAAGGGCTTTTTTTGGTTCAAATAAACCATTACTTCAGTTGGAGCATGATGTGACCGTGTGATATTACCTATGTGGTGTTTGTAGTCTGTCAAAGGAGATGATATTAGATTTAATTATTATTACTATTTCAGAAAGTTTAAGTGAATACACTTTTTATTCAGGTGCTTGTGTTTCAGTCCCACAGTCCTCGTGCTTATAGAGAGAAACAGTGTCCTGGGTTTGTATCACTGTTGTTTAGCATCTGCAGTAAGAAGGTTAAGACTCTAGAGTTCCAGACTCCTTCAGAGTGTTTGTTTTAAAAAGTGTTTTTGACTTTGGTTAGCGCCAGAGACTGTTTGTAACTTTCTTGCCATCAAAATCTCCTTTTAGGATAAGATATAGGAGTGTTTGACTTGGTTTATCAACTGAAAGCTAGTGTGTTTGGAAAAGAAGTGGTTGAAAGATAATGGCGTGTTACTCTGCAGTGCTAGAGACTGTTTTTTCCTTGAGGTCGCTTTTTCTTGTCCCTGTTTCAGAGTGTTTCCTATGGGTAGATATGTAATAGGGTTGTCTTTAGTTTTGTGTTGACTTTTTGTGTCTCTTAATCATATTTAGTCCTTTGAGTTAAACTTCATATCTTCCACTATAGGTTTTTACCTCCTTTCACATAGATGAAAGTAAACTCTGGGTAGTAAGATAAGTTTTTAATACTGAATTCTAATGCAACCAAACTACACTTTGCTATATTAATTTGAATTGATTTAAAACAAAGAAAATGTTTTCTGAAACCACTTCATAATGACTAGAGTCACTGAGTAATAAGTAACTTCTTGATTTAATAGGATTTCAAAATGCCAGAACTTCCCACACAATGGAAATTCCATCTTCTGCCCAGTTCTAATTATACTATATAATAATTCAGCTAACTGTTGATTCATTCATTTGTCTTCACTCATTCTTTTCCCCCTTCTCTCATTTTAACCCTTCTGTGTTGTCTTTTACATATTTCTGTCCCCAAACTAGCAAAACTGTGTACCTCTTATTGCCGTTGTAGACTTCCCGCCTTCTTGTGGCAGGTCTAGGGAAGTGGAAGAGAACCCTTAGAACAAATAAACTCCCACCTTTGATAGGCAACTGGACACCTCTGACCTCTTTGAAGTCAATGGCAGAATTCCCAGTGATGTCAGTGAGGCCAAGATTTAATCCTCTGAGTCATGCTGGGGGGAGGGAATGTGGGGCTGGAGACTATCAAAGAACAGCGTCTGTATTTCTTGTGTGCTTATGCAAACAAAAATCAATGTGGTCAGTCCCCTCATTTGTTTCCCCGTGGTGTCACTAACACATTTATTATTTCACTGGTTGGCCTCATACTATTAATGAACAACATTCTGTTGAATTATGGAAGATTAGGGTTGGAAGAGACCTCAGGAGGTCATCTAGTCCAGTGGTTCCCAAACTTTAACGACGTGTGAACCGCTTTCACGAAAATGTCAAGTCTCGCGAACCCCCTCCTAAAAATGAATATTTCCAGGGATTTGCTCCTTTACCTGAGTATAAATGATAAAAGCAGTGATCTTGGAAATATTAAATTTGTTTTTATAACATGCTTATTACGCACTATTAATTATTATTTATCATTACAGTATTTTTATTACATTATGAAAACAGCAACACTCTTCCAAGATCTCACTTTCGTAGCTTGTATCACTTTGAATAAGCCTGTTATAAGACAAGGCTCCTATGTTTCATCAAGTAGTATCAGATGTGAAACAGCATGAAGGTATTTAAGAAGCCAGCTCAAAGAGTTCCTCCTACACAAGCATTCAGGTCTTGAGCAGTCCAGGCAAACAACGAAAGATACAACAAAGCTTAAACTTGTTCTTCATAATCATTTTAAAAACAGTATTAGCTGCCTATTTAATTTTAAAAACACCAAAAAATATCCACCTCCCTTTCCATTACTTATAAGGAGTCTTGAAGTTAAATCTCCTCAGTGTGATAGATATGCTTTCTTTGATCTGCTTAGCCTTGAAAGTCCAGGCGCTCTAGGCTGCTGGCCCCATGCTGCCTGGAGTCCCTAGGGACAACTCTGTCCCCCACTAGAGAATTTTTCCCTGAGAACCCCCTGTAACATTTCGATAACCCCATTTTGGGAACCTCTGATCTAGTCCAACCCCCTGCTCCAAGCAGGTCCAACCTTAACTAAATCATCCCAGCCAGGGCTTTATCAATCCAGGCCTTAGAAACCTCTAAGGATGGAGATTCCATCACCTCCCTAAATAATTCATACAAGTGCTTCACCATCATCCTAGTGAAATAGTGTTTCCCAGTATCCAATCTAGACCTCCCCTACTGCAACTTGAGACCATTGCTCCTTGTTTTGTCAACTGCCACCACTGAAAACAGCCTAGTTCCATCCTATTTGGAACCCCCTTTCAGGTAGTTGAAGGCTGCTATCAAATCCCCCTTCACTCTTCTTTTCTGCAGACTAAATAAGCCCAGCTCCTTCAGCCTGTCCTCAAGTCATGTGCCCCAGCTCCCTAATAATTTTGGTTGTCCTCTGCTGGACTCTCTCCAATTTGTCCACATCCTTTCTGTAGTGGGGGTCCCAAAACTGGATGCAATACTCCAAATGTGGTCTCACCAGTGTTGAATAGAGGGGAATAATCACTTTCCTCGATCTTCTGGCAATGCTCCCACTAATGCAGCCCAATATGCCGTTAGCCTTCTTGGCAACAAGGGCACATTGTTGACTCATATTGAGCTTCTCGTCCACTGCCTTTTCTGCGGAACTGCTGCTTAGCCAGTTGGTCCCCAGCCTGTTGTAGTGTGTGGGATTCTTCCGTCTTAAGTACAGGACTCTGCACTTGTCCTTTTTTAATCTTAACAGATTCCTTTTAGCCCAATCATCCAATTTGTCTAGGTCACTCTGAACCCTATCCCTACCCTCCAGCATATCAGCTTCTCCCCCCAGTTTAGTGTCATCCGCAAACTTGCTAAGGGTGCAATCCATCCCATCATCCAGATCATTAATAAAGATGTTGAACACAACAGGCCCCAGGACCAACCCCTGGGGCACTCCGCTTGATACCGGCTGAAAAATGGCCAGTGAGCCATTGATGATCACTACCCGTTGAGCTTGACAATCTAGCCAGCTTTCTATCCAATCCATACTTCTTTTAACTTGCTGGTAAGAATACTGTGGGAGGCTGTATCAAAAGCTTTGCTAAAGCCAAGGTATATCATATCCACCACTTCCCCATATCCACAGAGCCAGTTATCTCCTCATAAAAGGCAATCAAGTTTGTCAGGTATGATGTGACCTTGGTGAATCCATGCTGACTGTTCCTGATCACCTTTCTCTCCTCCAGGTGCTTCAAAATGGATTCCTTGAGGACTTTCTCCATGAGTTTTCTGGGTATTGAGGTGAGGCCGACTGGTCTGTATTTCTCTGAATTCTCCTTCTTCCCTTCTTTAGAGATGGGCACTACATTAGCCTTTTTCCAGTCATCCAGGACCTCCCCGGATTGCCATGAGTTTTCAAAGATAATGGCCAATGGCTCTGTAATCGCATTCGCCATCTCCTTTAGCACTCTTTGGATGCATTAGATGTGGACCCATGGACTTGTGCATATCCAGCTTTTCTAAATAGTCCTTAACCTGTTCTTTCACCACTGAGGGCTGCTCACCTCCTCCCTATACTGTGCTGCCCAGTGCAGTAGTCTGGGAGCTGACCTTGTCTGTGAAGAGTGAGGCAAAAAAAGCATTGAGTACTTCAGCTTTTTCCACATTATCTGTCACTAGGTTGCCTCCCCCATTCACTTTCCCAGACATACTGGCCACTGGATAAGCAGCTTTTTGTTCCCTGAGTGACCAGAGCAGGGTCTGCTCCAGGCTAATGAGAATACCTGACTCCAATTAACCTGCTAAGAGTCATGTGAAGCTGTTAAGCACCTGACTCTAATTAAGGCCCCTCTGATGCTATAAAAGGGCCACTGCAGTCAGGCCAGAGGGAGCTAGGGAGCCAGAGGAGAGGAAGTGCGTGTGAGGAGCTGGAAGCAAGAGGCGCAAGAAGCTGAGAGTGAGTAGGCATACTGCTGGAGGACTGAGAAGTGTAAGCGTTATCAGACATCAGGAGGTAGGTCCGGTGGTGAGGATAAAGAAGGTGTTTGGAGGAGGCCATGGGGAAGTAGCCCAGGGAGTTGTAGCTGTCGCACAACTGTACCAGGAGGCACTCTAGTCAGCTGCAGTCCACAGGGCCCTGGGCTGGAACCCAGAGTAGAGGGTGGGTCGGGGTTCCCCCCAAACTCCCAACTCCTGATCAAACACAGGAGGAATGGACCTGGACTGTGGCTTCTACCAGAGGGGAAGGTCTCTGGCCTGTTTTCCTGACCCACAGGGTGAATCTGTGAGGTGAGAAAATCCGCCAATAAGTGCAGGACCCACCAAGGTAGAGGAGGAACTTTGTCACGATACCCATAGAAACCCTTCTTGGTACCCTTCATATCCCTTGCTAGCCGCAACTCCAATTGTGTTTTGGCCTTCCTGATTACACTCTGGCATGCTCGAGCAATATTTTTATACTCCTCCCTAGTCATCTGTCCAAGTTTCCACATCTTATATGCTTCCTTTTTGTGTTTAAGCTTACCGAAGATTTCTTTGTTAAGCCAAGCTGGTTGCCTGCCATGTTTGCTATTCTTTCTGCACATCAGGATGGTTTGTTCCTGCGCCCTCAATAAGGTTTCTTTAAAATACAGAGCCAGCTGTCCTGGACTCCTTTCCCCTTCCTATGACATTGCACTCTATATGATTTTATGAAAATATGCTACTGTAACTGGAATATGCTTCATGCAAAAGGTCTCTTGTAAGGTATCGTTACAAAGCTTATAATCTACTGAGTGTGATCATCCTATTTGTATAAATGTACCACTCTTGTATCTGAACCTAGAAATATGAAATATAACTCAGAGGGCCTATTGTAATTATGCAAAGTATGGGCCATTAATGGTGGCTTGGAATCTTGATTAATCAGCACAGTTGACTGCAGATGGCTCTGTTTTACCTGTAAGTCTTCTTGTATACCTGTGCTGGCAAGTGGGCAATGAAGTCTTACAGTGACATGTGATCATCTCACCTGAAGTGGAATCCATTTTTAACCTGGTGCTTTTCCACTGAGGTGTGTGGGGGGGACCAGAGGGACAAAGGAGTCCCGCCTTATGCAAAAGATGTGTAAAGGGGTGGAACAGAGAAAAGAGGAGAGCCTTCATGAGGAATCCCCCACCTACCACCTGAGCTGGAACAAGGGCTGTACCAGGGGACATAGGCGGCGAGTTACATTCTTTTGTGGTGCATGGGCTTGAGAAATATTCAAGGCTAGGGGCCCTGCTGCATGAATATTTGGAGCTGGGTCTCTCCCCCGGCCCTGCCTGGAGCGGGCCCTGGCCCCCGCCTGCCACCCCTCCCCCCGTATCCCTGCCTGAAAGACAGCAGCATGCGCCTGTCCTGTGCCTGCTTGTGCTGCCAGTGTAGCACATTTCAACGCGGAGCGGTATCCCGGCATCAACTGCTGTCTGCTGCCCCACGGTCCTAGTGCCCCCCATCCACTAATGGCAGGGCAGGCTGCCCTTACCCTGCCCTTCCACCCTAGCCCTGAGCCTCTCCAATGCCTCAAGCCCCCCATTGCCAGACCTCATCCCCCACACCCTAATCCTCTGCCCCAGCCCTGAGCACCCTCCTGCATCATGAACCCCTCACCCTCCTGCACCCGAATCCTCTGCTCCAGCTCTGAGCCCCTCCTGCGTCATGAACCTCTCATCCTCAGCCCTCACTCCAAACCTCTGTCCTAGCCCTGAGCCCCCTCCCACACACCAAACCCCTCAGCCCTCACAGCTGTACTCCGTCCCAGAGCCTGCACCCCTACCCCCTCCTGCACTCCCACTCCCTGCCCCAGCCCAGAGCCTGCACCCAGCACCCAACTCTGTCCCAGAGCCTGCACCCCAGACCCCCTCCCCCACCTAAACTCCCTCCCAGAGCCTTAGGCAGGTGGGGGGTAGAGTTTGAGGGGGGCAGTGTTGGGGGGGGGGGTTCTAGCACCACCAAAATTTCTACAAAACCTGCCACCCATGCCAGGGGAAAGGATTGTGCCCAGACTAGGAAGGTGTCCAGTCTGTGAAAGAAATGTATTGAAACATCTTTCAGGGTGAGCTATTATCTGTACTCAATTGTATTACTGTATTAGGCTTAGATTTGCGTGTTTTATTTTATTTTGCTTGGTAACTCACTTTGTTCTGTCTGTTGCTACTTAGAACCACTTAAATCCTACTTTCTGTATTTAATAAAATCACTTTTTGCTTATGAATTAACCCAGAGTATGTATTAATACGTGGGGCGGGGGAGGTGGGGCGAGGGGGAACAGCTGGGCATAGCTCTTAGTGTTATAGAGGGTGAACAGTTCATGAGTTTACCCTGTATAAGCTTTATACAGGGTAAAATAGATTTATTTGGGTTTAGACCCCATTGGGAGTTGGGCATCTGAGTGTTAAAGGCAGGAACACTTCTGTGCGTTGCTTTCAGTTAAGTCTGCAGCTTTGGGGCAAGTAATTCAGACCCTGGGTCTATGTTGGAGCAGATGGGAGTGTCTGGCTCCGCAAGACAGGGTGCTGGGGTCCCGAGCTGGCAGGGAAAGCTGGGGCAGAAGTAGTCTTGGCACATCAGGTGGCTAGCTCCCAGGGGGTTTCTGTGATTCAACTCGTCAGTCTCCACATTAGCCTCCCATGGGATCCTGCCCATCAGTTCCCTGAGGGAGTCAAAATCTGCTTTACTGAAGTCCAGGATCCGTATTCTGCTGCTCTCCTTTATTTCTTTTGTCAGGATCCTGAACTCGACCATCTCATGATCTCTGCTGCCCAGGTTGCCACCCACTTCTACTTCCCCTATCAATTCTTCCTTGCTTGTGAGCAGCAGGATGAGAGGAGCACGGCCCCTAGCTGGTTTCTCCAGCACTTGTACTGGGAAGTTGTCCCCAGCATTCTCCAAACACTTCCTGGATTGTCTGTGCACTGCTGTGTTGCTCTCCCAGCAGATGTCAGGGTAATTGAAGTTCCCCATGAGAAGCTGAGCTTTAGTTATATTGATATATCCTTACTGATCTTTTAGGATCTGTCTACTGTTGCCATTTGAAGCTCAGTCTCAATGCTGCAGAATTCTTAGGGGATTTCTCCCCCTCCCCCTCTGTTTCTTTTATGAGCTTGGCTAGATGTCAGGGTCTTGCTACAAGTGTAGTCCTGCAGCTTCTCCTTGAGAATCAGATTCTTCCTCTTTCATTCACTTAGGACACAAGGTACTTTTTGCTTCTCACAGATCTGAGAATTAAGATTCTGATAAAAGAATTGTGTCTGAAGAGAGAACTCTAGTGATATTTTATGTTCCATTTTCTTAATTCCTCTCTAATCTACCATCTGTGTCTCCTTTGTTTCAGAATTGCAGTGGAAAAGTCTTGGACAATCAGTATATGAAAGACAAGTCAGCTACATAGATCCTTTCTTTAGAAAGTGTCCAGACCTCTTTCTTGTGTGTTTTAAAAATAGTGCTTTTTGACTATAACGTATCTGGTTCTTCCTCCTCCTACTGAAAAGTTACAAAACCCTATATGCTTTTCTCAATCATTATATCTTCCTGGGCCTCCAGATTAAAGACTTCCTTTCCTAAAACTGACACCAGCATGGTGTTACTTTTCTCAAGGTTTTCTGGAAGACTTTTCTTCTTGGGTTGTGTGCCCTCTCTCTCTCTCTCTCTCTCTCTCCGTTTTGCATTTTTTTTCCCCTCAATTTTGCAACAGCCTGTTAACTTGCTCTGTCGGAGTATAATTGCTCTGGAAGTTCCTTGGAGACCTGCCTCTTATGGATACACAGTTTCTGTGACTTGAATTTTTGTTTTTGTTTTCATCTCTGATGATTTTGGATATTATCCCGAGAAATATGTTTTATATAAAAAACGGGTTTACCATTAGTTTAACCTACCGCTTGAAAAGCTGTGTGTTTGGGTAGATGATTTGTTACTTTCCCTAAGCTCTTTGTCACAGATGGGTGGTGTTTATTTCTGTGAAAAACTGGCTTTTACTGTAGTGGTAGTAGGGTGGGGTTTTTTTGTTTCTGATGGAGCTGGGAGCCCATCAGTGGCATCTTGTAGTCACAAGTCAGATTTGTTTGATTAAATTCTTTGTACTCTATTTCTCAAATCAGGGTTGGTTTAATTTAAATAGTTAATTTTGAAGAAATGTGGCAAATGTCAGAAAGCAACAGATGGCACAACCCAACTAGAAATCAGACATTTTTGCAGCATGTTTAAGTAGATTATGTTGTGGGCTGACTTGCTTTATGTGTGGGGGAGAGGATCTATTTTCCATTCCATAGGCATATTTAATGCAAAGAAGGAGAAAAGCAAAGTTATAGTCAACTTGCCAGTTCCATTCTGAGTTCTAATTGAAGATTGGCTGCAATCAACTTCTGGAATGTAACTAAGAATTCCATGGTTCATGTTCTGCTAGTACAAGAGAACAGATTAGATTTGCTTATGTATGCCATGGAACAAATACCTGTATTGTTTCAGTGCTGAATAGTTGGTGCTAACAATTTTGAGACTGGATTTTCTGGTTTAGATAGATGAAGTGGGAAAAACAGAACTATTTGTGTCTTCCAGGCCACATCGTAATATAAGGGTTCTACTGAAAATGATGTGATTATTTTAAAGCAGGGGTCGGCCACCCTCTGGCAGGCCGGGCCAGTTTGTTTACATTCCACGTCGGCAGGTTTGGCCGATTGTGGCTCCCACTGACTGCGGTTCACTGTCTCAGGCCAATGGGGGCTGTGGGAAGCTGAGGGATATGCTGGTCACGGCTTCCCGCTGCCCCCGTTGGCCTGGAGTGGCAAAGTGCTGCCTGCGGAAGCCGCAATCAGCCTAACCTGTGGATGCGTCAGGTAAACAAACCAGCCCATCAGGATGTTTACCCTGGCGAGCCGCGTGCCAGAGGTTGCCGACCGCTGTTTTAAAGTATGAAAAGCAAAACTGGAAATCTAGATCTCTGCAGATATTTCCAGTCTAAACATACTCCAATTGGTCTGTCTTTCAAATACACGTGCACAAAGAATTGCACAATGCACCTCTAAGCATGGATTTGCTGCTTCTGAAGATTAAAGTCTTGTGAAATACCTTCATTTGTCTTCCTAAATTGGCACATATGGCCTTGTAATCTGGGACATGAAAGTCTTAA
Organism: Chelonoidis abingdonii; assembly: GCF_003597395.2. Lineage (NCBI taxonomy): Eukaryota > Metazoa > Chordata > Testudines > Testudinidae > Chelonoidis > Chelonoidis abingdonii. Next base: position 262,324,348 of record NC_133769.1, read on the forward strand.
TCTCGTGTCAGTGATCATCTCTTTGTAAAGTTCACACCCCTGAAAGACTGTGGACTTGATTCAAGACCTTTTAAAAGGGATTAGGTGAACTTATGTTTTAGCTGGGAATCCTTCTGTCAGACAAGCTTCCTATCAAAGTATCTGGCTGCTGCTTCTTTTTGTTTGTTTAGGTGTTTGAATTGGATAGTTCTGGAAGTCATCTAAACTTAACCGGCTCAGTTAATAGAACAGGAGTACCTGTGGCACCTTAGAGACTAACAAAGTACTCTTGTTCTTTTTGCGGATACAGACTAACACAGCTGCTACTCTGGAGCCTGGTTAGTGACTTCATAAATCATACTTTTTCACTTAATATCTTATTGGTAACACTTGTATTGCCTGACATTGACTGAAGCTACATATCTCAACTGTGCTTAATTTTTATATCTTCAATAAAAAAGTTTGCTTTCTCTGGACTTCTATTCAACATCCTGACTTTTTTTTTCTTTCTGTCGGGCCCAAGTACACTGTAGGATCTTCCTGGAAAGTTTAGACTGTATCTGAGATCTGAAATGATAATGTGAGCATGGAAGATATTCTGTCTGTCTGTTTAATGGAGGGTCCTGCTTTTGAGGATGGTACCAGTAGAATTGGTAGGTCGTGTTATACATAAATCAATGTTGAAAAAGCTAGGGTTGAGATGACATCCCTTTCTTGCTTGAGAGCCTTGGTTGGCATGTCTTTTTTTTTTTTTTTTTTTTTTTTTTTTTTTTTTTTTTTTTTAATCCTTGATTGATAAATAGATACACAAGGTTGTTTATCCACGATTCCATTTTGTAGCAATTTAAGTTAATGCCTAGATGCTACATTGAGTCAAATGTTTTGTACACGTCTGTAAAGCAGGCTAATATCTGCCTTTGTACTTTTCACATGGTTATGCATCTATGGGATTAAATAATGGGTCTAATTCACTCCAGTTTCTTGGAAGAGTTGACAATAGTAGAAAGCTTGCCCAAGATTAGCGACTTTATTCAAAATCCGTAAGCCCCCCCCCTCCCCAGTTTTGCTTTTCTGGGCTGCTAGTGCACACTTTGGGAACACTGAGATGCAGGGAGTGAAGTCACAAAGGCCTGCAACTCTCCCAGTCTAGGAGCTATCATCTTCATGAAAGCAGGTTCTGCTTTCTAGGGACTCGGCATGGCTAGGGCAGCTGATTCAATATAGCTAATAGACTTGATGGCCAGAAGTGGCCATCATGACTATCTAGTCTGACTTCCTGCACATTGCAGGCCAGAGAACCTCACCCATCCCCTCCTGTTAATAGACCTATAACCTCTGGTTGAGTTACTGAAGTCCTCAAATCATGGTTTAAAGACTTCAAGTTATAGAGAATCCACCATTTACACTAGTTTAAACCTGCAAGTGACCCATGCCTCATGCTGCAGAGGAAAACGTCACATCTGGTGCAAATAGCATCATCTGTCCCACCCAGGGTAAACCTGAGTTTCTCTCTCTCCCACATGCTGAACCTGATCTTGTGTTACCAGGTTCCTGACATGTTTATGGAGAGGAAACCTCTAGGAAGTGATCTCTGCTCTTGTGATCTCTTTGTTCACCCCTCTCCTCAACCTTCCTGGTTTTAAGACGAGTTGAGGCATGGGAGTGTGGAGGTGGTTACAAGGCTTTGGAATTCACCCACTTGTTGTATCTAAACCAGTGACCCTGAAACTTGTCACCTGTTTGGGCTTACTGATTTTGAATGAAATCTGGTATCTTCTAAGGCTCAATAGAAAAACCTCCCATGAAATTCTATATTTGTACATGCAATTTGAGTAGGCTGCAGTTCTCTGTAAATCAGTGGCAATATTTTTGCTTCTGTTTTTCTGACTGCTGTTTCCCTTAGTACAATATTCTCAAGAGGCTACTGGTAGACTGCTGTTTTCCTTCCCTCCACTGTAGAAAAGTCCAATCAATAATGCAACCATCACATTTTAACTCAAAACAAATATATAAAAAAAAGGGTGTAGGTCCGGGGGCCAGGGCTGCTCTTTCCAGTGGGCCAGGTAGAAATTTAAAGACAGCTACACGCTGAGTGAGGAGGAGACAATGTTCTTTCCTACTGGTTACTGAGATCATATTAAAACTGTGCTACTTGGTGGTGGCTGTAGGCAGCAAACTGAATGGGGTAATAGTGATAAAAGTGGGGCAGGCATCTAGATCCTATAGTGATAGGTATCTTGCAGATTTTATAGTGTGTTTATGGGGGGCACCTTAGTATATAGGTTCTACTAAAGCAGGTGTTAAAAGCTCTTGCCTTGTTAAGGTAACTGTTGGAATACTCACTGACCTGAGAGCTGTGGAGACGTACAATAAGATTAATTTTGTTTTGCACAATTCGTCTAAAGTCACTGACTTCAGAGGCCAGAATTTCAGAACTGCATTTATTCAGAAAGCTTGTGTGCCTGGGCTGAATTTTCACACTCAGTCAATTATAGCTGAGTATGAAGTCATGGTACCTGCAAACATAAATAGTCAATTAGATGCAACTGACCTATTACACAGACAGAGCCTAGCTCTGATGCTGTGTCCTTTTGATTTTTGCTTTTGAAGCTTACTTGTGACAGTATGAGGTTTTTATTAATTTCATTCACAGTTCATTATAACTGATTACACAACTTGAGTGAACTAATATGCACATATTTTTGCTTTTACAACATGCACACAGTTTCTGAAAACACAGCATCAAAAGCCTTGTTTAATAGCCCATTAGTAAAAGTCACCAGTGCGTAAGGCAAGTAACCTTTGGACTTGGCAATTTGTTTTCACTGCAATATTATTGCACTTATTAGCAAAAGTATAGAAAAGTTGAAGATACTGTAAATGGTAGGTTTACCCCCTTGAGTGCTGCGTCCTTTTGATTTTTGTTTTTGAAACTTGCTTGTGAAACTAGGCCCTTTGTTATTAATGGTTGAGTTCAATTTGTTAATTTTTTTTTTTTTTAACCTTTTCCAGGACGAGAGCAATTTCATGGCCTTGGTTCTATGTACTGTAGAGGAGCAGCTGCTGTGATCCTTACATATGATGTAAACAACTTGCAAAGCCTGATAGAACTGGAAGATAGATTCTTGGCGCTGACCGACACTGCTAGTACCGACTGTATCTTTGCTATTGTTGGAAACAAAGTTGACCTCACAAATGAATATGCCTTATTACTAGAAACAGAAGAGGAAAATAGACCTGAAAAGCCTGTCACCAGCTGCATCTCTACCAAGGTCCAAAAACAAGTCCACCTGGATGATGCTGTTGCACTCTACAAAAAGATACTGAAATACAAAATGTTGGATGAGAAGGATGTTCCAGCAGCTGAGAAAATGTGCTTTGAGACCAGTGCAAAAACAGGCTATAAGGTGGACTACCTCTTTGAAACCATATTCGATATGGTAGTACCAGTAATTTTACGACAGCAAGCTGAGGGGCCGCTACAAACTGTAGACATAACCAATTACAAGTCAACAAAAAGGACAAAATCTGGTTGTTGTGCCTAAAACATCGATGATGTGGGGAGTGAGGGGATTATGTCTGTATGTTGTGCTAGTGATCGTGAAGTTAGAGATGCTTACAGTTTGAGCAGAAAGGGAAAATCAAGGAATAAATGATCTAGAATGAAGTATGCAGAACAACTAATCTTTTGAAAATTCAAGGCTTTTGAAAAATCTAATCTAATTTATTTATAAAAAAAAAAACTTGAATTGAATCATGCGGGAAGCCTTGTAAATTTCATAGGGCCCTTGGTGTGGAGGAGAGATCATAATGAATGTACAGAAGTGGGAATCTATGCTATGGTACTGTTTCCATACAGATCGGTACAGACAATCAGTTAAGCGCTCTCAAAGGAGTCCTGCTTTATTTTTTAGAATGCAGTATTTTCTCCACATTTAGTGTGCAACATCTAAACTGTCACTGGATGTAACTTTCACTTTAAAAAAATCATTCATTTTCTTCTGGGGAATATTTAGATGCTGGGTACTTTTTTAAGCTTTACACATTATTTTTTTTTCCAGAATATAAATTATATAGAAAAGTCACTAATCAAGCAATTCAATTATCCTTTTGTACCAGATACGGCAATATAAGATGTACTATTAAAGTTACTATGGAAATGAATTGTTCATTGAGGATTTATTAATGTACATTCTGCTACCTTAGCAATCATGCCTTCTCTACATTAACCAGGGACAACTCTGTCCTGTGCTACTTGTAGCTAAAAACTGCAAAGGGTGGTAGGAAAAAATATATTGGCAGTTACGCTCCTGCTTCACTTACACTCCCACATAAAGTATTTGATACACTTCCATGTTCCTACCCCCTCTCAGCTGGGCTCAGGAAAAATTGCAGTTCTAATTTTGGCAGGGTGTGATTTCACCATCCAAGCTCCACAACCAGGAGGGAAGTGAAGATCTGAGTTTTCTGATGTGAAAAAAGCAGATAACTGTTTTTGGAAGGAGTGGGAGGTGACCTTTATGCATCCTAAAGGAGCAGTAAAGTGCACTGACAGGTTCTTTTTTTTGGTCGTCATTGCAGTTACGAGAACTAGTAAGTTTTTAATGCTATTCTTAGAGTGCTGTAGCACAGTCAAGAATAGTGATGGGTGTAGTCATCAAGTATCTCATACAGATACATGATAAACAGGGATAGGCAGGGCCGCACAGAGGATTTTGGAAGCCCAGTAACATCTGAAACCGAGGCCCCCGCCCTTCTAAAAACTTGCAAATGAGAGGGGCCCTCAGGGTAATTGAGGGGCATTTGCCTCATGGTAGCCTGTCCTCGTGGGCTGGGCTCAACTCTCCACTCAGGCTGTTGCAACCTGATGTGCAGGGTCGCAGTGCCACTTAGATTTGGTTTGTCCACCACTGTGTCATGACAGAGGGGCCTCTGGGCTAAACCTGAGTGGTGCTGTGCCAGGTTGCAATGCTACCCTGTTTGGGAGCTGTCTCATATAGGGGGGCCAACGGCAAACTGCTCCCCCCCACCCCCGAGCAACTCTGGAAATAGGCAATAACAAATGTAGACCCCAATCCTTGAAGGGGTTGTGGGTGTGTGTGTGTGTGGGTGTGTGACTCCCATGGATTTCCACAGGAGTGCTGCACATGGAGCAGTTAAACAGAGATTTGGATACCTACCCACTCACCCGCACCAAATCAAGGTTATCCAACACAGAGACAATTTCTGAGTCACTAAGTGTTAAAAGCTGTTACCTGATAGTAATTAAAACCTCTGTAAATGTCTGCCCTGCTGAGTAACGTTTTGCAAAGGGGCTGATCTGAAATTTCAAAGCCAGCTTCCATTACTCCCATTACAATGATTTAAAGTCTGACACACACAATGAGATGAAATACAGTGGCTACATTGAATATTTTGACTGTTTTAAAAGTTCTAGTCCTTGGGTCTGCTGGAAGTTTTGGAAGTATTTGTCAAACTAGCAGAAACATTAAGTACAGCCATAGTATATTAAAACCTAATGCATTTTTTTGCTTACCCAGCAAGATCAAGTGATCCTCTGCTGTCTCTTCCCCTCCCCGCCCCCAACACTGATCACTTGGTGCTGCTTCAGGCTGAAGAGCAGACTGTAGGACTTTGCTGGTCTCCACAACATCCAGAATCAAGAAGGTGGCTGAAAGCTCCCCCTCCCAAGGCTGCACAATCCGCAGTGCGCTGCCTGAACTCTCAAAGCAGAGCTAGCGTCTAGTAGGTAGCTGTGAGGTCATACTTGCAGAAGGTAAGTGAAGGTGGAAACACTTTAATTGTACATTTTAAATATACCACGTTATGTTAATAGTCTAACACTTTTTGGGACTGTCTGTATTTGGTTGATTTGAGATCTTGAGCAACACACAAAAATCTTTCCCAAGAGCTTTAACTGCTCAAACCCACCCTCACCCGCCTCTTGTGTTGAGTCTGCTCTGAAAAGGGTTACGTCAAAATCAGTCTTGGATTTCAGGTCTGCTCTATGTGTGGAGTCAGAGTTTCACTTGGTGACTGTAGGGAACATAAACCATCACTTAGCGCTTATCATAGTATAAAATCCCACTCTGAACCTTGGAGTCCAAAAGATGGGGTGCCAGCATGAATCTCCCTAAGCTTAATTACCAGCTTATATCTTGTAGTGCTGCCACCAACCAGGACTTGGAGTGCCTGGTACACTCTGGTCCCCCCCAAAACCTTCCCTGGGGACCCTCAAGAGCCAGACCCCCTGGATCTTAACACAAGGAAAGTAAACCTTTTCCCTCACCGGTGCCTCTCCTAGGCTTTCCCTCCCTGGGTTACCCTGGAAGATCACTGTGATTCAAACTCCTTGAATCTTAAACCAGGAGGACTGTCCCTTCCCGTCTCCCCTCTCCCAGGGCAATACAGATCAAGCTCCTGCTGAATCTAAACAAAGAGGAAATTTACCTTTGCCCCCCGCTCCTCTTCTCCCTTCTCCCACAAATTCCCTGGTGAGTACAGACTCAGTTCCTTTGAGCCTTACAAGGGAAAAAATCCAATCAGAGTCTTTAAAAGAAGAGAAAGCACATTTAATAAAGAAATAAAACCGTAAAAATATCTCTGTAGATCAAGATGGAATATTAGCAGGTCTTTCACTCTAGACTCTAGAGAGAATCCTCCCCCCAACCTACTACAAACTGCAACAAGAGATATCACATTGCTCAGCCAATACACATTTGCAAATAAAGAAAAACAATCAAACAAAGACTAAACCGCCTTTCTTACTTGTGTATTACTAAATTTGAACAGAAGATTAGAGATCCTGTAGGTACGTGTGGTCACTCTCAGAACCCAGAGAGAACAACAGACAAAGAAAAATACACAAAACAAAGACTTCCCTCACTGAGATTTTTAAAGTATCTTGTCTCCTAATTGGTCCTCTGGTCAGGTGTTGCAGGTCACTGTTTGTTAACCCCTTACAGGTAAAAGAGACATCAACTCTTAACTATCTGTTTATGACAGCGCTAAAAGCAGTTTCTCAGTATTGCTGGCTGGATTCTTTAAGCTCCAATTGGCTGTCCCTGCACAAACCCACAGCAGACAGTAGGGTAGCAGAGGTGTAAGCGAGGCTCATTAGTCATGCACAACCCTTATTACCATTGGTGAGAGGTGAGAAGCAAAGAGGAGGCTGACTTGCAGGGCTAGTTGTTTTATGGGGCAGGGGGCAGAGCGCCACTTGTTAATTTGAGCCCATTTGATCTGAGGGTGATGAGGCACAAATCTGAAATCCTAATGTGGTTTTTTAAACCCCCTCCGGTTTAGAGTAGAATTAGACTTTAAAGCAAAGTTCAGAGTATTTTTAAATTAATTGTTGTGGTAACAACTTCAGTGTTCTTGAGTGTTGAGGCTTTAAGTTCTTGTCAATACTTAACCGCAGTGTTGAGGGATCAGCACTATTCAAAATAAGCTCAGTTTTACAATGCAGATGGCCCCAGCTTCATTAAAACTGTATCTTCCTCAAGCCCTTTGCATGACTGAGGAGATGCAGTTCAACCTTCTCCACTTCCAGTCAGAAACATATGGTTTAACAGCAAGAACTCATGTTACATCCTGTCCCCCAATATGGTATATTTTAATGTTTCTGTGATCGAACATTTTGGGTTTGTGTTTAAGTCCTCCAGCAGTTGTCAATGCCCTGGTTTCAGGGGGACCCCAATATCTTGTCACTAGTGATAGCATCAATCTTTCTAGGAAGCATTAATGGACTATATTTTGCTTGTTGAGGGTGAGGAATAGTGAAGCTGTAGCACAGCGACTAGCAGAAGAAGAATTGGTGCTAGTGACCACCAGCAGTGTTATGCAAGTAAATGCTTTAATTCCTTTTTGTGTCCTGAACAAAGCCTTAAACTGATATGCTTGCTGTGAAATAGCACAAGTGCACCTGAGGACTGTGACAAAACTGCTCAGACTGAGTTCCAAATCAGGTTTGGATTCTGCAGGCTTACAGTGGGGAGCTGTCCTGTCTGTCTTCTCTCTCCCTCCTCTGCTATCAACAACTCATGGAATACGTTGTGCTAAATGTCTTCTGAGAACCATTTGTCCTTGTTTGATGGAAGCACAGTGGCACTAATCACTTTTCAGAAGTGACTTTGGTTTGGAGGGGAAGTTGTGAAGAAATTGAACCATCTAGTAGAATTATTGCACTCGTTTCCAAGTAGCAGACTTGTAGGCAGGGCCACCACCACATGGGTACTGTGGTAAGATATGCTTTAGACAAATAACATAGTTATCAGTAGCTAGTCTCTATATCTCTCCATACAGTCACTGAGACTGTCTTCACAATATGGTTAGTTCAAGTTACTTCTGTGGAGGTAGCCTAGCTTGGGTGAGAGTAGCCACACTGCAAAATAATAGTTGAGCTGCTGTGTCCACAGTGGTGCTGCATTCATGTGTTTTGTTAAGACTTCTGGGGGCAATGCTCATGCTTCTTTGCACTGCAGTAAGCTGATCCTTTCCCATTCTATAAATTCTTCCCAGTCAATTACAGGGGAACTTGTCTGTCCTGGGCACGTGTGGAGGAGATGTGTGAGAACACACTGGAGGTCTGAGGCAGTCAAGAGGCACTAGCCTGCATCCACACTGCAGAGTGGTGGTGGTAGTGGCTGTATTTTGTTCACTTGAGTGTGTGTTAGCCTATACCCTCCTGACAGGCTAGCCAACTTGAGTTACAACTTAAACTCTGCAGTGGAGACAAGCCCTCAGAAGTCTACTATATTCAAACCAGATCTTTGGCTCCAAGACCCAAGTCTGTGTTTGGTGAGCAAAGCAGCAGCCCCCATTTGCTCTCCTAGCAGCAGAGCGAACTACTTTATGCACAAGGAGGTCACATTTATTGCTTAAAATCTGCTAAAAGTTAATTCTCCCTGTCTGCCAGTAACATATTTACCAGATAATTGAACTCAGCAGATCTGGGGAACACAGCCAAGCTTTCAACATTGTTTGTTTTAAGCGAAGGTTTCTTAATCTGTAATAAAAGACAGGCTTGTAGAGTGAATAGTCATTTCTACTACCCTCATCAGAAAGACTAGATTATATTATAAGAATTATGTAGAAAAATTGAAAGCTGTCAAAGACATTTGAGTTGTATACCTATGGCTGATGGGAGCCTATGTATTTGAACATTCTTCCGTTGGGTGGTTTGTAGCATCTTAAACCCCTGGGTGATTGTTGAAACTCAAACTGTGAGGTATCTTAGCTGCTTCAAGTATTCTGAAGCTTTAAGTGTGCAGAACTTAAAGTTTCCTTAACACAAACCAAGAAAACTAAATACAAAATCTAGCATTCATGCAATGGTGAGGCTTAAAAATCAAGTACACAGAACTGAAGATGCATAACCATTCAAGGTCTTTATGTTTGCTTCTGGATTCCTTGAAATGTGCACTTGACTTCTCAATTTTACCGTGGTTATACAAATATTTGCATTTAACAGACTTGTTAAGTATAGAACAGGGGTTGGCAACCTTTCAGAAGTGGTGTGCCGAGTCTTCATTTATTCACTCTAATTTAAGGCTTCGCATGCCGGTAATACATTTGAATGGTTTTTAGAAGGTCTCTCTCTAAGTGTATAATATTATAACCAAACTACTGTTATATGTAAAGTGAACAAGGTTTTCAAAATGTTTCAAAGCTTTATTTAAAATTAAATTAAAATGCAGATCTTATCAGTTTAGTGTGATCCTTGCCCTTGCTTTTCCTTGCTGAGTTTTCCAGTGTCTGGTGGCACCTATTTAGATACTTTAAGCTGCACACAGGCTTCTGAGTTATAAGTTGATAACCAGCTGGCAGGAGGTCAGTGGCTGGAATCCCAGATCGGCAGCTGAGGTGAGTGAATCTGGTGGCTGGTAGGGCTGAGCAGGGCTGGAAGCCTGGACCCTGTCTGGCAGCGGGCCTGCGCTGGAACTCCAACCGGAAGCAAGGTGAGTGGGGCAGCGATGGGGACTTCGGCTGGTAAGGGGCCAGCGGCCAAAACCCCAGAGCAGCAGCAGGCTGAGCAGATCAGTCTGCCTAGCTCTGGGGTTTCAGTGGTGGGCTGAGCGTCTCCGCCAGCCCCCATCTGGGGTTTCAGCCGCTGGCTCCTGCCAGCTGGGGTCTCAGCCTGCCACCTGCCTGGAGTTCCTTCCCCCAGGCCAGCAGCGAGTGCTGAGTGGGGCTGCGGCACGGGAGGGAACCCGGCTGGCAAAGGGCCAGCAGCGGGAACCCAGAGCGGCAGCGGGCTGAGCAGATCAGCCCGCCACCGCTCTGGGGTTTCCACCATCAGCTCCTTGCCAGCTAGGGTCTCAGCCAGCTGGCAGCCTGGGGCTCCTTCCCCCAGGCCAGCAGAGGGTGCTGAATGGGACCGGGGGCGGTACCCTGGCTGGCAAGGGGCCAGCAGCAGGAACCTCAATGGCGGCGGGCTGAACGGCTCAGTCCGCCCCGCGTGCCATCAAAAATCAGCTCGTGTGCCATAGGTTGCTGACCCCTGGCATAGAATATCTCAAACTGGAGAAAATTAATATGTGATGGTTTCTAGCCATCAGAAGAATGAGACTCTGGAATGGCCTCCCAGTAGTAGTTGTCAGAGCAAACAGTTCAATTAGTTTTAGAGAGAGTTAGGTGAATTTGAGTACAAGTGTAAGATGGGATTGTTTGTGATGGTGGGAGGAGGGGAAGGGATCAGCATCCTTGCAGCTCACTCCTGTTTGTCTGATGTTTCTGAAGTGTGAGCTTGAGGAACATTTCAGCTGGCCACCACAAGGGTCAGGAAGGGATTTTCTCCCCCCAGTGTATTTTGAGAGGTTATTTTAAATCTCCTTCCTCTGAAAAATCAGGGCTGGAGGTGGGACATTGGATGGAGAGATCCAGAGTTCTGAGATGGCTCTGAGCATTCACTCTCTCAGGTGCTTGGCTGGCTGGTTCGTGCTCACATGCTCAGGGACTAACTGATGGCCATCTGTGGGGTGAGGATGGAATTTTCCCTCGGGTTGGATTGGCAGTGACCTTAGGGGTTTTTCACCTTCCTCTGCAGTGTGTGGGTGCGGATCATGTGGCAATAGGAGTCCTTTTCTTTGCTAACAACTCCCACCTCAGACTTGACAAACTCATAACAGCAAACATGTCTTCCAGGATATTTATCCATAAAGAGTAACATGTAAGGTATCTACAGAAAACCTGTGACTTGTCAAGATTCATAATCGTTTGTATGAATGGTGATAACTAAGGAATAATGCATTTATATCAAAAGTATGCTTTTATGGGCTTGGGTATAGTGTGTCTTTGCGACAGCGCATTTGGGCAGGGGGGAGTTGTCACCCTGCCCTGTTTAGTCAGAGATGGAATACAAGGCTCAATTGTTTAGTCTTGCACAGTGCTAAGGCTTTCAATGGGAAAACATCAGAAGCAACAGCAAACAATTGAAACTACTAGAAAGTAAAAAGGAACTTTACAACAAGACTGATGTTCGCTTTGTCTGTAAATAGAAACAAAAGACTTTCAGTATCACAGAGGAGAGGGAAAGAGCCTTTGTATTCATTCACACAAGGAGCTGCTTGTGGATAGGGAAGAGTTTCATGAATGTTTGGATCCTGGTTCTTTGAAAACAGGCATTGCAACAGACTTAGGCATGGAGGGAACTTACTTTACTAGATAGGAAAGGTAAATATTAATAAGAGTAGACCCAAGTTCACATTTTGTGATTTTTGTTTTGTATTTTAACTCTTATTTCCACCACTCTCATTTCTAGTTAATTCTTTATTCTTTTTAAAATTTACTTTTACAAGTGCTGCGTGCTACACAGGACTGGTGGTTTCAGGTAGGACTGGTGAGTTGGGGTACACGGCTCCTTAATGGGCAGGGGATCTAGAATTTCTGTGAGTAGCCAGTTTCAGGGGCTGATGTCACACAGGAATGATTCAGAGAGACTCGGGGAACTGAGGTGCACCCATTGTTAACCTGCAAGGTGAAAACAGGGCTGGCATAGCCTGAAGGAGAATGCTTTAGTGGCTGAAAGGCTGGTAATGTTAGATCAGGGGTTGGCAACCTCTGGCACGCGGATCGCCAGGGCAGCCAGTACACCCCTCACCCGCGCTGCTTCCCGCCACCCCCATTGGCCTGGAACGATGAACTGCGGCCAGTGGGAGCCGTGATCAGCCGAACCTGCAGACGCAGCAGATAAACAAACTGGCCCGGCCTGCCAGGGTGCTTACCCTGGCGAGCCGTGTGTCAGAGGTTGCCAACCCGTGTTAGATGGTACCAGGCACAGGCAAATCTCCCTCATGCTAGAGGGAGGGGCTAACACGGTGATTCTCAGTCCTGCATACCCTGAAAGCTGTTGCAGTAACTTGCTAGGATTATCTGAGTATATTATTTCCCTCCCATAGCAGGGGCTTTAGGCACTGGTGCACCTCGGTCCCTCCTATTATCTACCTCTGGCGCACAATTCTCGTCTCTCATGGGCTGTAATGCTTTGACTGAATGTCAGCTGTTGGGGTTAATATACGGATGATGGGTGGTGCTGGCGGCTTGGGCTATACAGGAGGTCAGACTAGATCGAGGTGGGCAAACTTTTTGGCCTGAGGGCCGCATTGGGTTTCAAAAATTGTATAGAGGGCTAGTTAGGGGAGGCTGTGCCTCCCTAAACAGCCAGGCCCCTGTCCCCTATCCTCCCCTGGCTTCTCACCCCCTGACGCCCCCCCGCCCCCGGGACTTCTGCCCCATCCAACCCCTCCTTCCTTCCTGACTGCCCCCTGGGACCCTTGCACCCATTTAAACCTCCCTGTTCCCCACCCTCTGACCGCCCCAACCCCTATCCACACCCCAAACTCCTCTGCCCTCTGCCCTCTACCCAACCCCCCCCTCCCACTCACTGTCCCCTTACCGCGCTGCCTGGAGCACCAGTAGCTGGCAGTGCTACAGCCGCGCTGCCTGGCTGGAGCCAGCCACGTCACAGAGCACCTGGTCAGACCGGGCTCTGCAGCTGTGCTGCCCGGGTGCCTAGAGTATTGTGCTGGTGGTGTGGCGTGCTGAGGCTCCGGGGGACGGGCCAGGGGGTAGCCTCCAGGGCCAGGAGCTCAAGGGCTGGGCAGGAGGGTCCCGCAGGCCGGATGTGACCCGCAGGCTGTACTTTGCCCACCTCTGGACTAGATCATGTGGTGGTCCCTTCTGGCCTTAAATTCTATGGCTCTATAAATCAACTGACAAATAAATGCTTCTCAGCTAGTTTCACAGGCCTAAAAACATTCCCCTATATTGCAAAATTTGGGTGAAATTTCTGCTAACACAAAGAAACCAAAGTGGATTTGGTAGCTGACTTTAATAAATAAACTTTAATAAAGCATCTGTAAACAAATTGATACTATCCCCTGTTGTTTACTCTTCAGTTAGAGTCTTTTAAAGCAGTTGCAATATCCTCTTGCATTAATTGCATGCTGCAAAATTCAGACGTGAGGAATATTTAGTTAGTTCAGCAGTTAGTTATTTGCCAAATACTTGAAGAGGTAAGTTGATTTGGGACTGATAGGGAGGCAACCTAGTGATAGAGGATGTGGAAAAAGCTAATGTACTCAATGCTTTTTTTGCCTCTGTCTTCACGAATAAGGTCAGCCCCCAGACTGCTGCACTGGGCAGCACAGTATGGGGAGAAGGTGATTAGCCCTCTATGGAGAAAGAAGTGGTTCAGGACTATTTAGAAAATCTGGATAAGGACAAGTCCATGGGCCCGGATGTGCTGCATCCAAGAGTTCTAAAGGAGTTGGCGGATGTGATTGCAGAGCCATTGGCCATTATCTTTGAAAACTCATGGTGATTGGGGGAGGTCCCAGATGACTGGAAAAAGGCTAATGTAGTTCCCATCTTTAAAAAAGGGAAGGAGGATGATTGGGGGAACTACAGGCCAGTCAGCCTCACCTCAGTCTCTGGAAAAATCATGGAGCAGGTCCTCAAGGAATCAATTCTGAAGCACTTAGCGGAAAGTGATCAGGAACAGTCAGCATGGATTCACCAAGGGCAAGTCATGCCTGACTAACCTAATTGCCTTATATAACAAGATAACTGGCTCTGTGGATAAGGGGAAAGCAGTGGATGTGTTATTCCTTGACTTTAGCAAAGTTTTTGATACGGTCTTCCACAGTATTCTTGCCAGCAAATTAAAGAAGTATGGGCTGGATGAATGGACTATAAGGTGGATAGAATGCTGGCTAGATCGTTGGGCTGTCCATGTCTAATTAGCAGCCAGTATCAAGTAGAGTGCCCCAAATGTCGGTCCGTGGGCTGATTTTGTTCAATATCTTCATTAATGATTTGGAGGATGGCATGGATTGCACGCTCAGCAAGTTTGCAGATGACACTAAACTGGGAGGAGTGGTAGATACGCTGGAGGGTAGGGATAGCATACAGTGGAACCTAGACAAATTGGAGGATTGAGCCAAAAGAAATCTGAATGAGGTTCAACAAGGAACAGTGCAGAGTTCTGCACTTAGGACGGAAGAATCCCATGCACTGCTACAGACTAGGGACCGAATGCTAGGCAGCATTTCTGCAGAAAAGGACCCATGGGTTACGGGGGACAAGAACTTGGATATGAGTCAACAGTGTCCTTGCTGTCAAGAGGCTGACACTTGAGCTCTAAAGTAGAGGCATTGCCAGCAGATCAAAGGACAGAAGCATTCCCCTCTATTTGACACCGGTTAGACCTCATCTGGAGTACTGTGTCAGTTTTGAGCCCCACGCTACAAGGGATGTGGAAAAAATGGAAAGAGTCCAGCAGAGGGCACAAAAATGATTAGGGGGCTGGAGCACAGATTATATGAGGAGAGGCTGAGGGAACTGGGATTGTTAAGTCTACAGAAGAGAAGATGAGGGGGGATTTGATAGCTGCTTTCAACTATCTGAAGGGGGTTCCAAGAGCCATGGATCTACGTTCTCTAGTGTAGCAGATGACAGAACAAGGAGTAATGGTCTCAAGTTGCAGTGGGGGAGGTTTAGGTTGGATATTAGGAAACACTATTTCACTAGGAGGCTGGTGAAGCACTGGAATAGGTTACCAAGGGAGTTGGTGAATCTCCTTCCTCAGAGGTTTTGAAGGTCAGGCTTTACAAAGCCCTGGCTAGGATGATTTAGTTGGGGATTGGTCCTGCTTTGAGCAGGGGGTTGCACTAGATGACCTCCTGAGGTCTCTTCCAACTCTGATATTCTATGATTCTGTGGTACTGCAATATGTAACATGTCACTCAGGCATGAGACAGCTTTGGATGATATTGCCTACACTGTGTCTACCGTTCTAATGGCTTAATTTAGCTGAAACAAACATTAGGTGGCTTTGTCTGGGGAAATTGGCTGGCTCTTGTAGCTGAGTCACCAAAATGGACAGAGGTTGGATACTGGGCTCTGCCATGACTTGGGCAAGTGACTTAATCTTTGTCCCCGGCCCTTGCCTGTCAGATAGGGATAATGCTCTCTTATCTCAGAGGGATGTTGAGGATAAACTTACTAATTGTGGGTATATCTAAAATAAGAAAACCTGCTAGCTGAGAATGCTTTAATTATACCTGTATGTCTACTCTTTTCATCAAGGCATGGCTCCTCCGCTCTGTAATTTTAGATTCTATGGTTAATCTCCATCCCAGGATTCCACTGAAAGCATGTCTACATGTGAAATGCTGCTATGGAAGAACTCTT
Source organism: Chelonoidis abingdonii (assembly GCF_003597395.2). Taxonomy (NCBI): domain Eukaryota; kingdom Metazoa; phylum Chordata; order Testudines; family Testudinidae; genus Chelonoidis; species Chelonoidis abingdonii. Next base: position 262,340,020 of record NC_133769.1, read on the forward strand.
TTATTGACCTAGAGCTGTCTAGCCTAAGGGTTAGGTCACCTTAGCTATGTTGTTCAGGGGTTGGATTTTTCACATGGCTGGGGTGACCAATTTTTTAGTGTAGACCAGGCCTCAGAGCTGCCTTGCCTAAGCTAATGATAATGGTAGGCAACTGAGGAACTGGTTAAATCCTCTGTCCCTGTAACAATGGATGGAATAGCATCTTAGTTAGCATCCTCTCTCTGAAACAGCTTGTGTGGCTCCAGCTGACAGACTGAGCAGACCCCTGCTTGATTAAGTGATTTGAATTTAGATTGAGGAAGCTTATTTGGCCACCTTTTGATACTTCTGCTGACATCCAATTTAAATTGTCTCCAATGCTCATTTTTTTTAAAAAAAAACAACACACCAAACAAATCAAAGCCTCCAAATTAACATCTACTGAAGTAATCTGTGCAAATGTAATAGGAGAGCCTGGCATATGTTAGAGAACTGAAACAATCAACAAGTAGATGTGTAGAAAAAACAAACTTTTAATTACAGCAAGGAGGAACATAATTACAAAACCCAACAATCACTGAAGCAGGGGAAAGGTGAACTGCATAAGAAGTTAAAACTGATGTGGAGGAGATAACTACTGATTATTTTAAAGCCAGAGCAGTAAGCGTACGTAGTATTTTTCACCCTTGCTAATAAATGTAGCTCCCCTTCCCACAAAAAATGTTGCTGGAAACATAAGTATTATGGTATTTATCATGCTTATTACCATGCTGCATAAGAGACTCACAAGAAAATAAGCAAGGGGTTTATCATCATGTGGGTCAAGCTTCTCTCTCAGGGTCATGAAGGACAGCTTACCTCGGGCCTAATGTTTTCTTTCTACAGAAAAAGCAGTTAATCTCTGTGGGTGGGGCAGGGGCTACTCATCATAGACTCTGTGGATCCTCAGCAAATCTTGCACCCAGTTTCCAGGGTCTTTGAAGATAAACTACGGAAAGAACTCCCTCTGAGTGACTTCCAGCCTCTCTACATACTTTTCCTACTGGTACAGCTGACTAGTTATGCTACCATCATCCCCTGTCCTCCAGTTGTGCACTTCTTCACAGTTGGAAGTAGGCAGCTTGAAGGGTTTGGATCTGAAGATAAGTAGTCTGCATTGAGTAGTAATACAGGGGCCAGCAACCTTTCAGAAGTGCTGTGCCTAGTCTTCATTTATTCACTCTAATTTAAGGTTTCACATGTCGGCAATACATTTTAATCTTTTTAGAAGGTCTCTTTCTATAAGTCTATAACATATAACTAAACTATTGTTGTATGTAAAGTAAATAAGGTTTTAAGTGTTTAAGAAGCTCCATTTAAAATTAAATAAAAATGCAGAGCCTCCTTGGACCAGTGGCCAGGACCCAGGCGGTGAGAGTGTCACTGAAAATCAGCTTGTGTGCTGCCTTTGGCACACGTGCCATAGGTTGCCTACCCCTGTAATAATAATTTCTTCAGCTGGGAAATTTGTGCACATAGCATGGGTTTTCCAGGGGAGTATCTTGTATAGTGCCTGCTCCACAACCATATAACCAAATTCATATGGAGGCCTAACCATACAATGTTATTAAGTACGTGGCATGGTGGTTAAAGGAAGAAAGTATGATGCTCTCTCCCTCTTGTGGGTCCATGTGTCTAGTGGGCATTTATTCTGTGCCACACAACAGAAAGGAGCAAAGACCCACTGTAGTTATTGTGTGATGTGGGATATAGCTGGAAAAATGTGGTAAGTTTGTGAAGTAACATGCTGCCATTGGTAATGAACTGTTCTCATTGCAAGAAGAAGAGAGTAACACTAAATGTGGCTACCTGAGCTAATTCAGAACGTTTATAAACTCTCTGGTGGTGAAAGTGGTAGGACAAAAAGCATGGCAAATGCATGGGGAGTTTAAATCAACCTGTCTTTCCATTGTAAGTGCCCAGGTATAAACTCTTATTGCAGGAGAAGGTAAGTTCAAAGGCTGGGCTTGGGGCTCAGATCTATGAGTACTTCCTAGAGGTTAGCCCACTGCTGTGATAGCACTTATGTTTTACTGTTGTATGTCATCACTTAATATGAACTACACCTGTTAACACTAAACTAAGACAAGAAGTACATTTAATTGAATGTTTACATTAAACATGTTAGAGAACAGATTTGCCCAAGACAATTGTTAGATTAGTAACTGGATGGTTTTGCGGTGTTTCAAGGTTGAGTATTTGACTCAATTAGCAAATAACATGGTGTTAGACTAGCAAAATATACTGTATGGTAGGAGAAGCAGCCAGCATTTGGTATAAGCCTTTGTGCTTTTACAGACACTTATCAACTTTCCATTCAGCTTTTGAGGTAATAAGTTAAATAAGCACCAATGTGATAGGTCTAGAACACTGTAGAAACATTTTCCTTTTACTACTAGGGATATATTATATATTTTACAAATTCTTCATGCAGACTTGACATCTGCTGATATGAGTTCGGATGAGACCTGCCTTGAGTGTATCTGCTGAGGGCAAGCTCTGGAATTGCTGGTTAATAGTGGTAAGCCAGAAGCTATACTTGTTTGCATAGTAGTGGCAGGTTCCTCGGGCACCATTGCATTCAATGAAAGGAGTAGCTCTGAAGTCTTCCAGACAGCTCCCAGGAGAAACCAGTGACTGTCCTCCGCCTTCATCACCAGCTCCAGTGTGCTATGAGACACAAAGAAGGCAGTGTTCATGCGCAGGACAGGGCTATACAAATTACTGCCCTAGATCAATACTGTCATAAATCAACAGGTGAGGGAGGGAGGAGACCAAGGGTAAAATGATTTCTAAATCTGTTACCTGTAAGAGTTCACTCTGTAGGACATTCCTACGAAGGCATACATAGGGCCAATCTTGCAAACCTTGCCCCCATGTTTAAAACGTATGGGAGTACTATTGTAGATTACTCACACAGTAAAGTTTGTAGGATTAGATCCTTGAACTATCTGGTTTATCTACATTTTCCATTTTAAACCTCTCTACCTCTTCTTTACTCCAGCCATTTAAGATTTCATATTTTCATGGCACTGAAGACTGAGTTGAAATTTTCCTCATCTCTGAGTTTTCAGCAGGGTGGAGGTAATGAGAATTTGCCTCCTACATACAACTAATCTATATATCACACACCCATAAGCTATATTAAGGCAGAAGTAGCTTGTTTTAATCAGAGGGGTTTTCCCTATCAGTTGAATAAATTAACATTTCTATCAAATTCAGTCCCGATTAACAGTACATTAAGACATGTTTATTGTCTAATTCACACTCTTTGAATGACAGCTATAAGCAGAACGGACAATCATTACTGTACAGTACCCCTTTAAGAATTACATCTCATACTTTTTAATGGTGTGCTACTGACACTAGCATGTAACAGTGAACCTCCCAACAGATTTCTCCCTACTTTTACAAAAACATGTAACATTTATTCTCATCTCACTTCCCCCCCCATCTCTCAAAACCCTTCAATTTTTAATGTAAAAATGAGAAACCAATAAAGACGTTTGTTTTTTAATTCATACGAAAACATAGTAAGACTAAACCCTCCCTTCTTGCCTTTCACTGCCCAGGCCAACTGTTGTTCAGCTTGCAAAGCCGTACACAGTTTAGTAACAAAAATGGAAACTGATCTTTTACCACAGTGCTAGATAAGTATGGTACTAATGCCTCTCCTTTCACCATCTTATCAGATTGCCATGGGGTACCTATGATTCTGGGCAACAGCACAAAAGCTTTAATCTCTGAGGTGTTAAACACTGATTTTAAGAGTTGCACTAGACCTGAAACTGAACAGTGTAGTGTCACCAAGGATGAACTTGCCCTTTTTTCCTTGGGGAAATGGGGTAGGCAGCCAGCCAAGAAGTGTCTTAGTGTAACAAAGCTCTTAGCTCCCAGGCTTGCATTTGCCTCCAGACAAATGATGGCCTCCCCTTTTGTTAAGTAGCCTTCAAATCTTTTCAATCACAGCTGCAGCCCATGACATGTCATGTAATCTTTAAGTACCATTTGAACAGTGATTTAGGGTTATCCTGAACAGAATCACACAACAGAGTATTTTCAGCTATCTTAATGATCTACCAACTGCTAATGCGCTGAAAAGAAATCTAATTTCTACTTACCAGGACTCTGAGCCTACAACAGGATCTGGCCAGGTATGACCTGTTGCTCTGTATGAAATCCCATTGACCGATTCTGATCTCTTTGCAGGACTGGCCGCTAACACTAACACCCAAAAAGAGGGATCTACACCTCTACCCCACTATAACATGACTCAATATAACATGGGTTTGCATATAGCGTGGTAGCAGCAGGGCTCCGGCTGCTGTGGGGAGCCCTGGGCCCTTTAAATCACCGCTGCAGCCCTGCCACCACTACCCTGATATAATGGCGTTTCACCTATAACACGGTAGGAATTTTTGGCTCCCTACGACCACATTACATTGGCAGGGCCGCTGAGAACGGGTTCGGGCCCCGGTGAAAAACTTTTTTTCAGGCCCCCCAGCAAGGGCGAACCGGCTAAACAAGGCCAATGAAGCCAGGCCCCAGGCCCCCTTCTGGACCGCTGGGCCCCGGTAACTTGTACCGGCTTCCCCCTGCCTCCTTGTTGGCCCTGTATATTGGGGTAGAGGTGTACAATTTTACTGAAACCAAGGAAGTTGTTGTGAAAGATGCTTTTCTTGAGATTATCAGGAACATCATATATTACAAATCTTATTCTTTAGTGTTCAAAACCCCACACTGTCCTAACCAGTCACTCCATGAGCCATTGCTAATGCTGTGGTGTGCGCGCACATCAAAAAAATGGAAGGTTTCCTCCTGTGAGCACTTGCAGTTTTTGGCACTTCCCTTGGTAACAAAGGACTTTGTATTGGGAAATCTACCTCTTGTTGCCAAGGCTGCAGCTCTCTCTTTACCAATGCTTAGTACAGGCATTTACAAACAAACACGCCTATGAGGTATTCTGTTCACCATAGTACCCAAGCACCTTCCAGTAAATGGATTCAGCAAGGCAACTGTCACAGGCTGTTTGTTCATTCACCCGCTCTCCAGCTAGGTGTCTTGTTCTGGTAGTGTGTTTTTTTTTTTTAATATATAAAGATGCCCGTTGCTATGTGTGTGTCAGAGAAAGCAAGGTAAAAGAAATGTGCCTTGAACATGGAACAGAAACAGGGGAGGTTTGTGATCATTCTTTGTTATTGGAAAAGTGCCCTGCAGTCTGGGATCAGACCCTGGAGAAAATTCCATCTGCCACGCATATGAGCTTTACTTTTGGTGGAAGTTCCATCAGGTCAGAGGAGCAAAGCTGTACATGAGGGTCTTCATCCTGAGCTCTAGACAGTCTTTTAGATATCCTGGGCCCCAGGCCATGGAGTGCTTTGAAGATAAAAAGTGAGACCTTGAAGCAGAAGTGATACATGGAGAGGACATGCAGGGTCATGTCCCACTTCCCCCAAATTTGCTGCTTGGCTTGTACTGAGCATGCTCAGTAACACTGCTGAAGCTGGCAGCCCCTCCTCGCCCCCCTCTCAGCAGGCACAGGCTACTAGGATGGTCTGAGGAATGGAAAACCTGTCTTACAAAAGGAGACTCAAAGAGCTTCACTTGTTTAGCCTAACCAAAAGAAGGATGAGGGGAGATATGATTGCTCTTTATAAATATATCAGAGGGATAAATACCAGGGAAGGAGAGGACTTATTTAAGCTCAGTACCAATGTGGACACAAAAAAAAAAAAAGTATATAAACTGGCCATCAGGAAGTTTAGACTTGAAATTAGATGAAGGTTTCTAAACATCAGAGGAGTGAAGTTGTGGAACAGCATTCCAAGGGGAGCAGTGGGGGAAAAAGACATATCTGGCTTCAGGACTCAGCTTGATAAGTTTATGGAGGGGATGGTATAATGGGATGGCCTAATTTTGTCAATTAATTGATCTTTGACTATTAATGGAAAATATGCCTAATGGCATGTGATGGGATGTTAGATGGGGTAGGATCTGAGTTACTACAGAGAATTCTTTCCTGGGTGTCTGACTAGTGAGTATTGCCCACATGCTCAGGGTTTAGCTGATCGCCATATTTGGGGTCAGGGAGGAATTTTCCTCCAAGGCCCTGGGGTTTTTTCGCCTTCCTCTGCAGCGTGGGGCACGGGTCACTTGCAGGAGGATTCTCTGCACCTTGAAGTCTTTAAATCATGATTTGAGGACTTAATAGTTCAGACATAAGTTAGAGGTTTGATACAGGAGTGGGTGGGTGAGATTCGGTGGCCTGCGTTGTGCAGGAGGTCAGACAAGATGATCATAATGGTCCCTTCTGACCTTAAAGTCTATGATTCTATGAGCTCAGACTATCAAATCAAGTTCAAGTCAATCTGAAGCCAGTGTACAGAGCAGAGGGCATTTCTGACATGTTCCCGGTAGCCTGTGTGGTTGAGGAGATGCACTGCAGAGTTTCCTATGTGTTGACTGTTTCATGCCCAGGTATATTGCATTGCTGGAGTCCAGCTGAGCGATAACAGGCATGAATAACTGAAGCCAGGTTTTCATTTGTCAGGCCGAGACACAAGTGGAGATGGTAGAAAGTGTTACTCTCAGAGGCTGCTAGATGAGATCTCTGGGTCAGCAAGAGATCCAAGAGTACTCCTAGACAACAAACTGAACTAATTATGGTTGTGCTTCTTCAGCCCCTGGAGACTACACCACAGCTGTAAGCTCTTCAGTATATTTTCCTCTGCCCACCAGCATCACCTCTGTCTTGCTCAGGTTCAGCTGTCGCCAGCTATTCTTCATCCAAGCACTGTCCATCTTGATGGTAATGGTGTGGTCTTATATGGTGAAGGATAGGTAGAGCTGTCTCTCATCTGCATATTGCTGGTACATGAGTCTGTGTCATCTAACCAGTTCACTTTTGTGGTTGACTGACTGCAGATGTTGAAAAGGATCAGAGAGATCACTGATCCTTGTGGAACTCCACAAGTGAGAGTGGGGAGTTTCTTATCACTACTCATTGGAGGTGGTCTTCCAGGAAGGACAGATTATTTTAATGCATTAGCCTGCCACCTCTCTCAGGTGAAAGAGCAGAATCTCCTTATCAACAGTATTGAATGCAGAGAGGTTGAGCAGGATGAGAATGGATGTCTGTCCTCTATCTGTTGACTGGAGGAGATCATTTCTAGTGCCACTAAAATGGTTTCTTCCAATTTTTTATTTTTTATTTTTGTAGTTGGAGAGCATTTTTTGTTTTGGTGATGTTTCCTGTGAGAGGAAAATCCTATTTTCTGACCAGTTCTACTTAAATAACTTTCAGAAGGCCAGGAACAAAATCAGTAGTGGGAGCTGAGATTAGAACATCGGTGTTCCTGTCTACCCAGGTTCTCACACAGTACCAGTCACCATGTTTAGCAGAGTCCCCTAAGCCTTGGTCAGATGTACCTCTCTCTAACTTATCGTACACACCTGGTGGGATATTACTTATTCTAGGGTGAATTCTGCATTCCTGGCACAGCCCCACCTCCCGTTTAAGTCAGTGCTGATTTTGGGTGACAAAGAAATGCAGGATTGGCCCATGTGTGCGCACACTGTAGTAGCTTTGCAAAAAAAGGGCAAGGGAAGAGTAGAACTGTACCCTAGTTATATGGCTTCTATTACCACAAGGGGTGTATGGTCTTAAGCTGCGTTCCCTCTAAGCTGTGTGGCTACCCAGGAATGAATCAAGGGCCATGCACTTGATTAGCAGAGCTGTGCACGGCGGCCTGTGCTCAGGTGCCCCTCCCCTTGCTGCTCAGCAGCTTCTCTGCTCCTGCCCTCTGGCTTGGAGCCCTTGGACAGCTGCTCCAGGAACCCTCAGCTTGCTGTGTAGAGCAGGAGACAGGGGCGGCTCTAGGTATTTTGCCGCCCCAAGCATGGCAGGCAGGCTGCCTTCGGCAGCTTGCCTGTGGGAAGTCCCCGGTCCCGCAAATTCGGCGGCAGCCTGTGGGAGGTCCGCCGAAGCTGCGGGACCAGTGGATCCTCTGCAGGCATGTCATCGAAGGCAACCTGCCTGCTGCCCTCACGGCAACTGGCAGAGCGCCTCCTGCGGCTTGCCGCCCCAAGCATGCGCTTGGCATGCTGGTGCCTGGAGCCGCCCCTGGCAGGAGGGGCACTGATGTCAGGGTGTCCCCCTCCCATTTCCCAAGTACACCATCTCCACAGAGTGGGGGAGGGAGGACAGGGCTCAACACCAGGATAGCTGCTGGCAGCTGCTGTGGTCTGAGCTTTCTGGTGAGTGCCTTAAAGAGACAGCACACAGTCTTTCAGGCTTCCCCAGCAGCAAGCACTCACACAGTCTCTGTGTCTCACACACATGTAGCCTCTCACTTACACACACCTCACAACCCAACTTGTGGTGGTGGTGGTGTTACTTGGTACTTCCTGCAATGCGCACATATTCTCTGTAATTTTATTTTTTCAAAGTGCTGTTATTTTAGTTTTTTGACTGGTCTATGCATTTCATAATTTTATTTCTCTCTTATGATTAAATTTAATTCTTTGAGTAGTGAGTTCTAAAATGCCTGTCCTGCCTGGAGTAATTATCCTTATGGTAACTTTAAAAAAAAAATTATATCTAGGTATTTTGTTTCTACTGGTGGCACATATCCGCACATTACTTCGATATTGGTGCACATAACAAAATTCATTCTGCACATGGATGGAAAAAATTAGAGAGAACATTGGTCTTAAGGATAATTTTCAATTTGAAAGCTTGAACAAACCAAAAAACACCATGAAATGTCGAGTTGCTTAAATATAGCTTGTGAAAATAAAAGTAATCTTCACTCTGCTTATTAGTCTAATTTTCCCTTTTTGTGCAGATCGGTGATTTTATCAGATCAATTACTTACCACTGTTCGTGAAAGACCTATTACCTACTCCTCATCCTCTCTCTCTCGCTGACAATGGCTTAGTGGGCCACCCTCCCAACCTCAGTGCATAAACTCTAGCTGACATTTTTATTCTTAGCTCAAGCGTCTTTTTTTTGTTTGGAGAGTCCATATTATCCACCACGTAAAGTGGATCATATCTTCTGCTGTCAGGTACAATTTGTCACCTACAGCATAGTCACTCCAAACTCCATGTACTAATCTGGTTGGAGATAAAGTTACAGGAAGGGCTGGGGCAACAGTTTAATTGGTCTCCAAGATGAGGGAGAGAGCAGTTTTCCTCACACATTTTTCCTCCCTGGTTCTATGGGAAGATTCAGTGCGTTTGGATTTTTAGCAAACCTGTACCTAAACCTGAACAATGTAGCCAGTAGGTGGGACCCTAGCTTAATGTAACCATGTGCGATACTGTCAGCAAATGTTGAAAAGGACACATACCATGAGGAAGGAATATCCAATCCATAAACTGCGCCACCCTTCGGGACAGTGTGGAATAGAAACATCTTGACTATGGACAGCAATTGCAACAGCTGGGGCTTCACAGACGGAACAACGACTGATATATGGTCTAATTTCTTCTTCTGCCACAGGCATCATTGGAAGAGGTGCTGTGGTTGAGAGCCAGTAGGATTTATCATTTCGGTTTGCATAATAACAGACGTCCCCAGGGTTACAGTAGAGGAAAGGCATGGTACTAAAACGAGCCAAACAGGATCCAGCCAGCCCTGTAAAGAAATAAACCATCACAAATCTTCAGCAGGTGCACATTCAAGTAAGAATTTATTTTTAGCTTATTGCGCATACCTGCATAATTCAGTAACATTTATATTTGTATTACAGTTCTACTCAAACTTCAGTAGTGATCTGGAGAAACCACCTCCATAGGGAGATGAAAGAAAGAAATTTAGTTCTAATCTGCTGTCATTTCTAGGCATCCTAGCCTAATATGCATGAAAGCTCAAATTTTCAGAAATGGCCTATGATTTTGTGTGCCTCTAATTTTGAGTGGGAAAATCAGATTGAAAGTGTCAAATGTTGAGATATTATAGAGCCATGTACATACCAAGGTCCTGGTTATGTGCTTTTTCCTGTCCTTCAAAATACAGTAGACTGTAGCCACTCCAGAGTTTGTTCATACCAACTGGGCACATTGGCTCTTGCTCAGATTGGCTATGCTTCACCAGAAGGTACCCAATGTTAACACTGCGACCTGGCATACCTGGTATCCCAGGGTTACCTGGACGGCCTGGTTCACCTTGGGGAGAAATAGAAAGCGACAATTAAGAGTAACTGGGGGACAGCCATTTTAGACTTGATTCTGACGAACAGGGTGGAATTGGTAATGAATCTGAAGATGGAAGGCAATTTGGTTGACAGTGATCATGAAATACTAGGATATCATGATTTGAAGGAAAGGAAAGAGTGAGAGCAGCAGAATAAGGACAGTGGACTTCAAAAAAGAAGAGCTGGTAGGTAAGGTCCTATGGAAAGAAAATCTAAGGAGGAATTCAGGAAAGCTGGCAGTTCCTCAAGGAGACAACATTAAAGGCACAACTGCAAACTATTCTAATACAGAAGAAAGATAGGAAGAATAGTAAGGGGTCAATATGGCTCCCTCAGGAGCTCTTTAATGACCTGAAAATAAAAAAGGAATCCTACAAAATGTGGAAATGTGGTCAAATTGATAAGAAAGAGCACAAAAGAACAGCCCAAGTAGGTAGGGACAAAATCAGACAGACAATCTAAGGCACAAAATGTGTAACATTGGCAAGAGTTATAAAGGAATGAGAAAAGATTTTTTAAATACATTAAGATCAAGAAAAAGACAAAGGAAAGTGTAGGTATTCTACTTAGCAAGGAAGGAGAGCTAATAACTGATGACATGAAGAAAGCTAAGGAGCCTCAATGACTATTTTGATTAAAAATAAAAAGGTTAATGATGACCTGAAGCCATCTTGGCACCCTTAGCTATTATTTTTGAGAACTCCAGGAGGATGGGAGTGGTCCCAAGAGATGGAGAAGGGAAAACACAGTACCTATCTTTAAAAAGGGGAACAAGGAGGACCTAGGGAATTACACATCAGTTGATCTAACTTCAATATCTGGAAGGATATGGGAGCAAATTATTAAACAATCAGTTTGTAAACACAGCACTGAGGATAATAGGGTTATAAGGAATAGTCAGCTAATCTACATACTGGGATGGGACTTGTTCACCATTTAATTTATTGCATGATATTTATCTTCTCTATATGGAAAGCTAATGTCATCAATCAGCTACATTTCTAGGACTGATCCAATTCTGCTGAAGTCCCTGAGTGTTGGATTGGGCTCCCTAGATTGTAAGTGGAGATTGTGATTTAATACTAGAGCTGAACAAATAATTCACAAATAATTATCTGATGACTTTAGCCTCTTTCTGCTCATGCAATATGGGCAAGCAGTCATTTTCTTTTAAAATTTATTCTTCATCTAAAATTACCTGCCAGTTTTTTTGGATGACTTTTTTAACCCTATAGAGTGATTCGTTGTGAACAATTCTCTGAAAATATTCAATATTTGACACTCTTATTTGGGCTGGACTGATCCGCGTTTGTTCAACTAATTCAGATGGTAAAGTTTCTGGTTCCTAACTGGATGTGCACCCAAGCACTTGTACCATAACTGCTCATCTATTTACATCACCTAGGAATTTGAAATTCTATTTTCATGAACATTCCTGTTTGTAAAACCTTATTGCTGGTGTGATCACTGAAGGCCAGAACAGAAGGGGCACAAACATTAAAACAAAGTAATTTAAAAATCTAAGTGAATGTTCATGGAAAACATGTGCACTGAGATCTAGCTACAACACTTTGTTTTAAAGACAGTTTAAAGCTATTTCAATGAAAACTATTAACATCAAAACCTAGTAAGAGCATTGGAATTTGATGTAAGTGGAAATCAGAAGAGTTGCTTCAGAAGAGTTGACAATTGTACAATGATAATGTGCTAATAACAGAAGATCTATAGAGTGAAGTGGGGAAAAGAAAAAATAATAATGCAACATCACTTACCCTCCAAGCCTGCAAGACCTGGAAAACCTGATGGTCCTTGATCTCCTCTAAAACCTGGAAGAGCTGACATGCCACCTCTTCCTTGGAACCCTGGTTTACCTGGTGGGCCTCTAAAACCTTAAAACCATCAAGTTCAACATGATCAGACAGATTTGATTTTTTTTTCAAGTACAGAAAATAAGAAACTCAAAGTGAAGTTCCGTTCTGAAAAGTTACCATGTAAACCTAGCACCTACATACTCAACAGATCTGGTTATTATGAGTATGTGTGTTCAGTCAGACTTGCAAAGTTTGTCACCTAAACTAAAAGCAAGATCTTATGATGCTTGCCCAGACGAAGTTCCTCACTGACTTTTTAATGGGGAATTGTGCCTGAGAAAGGACTGCAAAATTGGGCCCCATAATTCTATTATTTTTCATGCCTGTTACCATTGAAGATCCCATATAAATTATAGGAGAAGAATGGAATTCAGCTCAATGTATCTCATCAACAGAACTGTTATCTGAAGTTCAACTGCAAGGTCAGATTTCGCCCTCAATGACATTTGTATATCTCAGCTAATGGAGTCAGTTTGGATTGAGCTAAAATGACAAGAAGGACCAGTGTGGGGTTCATGGGTGTTATAGAAGCCTGCAGTTAAGTTGCAGTTGGTTAAGATGAACATGCTGCACAGCTTCATTTTGATTGCTCAGGATTGATTTTGCAGGGGTGGCAGTGAGAAAATCCATTCTTTCCCTTGTGACTTCAATTACATTTAGAATTATTGAGAAATAATAGATAGGGAACCCCTCAGCACTACTTTTACAGAAGCCCTATTCTGAACAGCACTGCACTTCAAGTGTGAATGCACAATTCCTACCTGGATCACCTGGTGGACCATGGGGCCCCATCTCACCAGGTATTCCTTGGGGACCCATATTTCCACGAGGGCCTGCTGTACCCTGGTGAGTGACCAGCTTAGGCGGCACTGCAGGTGGCCCAGGAGAACCTGGAAGTCCTTGGAAACCTGCATTATAAAAAGGAAAAAATGAACTAATTTATAGACAAAACAACTCCCATCCCTTGGTGTGCTCTATGTCTGTCACTCAATGAGGTACTAAGGTTGGACATTTTAGTTGACTATTAATATTAGAGATGTACCCTGAGCCATAAAATTCAGTTGCAGATCTGAGTCTGCAATTTCCAAAGTTTGGGAAGTAGGTGGTCACTTGGCATCCTGGAAGACGGGGAAATCATTCCAGGCCTCAGGGGTTGTGTAAAAACAGGCAAAAATACATGAGTGGAAAGAGACAAAGGGAGCAAGAAGGCAGAAGAGTGGGGAGAGCGTAGCTTGTGATATGCAAAGTTGTGCAGTGCCCTAAAAAACTAGAATGAGCTATAGCCCTGACTATAGTGGGCTATTTGTAGGCTTTTAGAAAAGGGGAAGGTTGGTATTAGTGAGGCATAGGGTTTTTTACATTTCCAAATATCTTTTCTGTTGATCTACTCTGGTGGGCTGGGTGAGGGTTAGTGCCGGAGTTGTTATAGTTTGAGTGGTTGGCATTGAGAGGTTTTTGAAAAGCACCTAGAGTTTGGAGTTGGCCCTTTTCATTTATATACACGTTAAAATCAATTTTAGATGGGAGCCAAACTTCATGACTGGCCCGAAGTTCATTCAGGAATGCAGACATAGCGTCAGTTTGAAGGCAGGTGTGGTGGCTGCTGAGCAGGTAAGTTTATTTGTTGAATGATGGAAACTATAGCACCAGAAGGCTCTTACTCACCAGTAGGTCCTCTGTCCCCCTTGGGTCCAATGGGCCCTGTGTCACCAAAAACTCCCACGAAGCCAGGAGTACCCATGAGACCTTGCGTGCCTTTATGCCCTTTAATGCAAAATGACACATTTGAATTATTGTATCTCTACACAGATAATATAAATGGTCACTTCTAACATCTACTGTAGCAACAAATAACCATTTCTTTTAAAAAAGGGTTCATTTTTTGCCAGCTGTACCTTTTGGTCCAGGGTACCCTGAAATTCCAGGTCTCCCTTGTGGTCCAGGGTCACCTCTAGTGCCTTTTTGACCATCTTCTCCAAGCACACCTATTTGACCATCTTCTCCTTTGCTTCCCGTTGGAGCTGCAATTCCAGGTCTGCCCCGGGGTCCTGGATAGCCTGTGAAAGCACATTTTAAATTGGAATCTATGTTGAAAGGCAGGACCGACAGCATGGACATGGGGGCAAATTAACAGTGTCACCTCCATTGTGGAGCATGGATCCCTTGCCAGGTTTCAATCACTGACTCTGAGGTGGGGAGAGGGGTAATGCCTATGGGACCCAAGAGACATAAGAACGGCCATACTGGGTCAGACCAAAGGTGGTCCTAGTCCAGTATCCCGTCTTCTGACAGTGGCCAATGCCAGATGCCCCAGAGGGAATGAACAGAACAAGTAATAATCAAGTGATCCATCCCCTGTCACCCATTCCCAGCTTCTGGCAAACAGAGGCTAGGGACACCATCACTGCTTATTCTACAATCCTGTTAGCGTGAGACATCCTACAGTATGGAAGGAGTTACCTACCTGACGCCTTCAAGTCAAAAGTTTCTAAAGTAGGGTTCATGGGAAGGGAAGAAATAAAGACCCCTTCATAGTATTTGTTTTTCCTGACTTTTACTACTTAACAGTCCAGGTGCACAGGTCTTGAAAAGCCCTAAAACTTGGATTCAGGAAAAGTATTAATGGAGGATGAAATGCTGATGCAGAACTTGACAAAGACAGTTTGTAATGCATCTTCACTATGTGACAAGGAGTCTGTGGAGGGTTTGCTATAGCTGTCATCGACAGAGTACCACCATAGTTCTTCCTATGAAACTACTACTTATCTAGTGGAGTATGACTTTTGCAGAAGGGAGCTTTTTGCTTTGAAAGAAGTAGGCTTCTCAGATGCAACTGACTATGCAAGGGGATGAGATGGAAAGAATTAATTTAGCCTGACAGGATGGTAGCTACTGAATTTTCCTATTTGTTGAATTCTTTTAAAGTAATGCATTGGGATTCTTTTAACATCTTTCCAGCAGCTGGTGAAGCCAATCAATGTTTAAGAGCTTTAAAAGAAAGGACCACTAGGCTTGATTTCAAAATTATAACAGAACTCTGAGAACAGTTCAGGTTCAAAATCAAGTCTATCTGAATACAGACCGTTTCTTTTACAGCATGATTTTTATTTATTTTTTAATAAAAGTGTCTTTTATAAGAGCTTGTAACTTCCCATCCTGGAAGGAGGAAGGGAAAAAATATCCCCATGTTCAAACAGTGGAGAGAAAAAAGAGAACTAGATAAATTCATGGAGTTTAAGTCCATTCATGGCTATTATCCAGGATGGGTAAGGAATGGTGTCCCTAGCCTCTGTTTGTCAGAGGGTGGAGATGGATGGCAGGAGAGAGATCACTTGATCATTACCTGTTAGGTTCACTCCCTCTGCAGCACCTGGCATTGGCCAATGTCGGTAGATAGGATACTGTGCTGGATGGACCTTTGGTCTGACCCAGTATGGCCATTCTTATGTTCTTATGAAAATGATAATTACTTTTAAAGCTTAAGGACAGGATTTTTAAAAGCATCCAGCAGTGATAAAACTTCCCTGGATTTCAGTGGAAAAAGGGCTAGGTCAGTGGCAAGAGAATCTGAAAATCCCACCCTAAAGCTTTGTCATGAGTAGACTGTAGACAAATCAGCTGAAATTTTCAAGCCTGTGGGCCTAACGTTAACTTGATTTTCAGAGGTGCAGAGCTTCTGCTGAAGTCAGAATGGAAATAGGGTCCAGATTTTTAAAAGGTATTTGGTGTTGTGCTCAGCATTACAATGCCTAGGAGACTTAGGAGCCTAAATCTGATTTTCAAAAGTGACATAAGTACTTGGGAGCCAAAATCCCATTGTGTAGTCAGGAGGCAGTTAAACCAATATCACAGGGAGAGGGTAAAAAGAAGGAAGATCTGAGCACTTAGTTGGGAATTGGTCCTGCTTTGAGCAGGGGGTTAGACTAGATGACCTCCCTGAGGTCCCTTCCAACCCTGATATTCTATGATTCACTCAGCACAAAATTGAGATGTTGAGAACAAAATTAATAAAGTTAAGTATCAGAGGGGTAGCCATGTTAGTCTGAATCTGGAAAAAGCAACAGAGAGTCCTGTGGCACCTTTAAGACTAACAGATGTATTGGAGCATAAGCTTTCGTGGGTGAATACCCACTTTGTCAGATGCATGTAATAGAAATTTCCAGAGGCAAGTATAAATATGCAGGCAAGAATCAGTCTGGAGATAATGAGGTTAGTTCAATCAGGGAGGGTGAAGTCCTCTGCTAGCAGTTGAGGTGTGAACACCGAGGGAGCAGAAACTGCTTTTGTAGTTGACTAGCGATTCACAGTTTTTGTTTAATCCTGAGCTGATGCTGTCAAATTGCAAATGAACTGAAGCTCAGCAGTTTCTCTTTGGAGTCTGACCCTGAAGTTCTTTTGCTGTAAGATGCATCTGATATTGTGCGGCTGGGGAGACTGAAGTGTTCTCCTACAGGTTTTTGTATATTGCCATTCCTGATATCTGACTTATGTCCATTTATCCTTTTACATAGTGACTGTCCAGTTTGGCTAATGTACATAGCAGAGGGGCATTGGTGGCACATGATGGCATATATAACATTGGTGGACGTGCAGGTGAATGAACCAGTGATGTTGTAGCTGATCTGGTTAGGTCCTGTGATGGTGTTGCTAATGTAGATATGTGGGCAGAGTTGGCATTGAGGTTTGTTGCATGGATTGGTTCCTGGGTTAGAGTTGTTATGGTGCGATGTGTGGTTGCTGTGGTCCATCAGCTCAGGATTAAACATGACTGTGAATGGCTAGCCAACTACAAAAGCAGTTTTTCCTCCCTTGGTGTTCACACCTCAACTGCTAGAAGAGGACCTCACCCTCCCTGATTGAACTAACTTTGTTATCTCCAGACTGATTCTTGCTTGCATATTTATACTTGCCTCTGGAAATTTCCACTACATGCGTCTGATGAAGTGGGTATTCACCCACGAAAGCTTATGCTCCAATACATCTGTTAGTCTTAAAGGTGCCACAGGACTCTCTGCTGCAAAATTAATGAAGGAATCAAAGAATATGGAGAGAAGAAATTCTTTAATTGCCTATAATCTAATGCTAGGAGTCTGGGTAACAACCAAGAGAAATTGAAATTGCTCCTTGAGGAGAGTATTTCAATCTAGTTGGAATTACTGACATCTGGTGAGATGATTGATTTTTAACATTCCAGTTGTGCCAATCGTTATAACCTAGGCAGGAAGAAACAAGTGGGCAAAAGGGAAAATGGCATGCCATTCTATATAAAAATGGCATTATCTGTTTCCGATTGACTTATAACTCAGAAGAAAATGATCTTGAATGCTTATGGAGCAATGTACTAACAGATAAAGCATAAGATGGTGTATTAGTTGTTGCCTGTTACAGCCAAATCACACTAGGTAACAGGATGACTGCCTCCTTACACATCTCTCTCTAATGTGTTGGGGGAAAGAACCCTATGTGATCATGGGGGATTTCAATCGGAATGACATATGTCAGACGTCTCAAGCTGACAGTACTAAAACACTCTTAGAATGTCAAAACATTTTAGATGACAATTTCATAACTCAAGGCAGGAGGGAATTCTTTATCAGATTTTCTTCTAAAGAGGAACTGATCACAGAACTAAAAAATTAATGGTAGTTTGGGTACAAGTGATCATGACTTGATTACACTGGTTATGTGCAAGCAGAATAAAGTCCAGAACACTTTTGTATATACTTGTCACTTTGAGAGGGCCAGTTTCACAAAGCAGAAAACAATTATGAGTCAAAACAGCCGGGAGGAAGAATTTAATCAGAAAAACATGAATTGTAATTGGGAATCATTTAATACCTTACTAGATGCCAAAGAAGTCACAATCCCATGATAGTGGAAGAACGCAGTGCTGGTTTAAAAAATGGACATGGTGTAGAGGAGAAGTGAATGCAGCTATAAAAAGTAATATAAGAGTGTGTGTGTGTGTGTAAACAAATGGAAGAAAGGAGAAGCTAATAGCAATGAATATAAATAAAAAATAATAGAAAATTGATAAGGAAAGCAAAGGGATACAAGGAGAGATCTACGGACAGCAATGAGTTTTTGAAAAATATATTAACAGCAAAAAGAATTCTGACAATGATATTGGTCAGTTACTAGATGGAAGTGGTAGAATTATCAATAGTGATGCCAAAAAGGCAGAAGTGTTCAATAAATATTTCTGTTCTGTATTTGGGGAAAAGATACACAATATAATCTTATCATATGGTGATAACTCCCCATTTCACTAGAATCTCTGAAGGATGCTAAACAGAAGCTACTAAAGTTAGACCTTTTAAAATCAGCAAGTCCAGATAACTTGCAGCCAAGAGTATTAAAAGAGACGGCACTGTAGTTTGCTGGATTGGTAATGTTGCTTTTCAATAAGTCTTGGAATACTAGGGAAGTTCCAGAAGATTTGGAGAAAGCTAATGGTGTGGCAATTTTTAAAAAGGATAAACAGGATGACCTGAGTAATAATGGGCTGTCAGCCTGACATCACTCCCAAGCAAGATAATGGAGTGGCTGATATAGACTCAGTTAATAAAGAATTAAAGAAGGGTAATATACTTAATGCAAATCAGCATGGGTTTATGGAAAATAGATCCTGTCAAACTGATTTGATATCTCCTTTTGATGAGATTACAAGATTGGTTGATAAAGGTAACAATATTGACTTAATATACTTAGACTTCTGTAAGGTGTCTGACTTGGTACTGTATTACATTTTGATTAAAAAAACTAGAATGATATAAAATTAACATGGCTCACATTAAATGGATTAAAACTTGGCTAACTGATAGGTCTCAAAATGTAACTGTAAATGGGGAATCGTCATTGAGCGGGTCTCTTTCCAGTGGGGTCTTGCAGTTTTATCATGACCTCCAAGAAAACATAAAATCATCACTAATGAAGTTTTCAAATGACACAAAAAGTGAGGGAGAGCAAATAATGAGGAAGATAGGTAACTGATTCAGAACATTCTCAACTGCTTGGTAAACTGGGTGCAAACAAACAATGTAGCTATATTAAAATAGATGTAAATATTTATATATGCAAGAACAAAGAATGTACGGGACTCTATCTTGGGAAGCAGTGACTCTGAAAAAGATTAGGGGGGTCATGGTGGATAGTCAGCTAAACATGAGCTCCCAATGTGATGCCATGACCAAAAGAGTTAATGTGATCTTGGGATGCATAAACAGGGGAAACTCAAGTAGGACTAGCTTATTCTTCTTCGAGTGCTCGCTCATATCCATTCCAATTAGGTGTGTGCGCGCCGCGTGCACGCTCGTCGGAAGATTTTTACCCTAGCAACACCCGGTGGGTCGGCTGGGCACCCCCTGGCGTGGCGCCGCTATGGCACCGAATATATACCCCTGCCGACCTGTCCGCTCCTCAGTTCCTTCTTATCGCCAGTGTCGGTCGTTGGAACAGTGGAGCGCGGCTTAGCCTTTCTCCACTTACCTAGCTCTTCACCCGTTCTTGTACTTTCTGTGTATATAGTTTTATACTTGTAATTAGTTTTGTTAACATACTTAGTGTATATAGTTTAGAGGGTTGGGGATTAGCCTTTCCCCTCTCCCCGGGCCTGGGCCCATGGCGGGCTCACCGGGCTTCAAGCAGTGCTTGGCCTGCCATCGGCTGATGCCAACGGAAGACCCCCACGACCGCTGCCTAAAGTGTCTGGGGAAATCTCATTTGACTGATAAGTGCCACATTTGTAAATCATTCAAACCGCGGACAAAAAAGGAGCGAGACTCTTGTTTAAAACAGCTCCTAATGGAAGCGGCCCTCACTCCTCCAGCCTCGGCACCAATTGCCGCACAGCCCGCGCCGGGGAGGAGTGCTTCATCGGCACCGGAGAACGCCGGCACTGTCAGAACACCCCGGCACCAGCCGTCTCCGGCACAGAAGGCAGCCCGGCACTGCTCCCTCTCCCCGCAAGCCAAGCAGGCTAAAGCTCCCACGGCTACAGCTCTTCTACCACGGTCTGAGCACCAACCACAGCCGAGTCGCCTGGCACCAACACCTGCTGCGGCACCGGCGGCATTGGCACCGTTGATTCCGACCACGCAAGAGCCGTTGAGTCCGGTACGCGACAGCTCCTTGGCACGTGCCTCGGTTGAGCTTCTCATTCCCACTACGCCAGAGACCTTCTCGACGGCGAGGGAACTTATTGCTCTGACGGAGCCCACCCTGCCTCAACCCCTGGCACCACCGGTGCGGGTTCTTACGTCAGTGGGAAAGCCTGCTCTGGTCAGGCCACCCTCCACCGAAGCTGCCGGCAGGCACCGTTCAAGATCGAGATCCCGGCACCGTTCCCATTCTTATTGCCGGTCCAGATCCAGGCGCCGCTCGCAGTCCCGGTACCGATCCCCTTCTCGTAGTCGTAGTCGCGGCACCGCTCCAGGTCTCGATCTCCGGACAGATACTCCACACGGTGGTCCAGCTCCCGGCACCGCTCCCGCCGCAGTCGCTCTTACCACCGACCTTCTCGATCCCAGTCGACCTCCCGGCACTGCTCTGGTCGCAGGTCCCGGTCTCCCTCTCGGCACCGGTATGACTCCCAGTACCGTTCTCCGGTGTGGCACGATGTCCGGTACCTGGCTCACAGGGGTCCCCCTCATGGACTCTCGGCTCCGCCACGGCCATCACGACACCCATCGGGGTCTTCCCACGATGACAACGCTGTCTACGGGGATTTGGACCCACAGAGACGCATCCTCCCGGAGGCCCAGGGCACAGAACAAGCTCCGCAGTGGTCATTCTGGATGCCCTGGGCATACCACCAGGCCCAGGGCGAATCCACAGTTACATCTCGGTCCGCCCCCTCAGACCATCGGGCACCGGAGGCCACTATTAGCCGTCCTCCTCCGGCAGATACGGTCATTTCGACTTTGACACAGGACCCTCAGGTCCTCCTGGACTCCGATGCTCCCCTGGAACAGGAGCCCCAGCACAAGCCACTCATACCGGGCCTGTCATCGTCGTCCTCGCCAGATGAGGCGGTAGCCGGTACAACAGCATCGGGCCCACCCCCACTTGACCTCCAAGCCCACCAGGATCTTCTCCGGCGAGTTGTGTTAAATATCATTCTGCCGGTAGAGGAGGTTCCGGAGGTGGAGGACCCGGTCGCAGACATATTATCCGCAGATGCCCCGACTCGTGTGGCTCTGCCATTTATTCGATCCATCCAAGCCAAAGCAGACACTATTTGGCAGTCTCCAGCATCTATCCCTCCTATGGCCAGAGGCGTGGAAAGAAAATATATGGTACCCTCTAAAGGGTATGAATATCTTTATACCCACCCTCCTCTGTGCTCTCTGGTCGTGCAATCTGTAAATGAGAGAGCGCGTCATGGCCAACAAGCCCCTGCCCCAAAATCGCGGGAGGCTAGACGGATGGATCTGCTGGGGCGTAAGGTCTACTCCGCCGGGGGCCTTCAACTGCGGGTTGCTAACCAGCAGGCCCTCCTCAGCAGGTACAATTATAATACCTGGCAGTCGATGGGTAAGTTCACTGAACTGATCCCACAGGACTCCCGGCCAGAATTTCACAGCCTCCTGGAGGAAGGGAAGAAAGTAGCTCGGACTTCCCTACAGGCCTCTCTTGACGCTGCTGACTCGGCGGCTAGAACCGTAGCGTCCGGGATTACGATGCGGAGAATTTCGTGGTTGCAGGTCTCAGGTCTACCCCCCGAGCTGCAACATACTATTCAGGACCTTCCATTCGAGGGTCAGGGCCTTTTCTCAGAGAAAATGGACCCTAGACTCCAGAGTCTAAAAGACAATCGTATTATCATGCGTTCCCTTGGGATGCATACCCCGCAGACCCAACGCAGGTCCTTCCGGGCCCAACCACAGCGCCCTTACCCCCCGTCCCGACCTCGACAAGACTTTAGTAGGAGGCAGGGTCGCGGGAACCGCAGAAGGCAGTCGGGCTCTCAAGGAGGCCAAAATAATGGTCCTGCCAAACCATCAGCGGGACCAAAGCAAAACTTTTGAAGGTGCGACCAAGAGCAGAGAACCAGTCTTTTCCCGGAATCCTCTCCAGTTTTCCAATCGTCTTTCCTCCTTCCTCCCTGCCTGGGCCCAATTAACATCAGACTGTTGGGTCCTCCGCACGGTGGAGTTTGGATACCACCTCCAGTTTATTTTGCCCCCTCTCCGTCCCTCTTCAGGGACCCCTCTCATGAGTAACTCCTCTCGCAGGAGATCCGCATGCTCCTCGAAATCGGAGCTATAGAGGAGGTGCCGGAGGAGTTCAGGGGCAAGGGGTTTTACTCCCGATACTACTTAATCCCCAAGGCAAAATGAGGTCTCTGACCCATCCTGGACCTCCGCGGTCTCAACGCCTTCCTAAAGAAGTTGAAGTTCCGCATGGTGTCCCTGGGGACCATCATCCCATCCCTGGATCCGGGAGACTGGTACGCTGCTCTCGACATGAAGGATGCATACTTTCATATCTCCATTTATCCTCCGCACAGACGGTACCTGTGGTTTATGGTACATCATCGACACTACCAATTTACAGTCCTCCCGTTCGGCCTCTCCACTGCCCCATGCATCTTCACGAAGTGTATGGCTGTGGTGGCCGCCTCCCTCCCTCGTCGACGCATCTGTGTTTTCCCCTACCTAGACGACTGGCTCATCCGCGGGACCTCCGAGGCTCAGGTCTCCAGACATGTTGCCATCGTCATGGACCTATTCGAGCGATTGGGCCTCATGGTCAATATAGGCAAGTCCACTCTAGTGCCCACTCAAAGAAATCGAATCATTGGAGCCGTTCTAGACCCACGCTTGCAACAGCCTACCTCCGCCTATCCCAGTTTCGGTTCAATAGTCGCGCCATAGAAAGCCTTCAGTCCTTCCCGACGACCTCGGCCCATGCCTGCCTCAGCCTCCTCGGCCATATGGCTGCATGCACTTTCATGACCAAGCACGCCAAACTTTCGCCTTCGTCCCCTTCAAGTCTGGCTGGCCTCCATTTACCGCCCACACAGGGATGCCATAAGACATGGTCGTCACGGTTCCTCAGAGTGTCTGTAGGCTCCTCAGCTGGTGGCTGACAACCTTCCCGGTGTGCGGAGCATGCCCGTTCCACCCGAGACAACCGTCTGTATCCCTAACAACAGACGCGTCGTCTCTTGGCTGGGGACTCACATAGGCATCGTCGCATGCAAGGCCTTTGGTCTGTCCAGGAGCTGACGTTGCACATAAACATTCGGGAGTTACGAGCGGTCCGCCTTGCCTGCCCAGGCCTTCCTTCATCTTGCAGGACGTTGCGCTCTAGTACTCACGGACAACACCACGCGATGCACTACATAAACAAGCAGGGAGGACTCGTTCTCTCCCCCTCTGTCAGGAAGCGATTCAACTGTGGGAATTTTGTATAGCCCACTCTATAGACCTAGTGGTGTCCTTCTTCTGGGAGTCGCAGAACACTCTAGCAGACCAGCTCAGCAGGTCATTTCTCGGCCACGAGTGGTCGCTTCGCCCGGACGTAGTTCATTCGGATCTCCAGACGTGGGCTTTCCCCGCATAGACCTCTTCACCTCCCAAGCAACCGGAAGTGTCAGAGGTTCTGCTCCTTCCAGGGCCTCGCCCCAGGCTCGATATCGACGCCTTCCTAAGTCTGGCAAACACACCTGTCTACGCCCTTCCCACCCTTTCCGTTGGTGCACAAGTTCCTCGTGAAACTTGTTGAAGGGACAGAGCTCGTCTGATCTGATCGCCCGCGTGGCCAGGCAACACTGGTACACCCGTTGCTAGACACTCAGTTAGCCAACCTGATCACACGCCTCTATTCAGGACCTGATAATTGCAGGACCGGCAGGCTTCTCCACCCAAGACCTGCAATCCTCCATCCTTACGGCGTGGCTCCTGCTTTGCGTTAACTTCAGCAGAGTTGCGCTGTCCACCCCCGGTGCACGAGGTACTCCTGGGCAGCAGAAACCCTCCACTCGAGCCTACATACTGGCCAGAAGTGGAAACGGTTTCTCTCTAGCTGGTTCAGGAGCGGAAATGCAGCCATCCTACCGGGGTGTTCCCATCCCCGCGATACTTAGATTACCTCTTGATCTCAAGCAGCAGGGCCTCCGTTATCATCTTTGTGAGTACATCCTAGCGGTCTCTCTAACCCTCCACCCGGAGAAGGCACTTACTCTCGTTTTCTCCCACTCTATGGTCTCGAGGTTCCTCAAGGGGTGAATGCCTTTTTCCCCTTGGTGCAACGCCACCGCCCTGCCTGGGACTCAATTTAGTTTTGGCAGGACTTACGCCCCCCCGTTCGAGCCCTTGGTGACCTGTCTCCCTCCTATAATTAGCGTGGAAAAGGCGTCCTTGTAGCCCATTACATCGGCTAGGGAAGTCTCGTGAGCTTCGGGCTCTAATGTGGACCCGCCTTACACGATATTCCACAAGGACAAGGGCAGCTACGCCCGCATCCTGCGTTCCTCCCAAGGATGGTTTCGTCTTTTCACTTAACCGGACATATTCCTCCCGGTCTTCTTCCCAGCCCCATGCATCACGAGGACCAACAGTTGCACCTGAACGTCCGTCGGGCACTGCCTCTATTTTGACCGCACGGGTCCTTCAGTAAAACGTCCCAACCTTTGTTGCGGAGGAACCGGATGAGAAGGACACCCGTCTCTCCCAGAGGATTTCGTCCTGGTGACGGCATGCATCCGGGCTTGCTATGACCTTGCTCACGCCTCTCGGGCCACGTACCGCACAGTCCGTAGAGCCCAGGCCTCGTCGCCGCTTCCTAGCTCGAGTGCCTATCCAGGAGATATGTCAAGCGGCTACATGGCTCGGTACACACATTTACTTCTCATTATGCCCTGGTACAACAGTCCAGTATGATGCAGGCCTTTGGCCTGGCAGTCTTGCACTCTGCAGTTTCTCAACTCGAACCCACTCACCTAGGTAAGCTTGGGATTCACCTAATGGAGGATATGAAGCAAGCACTCGAAGAAGAAAAGACGGTTACTCACCGTTGTAACTGTTGTTCTTCGAGATGTGTTGCTCATATCCATTCCACACCTGCCCTCCTTCCCCACTGTCGGAGTAGCCGGCAAGAAGGAACTGAGGAGCGGACGGGTCGGCAGGGGTATATATTTGGTGCCATAGCGGCGCCATGCCAGGGGGCGCCCAGCCGACCCGCCAGGTGTTGCTAGGGTAAAAATCTTCCAACGAGCGTGCACGCGGCGCGCGCACACCTAATTGGAATGGATATGAGCAACACATCTCGAAGAACAACAGTTACAATGGTGAGTAACTGTCTTTTTTACCTATGTACTTGGCACTGATGAGAGTGCTGTGTCCAGTGCTTGTGCCCACAATTCAAGAATGTTGTTTATAAAGTGGAGAGGGTTCAAAGAAGACCACAAGAATGATTAAAGCATGCTTTACAGTGATAGACTGAAGGAGCTAAGTCTACTTAGCTTATCAAAGAGAAGGTTAAGGGGTGATTTGATTACAGTCTATAAGAATCTACATGGGGAACACATATTTAATAATGAGTTCTTAAATCTGACAGAGAAAGGTATAACAAGATCCAATGGCTGGAATTTGAAGCTAGACAAATTCAGACCGGAAATAAGGCATACATTTTTGACAGTGAGGATAATTAATCACTAGAACAATTTACTAAGGGTCATGGTAGGTTCTCCATCACTGACAATTTTTAAATTAAGATTGGATGTTTTCCTACAAGATATGCTCTAGAAATTATTTTGGGGAAGTTTTATGGCCTGCATTGTACATGAGGTCAGACTAGATGGTTCCTTTTGGTCTTGGAATCTATGATACTGGATAGGATTTTAGCTCCTAAGTGCTGAAATCCCTTTAGAAAATGAGATTTAGACTTCTTATCCATTAGGTGTTGCATCACTGAGTGCACCAATACCTTCAAAAATCTGGGCCTATGTGCCTAACTCAGGCACCCAAGTTTGAATTGTTGGAGTACTTTAAGGGCTGGTCTTCACTACTGCAGTAATTCAATGTAAGTTATGCTATTTCAGTTTTGTGAATAACATATCTGAAGTTGACGTAGCTAGATTCACTTACCTTGGCATCTTCACTGTGCTGTGTTGACGGGAGACACTCTCCCGCCGATTTCCCTTACACTTCTCAGGAAGGTAGAGTACACAAATTGATGGGAGAGCATTCTCCCATCAATCTAGCATGCCTTCACCAGACCTGCTAAATCAACACCGCTGCATTGATCACAGCAGTGCAGAATTAGCCAGAAGTGTAGATGTGGTCTAAATAACAAAGTAGAAGCCTGGCAGTCACTGGAGGCGCTGCTAAATATCCCTGTAGAGTCATTGCACCATGGTTTTATTCTGGTCTTTCTTTTGTGTAGGAGAAAAAGGTGGGCTCATGGACCAACAGCTGCAATTTTTGTAGAGCAGAAAAGTGAATGTGTTTTCACAATACAAACTTGACAGCCCAAATAACTTTAGTAGTTCAATTCAATACACTCACTTAAGTTTTGTGAGCAATTTTAAGTGATTATTTTTTCACTGGTTTAAATTAAGCTTGTCACAGACTTGGAAGCCTCCGGGATATTAAATTTTAAAAAAATATAAATGAATTAGTGCTTCTGAAAGTTGCTACTCAACCCTGGAACACTGAATCTGTTTATCTGCAAAGCAAGCCCACCACTGTAATTCAACAATAACCTGGACAGACCACCTCTGCAGGTGTGTGTGGAAGGATCGTTTTATCTCAATTTTATATCACTAGTTTTCTTCAAAATTAGGGTCCTGATTTGGAAAGCACTTGGGATGCTTTACTTAATTAGAGCTAATATAAATAACAGTGACAAACATTGCTAAACATCTGTGTTTAAATATTCGCTCTTCATCTGCTAATGCACACATGGCATGTATTACCTGGCACTCCATCTAGACCTGGAGAACCCACATCACCAGGTATTCCTGATATGTTTGAAACTCCAGGAAAGCCTGGAATTCCATCAGGCCCTAGGTCACCAATTGGGCCTCGTTCCCCTGCAAGGAAAATAATGACATAATTAATACCGCAGGAAAAAAAAGCACAAAAATTACAAGATGAACCAGACTTGGTACTCTGTGATTTTCAGAGATGTCGAGTAGTCCCATTAACTTCAGATGAAAGTATGGGTGCTCAGTGTGACACTGCATAAAAAAGGAGAGTGGTGACAACAATAGTGCAGACTACGTTACATACCCGTGATAAATCTTGTACAAAGCATGCCTTGTAAGATATCACTGGAAAAGTTATAATCTGCTAAGTATTATTATCCTGTTGAAATGTGTGTATCACCACTACATGTGAAGTTATGACATTTTACTGTATGCTTGTTACTAAACGTGTTCTGGGGTAACACCAATAAGACAGATTTACATTAAGACTAGCCAGCCATGGTATTGACGGGCCATTAAGGAGAATCAGCTCTTCCAATGGGATCCTCCTGAGGACAATGGAGGCCCAGTGATTCAGCAGGGCATGTAGAACATGTGATGCATAGCTCGATGTTTGCGCCAGTATTTTTCCATGCCCATGGACTGGAGTATAAATTGGAGATGGTAACATTACCTCCTTGCCTCATTCCTGCTCCACATCTCTGGGCTGTGATTTCTAACAAAGGGAGCTTTGACCAATGGAGTGAGGGCCCCAATATTTGGGATGGACCAGAGAGACTTATTGATATTTAACATCACTGCTGTTATCCTGATCTACAGACTCTGAAATCAACTGTAATGTATATGATTCATTTTAATCTTTTAATAACTCTCTTCTCTTTTTTATATTAATAAACCTTTAGTTTACTAAAGGATTGACTACCAGCATGGTTTTGGGGTAAGATGTGAAGTATACTCTGACCTGGGTTGAGTGGCTGGCTCTCTGGAGCTGGAAGAACCTAATGATGTGATTTCTGGTTTTAATCATCATTGATCACAGAAGTCTGTTTTTTCTGGGTGTTGCATGAGGGGCTAGCGGGCATGATGGGCAGGGGCGGCTCTAGGTATTTTGCCACTCCAAGCATGGGAGGCAGGCTGCCTTTGGCGGCTTGCCTGGGAAGTCCTCAGTCCCGCGAATTTGGCGGTAGCCTGCGGGAGGTCCGCAGGAGCAGCGGACCCTCTGCAGGCATGCCGTCGAAGGCAACCTGCCTGCTGCCCTCGCGGCGACTGGCAGAGCGCCCCCCCGCAGCTTGCTGCCCCAACCACGTGCTTGGTGTGCTGGTGCCTGGAACCGCCCCTGTTGATGGGAACTATCTGTGGCTTCATAATAACTAGTATCGTATTTTGGAAGTACACATCTGTTTCTGGCTTGGTGAAATCTTATGATAGAGTACATCACCAGTCTGGGGCATAAGCCCTGTATTCTGGCACTCTGACATGATATTGGCATTCTTAGCTGTGTCCCGTACCAGGCAGTGTGACACTCAGCACTCTGAAAATGAGGCTCTAAGATAGATATAACATTTGTTTTTACCAGTTCCAAAGCAGGTATGGATAGTTAGTTATTTCTTACCATATTGGATGCTAATATTCTTGTATGTGTCAGGTGCTCTATTGTATAAATATTGCTCCAAGCTAGCAAGTACTTGAAACGCACTGGCTCTGCAGCAGAAGAGCAAACACCACTGTACCAAATGTCCTACAAAATCAGTGGCTATTGATTCTTTTCTTTTAATTTTTCAGGGTCAATTAAAAATAGAGATATGTAGAATCCAGAGGACATTCTCCACAGATCCTAGGTTTTTAAGTGGTGGTAGTGTGGGCCATAACTCCTTGAAAACTATCCATTTAAGTGGGATAAAATAATACTATTGCAAATAGTCTTAGAAAGCCATGAAAATATTTTAAATCTATTTTTTCGTTAGTAAACAACTGACACTAACAAACATGATTGAAATTAGCTAAATAACACCATTTAAAGGTGAGAAGGCACAATGTATCTTAGTGATTACAAGAAAGCGGAGTATAACTGAACGTTTCCTGAAGGAAGCAGAGCTACAGCCATCACAGGGTGTAGGGAAAAGAACTAAGGGCCTGATTAATTCAGTGGGAATTTCAGGCCCTAACCTTTGGAAAGTCTTCAAACCATACAACTAACTAGTTTATACAGCTATTGTCATAGATTAATTTATGGACAGAGTGGGCTTTCATGGAAGGGCAGTTATGAGAGTGGAAGTTAAAATGGGGTGAGGTTTCTACCCTTAAGAGGGCTTGGCAGGGGGCCACTTTTTGATGTCAGAGAAGTGAAAAAAATTAAAAAAAAAAAAAAAAAAAAAAAAAACACACTTTATCCATGGAGAGAGAACTGATCAGCTAGAATTGTGCTATTATGCCTTAAATAAAATAGTTCCATATGATACTGATTTCATTAACAACTTCAGAAGACTACATAATACTTACCTTTAAACAGAATAATCAATGTTTACAAATATTAAAGTGTTTATTCCTTTGGTNAGGGGGCCACTTTTTGATGTCAGAGAAGTGAAAATAAAAAAAAAAAAAAAAAAAAAAAAAAAAAAAAAAAGCAACTCATCCGCTGAGCTACTAGATGTACCAGCTGTTTTTCTCTCCTTTTAATAAAATAGTTCCATATGATACTGATTTCATTAACAACTTCAGAAGACTACATAATACTTACCTTTAAACAGAATAATCAATGTTTACAAATATTAAAGTGTTTATTCCTTTGGTGTAAATGCTACTAGTGGGAAAATCAGTATTTTATATGACTTCTAGCTTCTGAGTGTTTAAGGGGCACTCAGGTCACATTTTCAAGCTTTTCTCAGCAACCAGGAAAGCTAGAAACATTTTACGTGCCTATATTGCTTTAATTCAACAGGGCTGTGATAAGAACAAACAGGAAGGCAATACTAAGAACATCTTGGCATACACTTGAAAAGTCAACGGGACAGGCTATTAGCTTTAAGGATCCTACAGCCTGACTCCGATGATGCAATCCTTGTTTTGCCAGAGTGGGAGCTTAGAAATCAAATGGACACCCTAACAACGAGGAGGGGTCAATTGTGAAGAGTTGTCCAGGGCGGGTGTCAGAAAAGGGAGACCGGACCTCCCACTGATCCAAGGAATGCTAAGCTTTAGGGCAGCAATTCTCAACCTGTTGCCCAATTAACAAAAAGCTGCAGCCCAGCTGTATGCTAAAGGCCCCCACTGAGCACGGGGTCCAGGTTCCAGGCTTCCCAGCACGGCAAGGCTGCCGGCCGGCCCTAGAGAGGATCTGGGGTCCAAGGGCTGCTCCACAGAGTCAGGGTCTGGGCTGCCACCCAGCTGCCCTACCACACAGCTAGGTCCAGGGTCGGGGCTGCCACCTGGCCCCACACAGCAGAGTCTGTGGTCCCTGCTGCCTGCCCTCTGCTCAGGGCTCCATTCTGCGGAGGGGTCTCTGGGCAGGAGGCACTGGGCATAGGAGGCTGTGGGGAAGGTTCGGGGGGAGAGGGCACTGTGGTTCTCAATCTGCGGCCATGTGGCCCACAATGACAAATAGGTTAAGAACCACTGCTTTAGGGAAAGGCAAGCATGCATGTAGAGTGGTTTATTGTTTTAAGACTTGTTTTCTCCGAAATGCTGCTGATTTAAATTAATACTACTCTGCTTTAAGCAGGCTGTCAGGTCACTGGATACCTCTCTCATAGCTCCTGGAGGGGAACAAACTGCAGGTACTGAACCCAAGTTAGGCTTGTGGAAGCAATCATGCTTAGCAACTGGGCTCGTAGCACAGGGCCCAGTCCGAGAGTGGAGAATTGCATGATTCCACCACAGAAGAGAGGAGCAGTTTGAGGCTCAAGACTGAGGGGTGCACTCAAAGAGACCAAGAGTGGTCAGAGGTGCAGGTAGCCCAGTAACTGTGACACTGAGGCTTTAAGAAAAACATCAAATATCACAAGACTCGCAGTAAAATCACAAGAGTTGGCAAAACTGGAACCCTCTAGATCAGGGATCTCAAACTCAAATCACCACAAGGGCCAAATGAGGGCAAGTAGATTGGCCTGAGGGCCGCATCACTGAAACCTTTTCATACAATGATACAGAAGTGTAGTCAAAAATGAAAAACATGAAGAGTAATGTAGTATGCTATTAAAAATCAGTGTTTTAACTTTTTAAAAACTGTAATGCGAAAGGGGGGTTTTAATAAACACCTGTAACTATTCC
Source organism: Chelonoidis abingdonii (assembly GCF_003597395.2). Lineage (NCBI taxonomy): Eukaryota > Metazoa > Chordata > Testudines > Testudinidae > Chelonoidis > Chelonoidis abingdonii. Next base: position 262,371,309 of record NC_133769.1, read on the forward strand.
TTATGTGGTCAGTAACACTGATGATGACCTACACTACGTCTATCAACACAGTTGTAATGGCAGGAACTTTTTAAAGTAACTATTCATACAAAATATATTGCCACTTTTAACAAAAATTCTTCCCAATTACTCACAGCAAAGAATCATACATGCTGAACTTCATACATCAGATTGCTCATCTAGTCCATGAGGACCCCCCATTCCAACCCCTTCCCCAAATTCCCACCCTGGCCCTGCCTCTCCACCTCTTCCATGCTCCTCCTTCCTGGAAAGTCCTAAGTGCCACCAAACACCTGTTTGGTGGCAGGAAGTGCTGGGAGGTAGGTGGAGGAGCAGGGACACGGTGTGCTGGGGTGGGAGGGAGAAGAGGGGCTGGGGAGGAGGGGAGCTTGACTGCTGGAGGAGTCGGCGCCTATGGCGGGCCATGTATTTGAGTCCCCTGCACTAGATAGTGTAACAATAGCCCTATAAACATCATACTTCTGTATAATCTTGAAGCACCTGTGGGAGACTTGGAAATGACAAATAATGAAAAACTCTAATTTTCAATACAGTTAATACTTGGCATAGATTGACAACTGCTACCCGGACTAGCTGCTACAGCAGCAGGGCCATGGCTGAGTGAACTGGCTGTAGATTTCTTATAAACAGCTGTAACTTAAATTGCATTGGGTGAGAATGTATGCTAGCACAGTTGCCATGCTCCAGTATATAATAATAAAAAAATACAACACCCTAAACACTGACCTGGATTGCCTCTCTCTCCTTTCTGACCTGGCGCTCCTCTGGGGCCTTCAATAGTGTTCGGTTCACCTGCTTCCCCTTTGTCACCATAAATACCTGGGAAACCTTCAGTCCCATATGCATCTGGACCTGTTTTGGAATTAATAATAGTAAACTGCCAAATAGCTCAGGATTTCATATTGCTGCTATATTACATACTGAAAACTGTATTAAAATAATATTAAGGCTCTTAAACCTGCCAAAAGGAAAGGGATTATGATTTCAAGATTTGTCCCTAATCACCCAATTTTGAATAGGTTGCACCATTTAAGATATATTAAGTTTGGCCAAATCCTTGAATATCCACACAAAGTCCATCAGAGCCTACTGTTCACATGCTAAATTTCAGATGACTGTATTAAGAAATTGTCTTACAAACCCATCCCAAATGGAATTTATAATGGAATAGCCAAAATAACCTGGTACCTTTTATAAAAGGACAGAATAAGGGCCGGTCTACACTAGGGGAGGGGATCGATCTAAGATATGCAACTTCAGCTACGTGAATAATGTAGCTGAAGTTGAAGTATCTTAGATTGAATTACCTACCATCCCCACGGGGCGAGATTGATGTCCGCGGCTCCCCCTGTCGACTCCGCTACCGCCGCTCGCTCTGGTGGAGTTCCAGAGTCGACAGGAGCGCGTGCGGGGATTGATATATGAGACGCGATATATGGATCCCCGAGAAATCGATTGCTACCTGCCGATACGGCGGGTAGTGAAGGCATAGCCTGAGATTGTCACACATACCTAGGGAGCCTGGCAAGCCCTTAGTTCCTGGCAAACCATCCAATCCACTGATTCCTCGGAAGCCGGGTAAACCTGTTAAACATTTTACTCATGATTATCTTATTCATAGGTTCAATGAGTTGGTAGGATTCTTTGGTTGATAGAAAACATGCATTTGGCTGAAAATGTAGCTTCCTGTTCCTAAGGTAGCCACAAAATAATTGTATTATGATTTGAATTTACACACAAGTGTATATGCTTATTACAAACCTAACTGTGTATTTTCCTTGGTAAATGTATCTATTTTTCTATTATCCAGTAAAACCATAGAAGCAGCTCCAATCTAACCAGTAAAAGTTACACCAAGAACCAACACAAACAAAAGAAAACAAACCTTCCATTAATTATCTTCTTAATATCCTAGCTTTGATAGGATTCATCTTTATACCTTTTTGTAACCCCTAAAGCAGGATAACAGGAAGGTGGCCACACATCCTTCAAGTTCTGTATCAAGGATCTCTTGAGAAAAAAAAAAAAATCGCTGTGGGATTTTAAAAAACAATTTGAAAAATGCCTAATGCTTGCTGCTGTTCAAAATGGGGCATTTTCTGCCCCATGCCTGGAGATGAAAACTTACATGATTTAATTTATTAAGGGACATGGGGGAAATCCTTGATCTGGTAATTAATATTATTTATATCTTGACAACAAAGCTGTCAGTGTAGCATGCCATAAGTCAGTTACTTTCCAAGCCATGTATTCAGTATCAGTGAACTCTACCGCATCTGCAAAAAGAATGAGGAGTACTTGTGGCACCTTAGAGACTAACATATTTATTTGGGAATAAGCTTTCATGGGCTAAAACATCTACTGCATCTGATGATTATGTAAGATTATTTGCTCACTATCTAATGCGCTGCATGAAATGATATTACTCTCTGCTACACTGGAAAAAGTTGCTCACATTGTTGAAAATTAATTTGTTTTGCAACCATCATGAGAAATTAAAATAGTTCCTGTAAATTAGGTTCTTGACATATCAAATACTCCCCCTACAGTCAATGTGAGTATGCAAGGATCCTTATAATGCAAGAAAAATCAAATCATATAAGTCTACATTTATGCATCTGAGCTTTATAGAAAACCAGCATTTATTGGGAAGAGACACAGAGATCTGAAGTGCTAATGATCCTCTTTCTTCCTTGCCCCAAATGCACAATACTGAAATACTTAGAGTAAAATGGCTTAATTAAAATAGTTTTATAACCTGCTTGTCCTGCTAAACCAGGCCATCCGCGACTTCCTTTTTCACCTTGAAATCCAGGAATACCTGGGTCTCCCTGTGATCCTGGTGGTCCAACCAGCCCTGGGAAGCCTATAGGAAAAACAGATAATTAATTCTGGGTGTCCATGAAATCGATCCTATTGTATATCATAAAACATCGACTATACTACCTTCAGTTTTCTGGTAGCCAGTATGGGCAGCCTTATGGATAAACAAACAACAAAGTACCCTACATCAAAATTATGAAATAAAGAGCTAGTTTGAAATATGCTATGGGGAAAGAAACACACACATCCTTCTCCCCACCTTCCCCCAAAAAAGGACAGTATGAGACAGCAAAAAAAAAAAAATGCATTGTTTTACTATAATTGCAAACTTCATGCCTCCAGCTAGCTGAGAAATGCAGACATAGACAGTGGTGGGTGTTTCTATTGCTATTAGAAAAACAAATTTGAATATTTTAGACTAATTTCTGTGCCACCTTGGGCAAGACACTTCCCTTCTTTGTGCCTCTGTTTCCCCTTTCACTGTGTCTGCCTGGTCTGTTCAGACTGTAAGTGCTCTTTGAGCCAGGGACTGTCTCTCATTACATATTTCTACAGTACCCAGCACAATGGGGCCCTGATCTTGGTTGGGGCTTCTAGGCAATATAATAATAATAATTAATAATAAAAAATATATGGAGCAACATTTTTTCATGGTCACCTAATGGTAACAGATTTCTCAAGTTGCTGATTTGGATCCAGAGCAGAATCTGACCACTATCTCCCTTGTACAGTCAGCCAAAAGAACTCGTTCGAAATACCATGGCTGAAGGTCCTTTGGGGCATTTTGTATCTCATTTAAATTAGAGGGAAGTGCAAGTGTTAGAATGCTCCCTTCCTTGGGTATCATCCAAATACTCTCATCCCTTCTTGTACACTGAACACCATTGCACTGTGACTGTATTACTGTAAACAGGCACATCAATATCTTAATTAGATTAATTAATGACAGCTGATCTAAAAAATTTGAATATGAATTTTTGAGGATAAATTTTTCTTTTGAAAACATTCACATTTTTTAAAAAAACAGTTTTTGACCAGCTTACTGAGTGGTCAACATTTTTCAAAAATTTGAAATTTCAATGAAAAGCATTTGTATAAAAACTTTGATTTTTTTCCTGCACTTTCCAAACCAACTCTACTCCTAATCTTAGAATTGCTGCATAGTTAAGACAGAATGTAAGAAATATTTCACCTTTTTGCCCTTTTAAACCAGGAAAACCTTGGGTGCCTTTTAGGCCTTCAATGCCAATAAAACCAGGATCACCTCTTTCACCTTTATATCCTCTGGTTCCTTTCACACCTGCAACACCAGAAATGTTAACAATCGATTCCCTAAACAATCATCATATATACGCCAGGAATATTTGAATAATTATCAACAATAATTGAATGTGAAGGTGCCTAGTGAATGAGGCAGGATTCCTAAGAAAGCCCTTGCCTCATTGCATAAACAACACACTCAGAGCTGGTCTACACTGGGAACTTACATTGGCATAGCTACATCTCTCAGGGGTGTGTGGCTGTCTATATCCTGCATTCACCCATTTTACAAGACTATGTTAAATTTGTACACAGCATACTGTGTAAGGTATCATTTGAAAACTCATGATTTCCTAATCATTGTCCTGATAAAGTATGTGCGGTAACACTGTAAGTAAAGATATAAGATTCCACTATATAAACACAAGGGTCGGCAACCTCTGGCACGCAGCTGGCAGGCCGGGCTAGCTTGTTTACCTGCCGCGTTGGCAGGTTCGGCCAACCGCGGCTCCCATTGGTTGCAGTTCGCTGTCCCAGACCAATGGGGGTGGCGGGAAGCCACAGCCAGCACATCCCTCGCCCGTGCCGTTTCCCGCCGCCCCCATTGGTTTGGGACGGAGAACTGCGGCCAGTGGGAACTGCGGTCTGCCGAATCTGCCGACGCAGCAGGTAAACAAACTGGCCTGGCCCACCAGGGTGCTCACCCTGGCGAGCAGCGTGCCAGAGGTTGCTGATCCCTGATATAACATTACCAATACATGGGGCTGAGCATGGGGCGGGGAGATCCTGGCTGAAAGAGATTCAGTCAGTTAGAATGGTGGACCATGTGGTGAGAGACCCCTTTGCTTTGTATTCATGTCGCTTGTTAAGTTAGGTGTTAGTTGTATTCTACCTTTTATTTCCTTGTAAGCAAGCTGACTTATATGCCTCATTACTTGTAGTCACTTCAAATCTATCATTCTGTAGGTAATAAATGTATTTTGTTGTTTTATCTAAACCAGTATGTTTGGATTGATGTGTTTGAGAAACTCCTTTGAGATAACAAGATTTGTGCATATCATTTTCTAACAATGAATGACGGACTTTGTACAAGCTTGTATTGTCCAGGAGGGTGCTGGGCAGTACAAGATGCACATTTCTGGAGGAAACTCTGGAACTAGGAGTTTGCTGGTGTTGACATGCAGTGTACTTTATGGGTGGCTGGCTATTGCATTCATATAGTATTGCTGGGCACGCAGGCGGCAGCTTCAATTATCTGGGGGGTGCTCAACGCCCCCTCAGCCCCAGGTCCTGCCCTGCACTTCCCTCAAGCACCTACCCCACCCGCTTCTTCCCAGCCCTGCTCCTCCTCCTCCTCTTTCTGCCACCTCCAAGTGTGCCCCATCCCCACTTCTCCCCCTCCCTCCCAGCACCTCCTCCACACCTGTGAATGGCTGATGGTGGTGGGCGGGAAGCACTGGGAGGGAGGGGAAGGAGTTGATTGGCAGGGCTGCCAGTGGGCGAAAGGCACTGGGGAGGATGGGGAGAGCTTGGCTGCCGATGGGTGCTAAGCACCCACTAATTTTCCATGGGAGCTGTAGCTCTGGAGCACCCATGGAGTCTGCACCCATGGCTGGGAGTGATTTACATGCTGGATGCTGTGTGTGAGCAGACCAGAAGTGGTTGTTCTCACAGCGAAGCAGTGTAAAAGACACCCCAAGTTGGACAATTGAGGGGACACAGCTGTTTATCATTCCAGATTGTACCCTGGGTAATGTTAGTGTGAAAAATCCACACCGCCTAAGAGACATAGCTATGCTGACCTAATCCCTGGTGTAGACAGCGTTAGGTCAAAAGGAGAATTCTTCTGTTGACTAATAAGCTACTGCCCCTCAAGGAGGTGGATTTCCTACCCCAATGGGAGAAACCTGCGCTGTGAAGCTGCACTGCTACAGATGCTTTGCTATAGTGTTTTAAGTTTAGACAACCCCTCAGTGAGCTTGCCCAGCCTGGGAAAATAATTCATGTTGTTAAATGTGTTAGATGACCCATGTCAATTAACATGCTTTTAAACACTGCGTAGTTTCTAGTGAAGACAATGACAGTGTTGTTTAAAAATCCTGGTCAACTCTGGTTTTAAAACACTACTATTTTTCTCAGCCTAGACTAGTCCAAAAAAGAGGTAGGCTCAGCACTCTCCACCATGCACAATTAGGGCCAAATAACGATCCTACTAATGTCAGTGGCAGAAATGCCATTACAAAGCAGAATGTAATTTTTTAGTTGTATGCTGTTTGATTATACATATTGTCTAACACTTTAGTGCAGCATATTCACATTCTCAGCGAAGAGGTGATGCTGCATACTTTCATCTTGATGTGGAAAATGTAACACAACTGTATATCTCCAAGCACTGTGATAAGGGGACTATGAGACAGATTCTGTAGTCCCTGGAGGCACACAATACCCCTTTTCCAAGCAAAATGTTTATTGACTTTAGTGAGAGTTCTACGTGCATTAGGACTAAAAGCCAAATCCTGACTTACCCTTACATGGAGCTATCAGGCTGTTTAACCACTTACTCCTCACTACTCCAGTTTCACCCAGGCATTTACTGCAGTGGGACATGTTGAATAGCTCAGCGTGCTGGGGAGTTCAGACAAATGAGTTCCCCATCCCTATAAGCAACCCTCCACGGATTGTAACATATAGACATGTGAAAACAATATATAAAGAACAATTCTGATGGTCAATGAAATGAATACCCAATGATCCAGTTTCACCAGCTTCTCCTTTCAGACCTGCGCTCCCTGGTAAGTTTATAGTATCTCCTCGATCACCTGTTTCAAGCAGAAATAAACACAGAATGAGACTGGACTTCAATTCTGAATACAAATTCAATTTATTAGTGTTTTGAAGAACCTGTAGCCTTCAGAGAAAAGTGGAAAACTCACTAATGTAGCTTAGCTGTGCTACAATGGAAATGATGATAAAACAAACAAAAACAAAAAAGGAGAAGGAGATATGCAAAAAAAAAGTCATGGCCTCTCAGAAGGCGGAAACTAAACAAGACTATCTGGACTTGATCCAATGCACAACAGGCACTGGATCAGACCCTATATGAAGGACTTCATACAATGTATATGAAGGTTTATATATGAGAATAGTACAAATGGCTCAATGGATGAGATAGAAGCAGACTCACCAGTTTGTCCAGCAGGGCCAAGTCTACCATGATCACCTCTGATTCCTTCAATACCCTTTTCACCCTATTATATGGTTAAAAATGGACAGTATTTAATTAGAATGAACGTTTATTCAGTCATTAAAACAGCATTGCTATTGAAACACTATAAAATGCCAAAATACTTACACTTTTGAATTTCTTTAGCACTTTATAATTGATTCCTTTGGTTGATGTAGCCAGACTACATCAATAATAATGAAAGGCTGAATTTGCAAGCACTATTTCCTTTAAAATTGGGAACATGAATTGTGTGATATAGTTCACTTTCTTTGGGCAAAATCTTGCCGTCCTCACTCAGACAAACTCCCACTGAAGTCTAATGGGGAGTTTACTTAAGAAGGGACCATAGGATTCTGCCCTATACAACCAAGCGTAGTGGATGATTTTTCTTGTTAGGCCCTTTGTGAGTGGAGTTCTCCCAAGTGTAACTTATTTTGTTAACAAAGTATGCACAGAAATTGCTGGTAAATGAGAGTTACGGCTAGTCTACACTAGAATCGCTACAGTGGTGCAGCTGTACGGATGCAGCTGTGCCACTGTAGCGGTGCTAGTGCAGACGCTCTATGCTGATGGGAGAGACCTCTCCCATTGGCATAATTCTTCCACGTCCCTGAGCGGCGGTAGCTATGTCAACGGGAAAGCATCTCCCACCAACATAGCACTGTCTGTACTAGCACTTAATATCAAAGTAAGCACTAATGTGTATAAGCCCTTAGCGTTGATCAACCTACTTCTGTGAAAGAGACTGATTTGATTCTCTGACCTGGCCTCTTGCTCATGAAATTGGACAGCAAAATGGGGGGGTTTTGGTAGTGGCACAATCAGCCCCATCACGAAGGGCAAGCTTGAAGTAAGACCAACTTTTCCTAGCAGATTCAGTAGCAGAATTGAGAAGCCCCAATGAGGATTTGGGCCCCACATCAGTGAAAAGCCCATGGCTGGACTGTGGGTCATGTGGAGAAGAGGAAAAGGAGAAAATCATATTGGCATTCTCAGGACTCTATCCAGAGTACAATGGATAGCAGAGTGCATTTTACAGAAAGGACATTTCATACATTCCATTTTTATTGATTTCTGATATCTTTGTATTTCAATGTTCCAACACAATTTTAGTGGTGTATAAAACCTAGATCAGCCAAGCTTAACGATGGCATTTTAGTTGAAAAAAAATCCCAATGTACATTAACTTACCCTGATTCCAGTGGTTCCAGGGAAACCTCGTATGCCAGGAGGTCCAATTGCACCAGGATACCCCAGAACACCTGTCACTCCTTTAATACCAGCGTCTCCTTTTTCACCTTCAATGTGACTATTTGATCCAGGCAAACCTGGAACTCCTGGTTTGCCAGGTAAGCCTGGCATTCCCTTACTACCTGTAAGAACACCAGTACAAAATGTAACATCAAGGGAGGTTCACATGACAGGTAGTTCCATCCATGTTAGAACTTTCAGGTCAGTACTATGTCTTTAGACAAAGAGATAGAGAGCCAGGACTATTCAAAGAGACAGCATATTTTAAGGCCATACATACATTAGAAGTTTCTTACCAGATTAACCTATAAAAAGGAAAATGTCAAAATCCCTTTGAGGACACAAGGTAAAATAATGATGACTGTGGAAAAGACAGCACAGAACAGAATTAAAGATTCTGGTCTTGCTCTAACTCCATTTAAGTCAGTGGGTCTGACTCTTGGCTCTCTCAGGGCTTGTCTGTCTGATAAGTTAATGTGTAGCAAGCCAGGGGATAAATCCATAGCATGCTAGCTTACTGCCCACTACCAGTCTGGACAGACAAGCTCTTACGCTGGTAGTGCCCTTGTAGCAATAGAGTTACAGTGAGAGTCAAGCCCTCTGTTTTCATTGCCAGCTCAGCTGTGTTGTGCTGTAATACAACAGGAGGTGTTTACATATTAAGGATGTGGAGAGGATAACTGAAAAGCTTCTGAACAATACTTAGTAACTGGTAAGTAATCATGAATATTAAATGATTGTTTTGTTGTTCTTACCTTTAAAGCCTAAATTTCCTTTTAGGCCAGGGTCTCCTATATCTCCTTTCTCACCTTTAACCTCAAACAGCATGCTTGACATGATCTCTGGTGGTTTTCCTGCTGGACCTTGTTCCCCACGGTCACCTAAAAATAATAAAGCCTAGTCAACTGTACTGTATTGAAAATTACAGAGAAATAAATTGAGACAAGCAGCAAAGAGTCCTGTGGCACGTTATAGACTAACAGACGCGATAGTCGGAGCCAGCATGGAAACTTCAGCAGCTAAAAAAATATTAAAAAAAAAATACCCTAGACTAAAGCAGCATGAAGGCAGCATACTCAAAACACTAGAAGATATGAAAAATAAAACTTGAAGTTGAATGTACAAGCTTAACTCTGCCCCCTTGTGCATGTTCATTCCATTGCAGTCTAATTACGTGAGCATATACCACAGGGGTCGGCAACCTCTGGCATGCGGCTTGCTAGGGTAAGCACATTGGTGGGCAAGGCCAGTTTCTTTACCTGCCACGTCAGCAGGTTCGGCTGATTGCGGCTCCCACTGGCCACGGTTCGCCGTCCAAGGCCAATGGGGCTGCAGAAAGCTGTGGCCAGCACATCCCTTGCCCGCGCCACTTTCTGCAGCCCCCATTGGCCTGGGACAGCGAATCGCGGACAGTGGGAGCCGCGATCATCCGAAGCTGTGGATGTGGCAGGTAAACAAACTGGACCGGCCCACCAGTGTGCTTACCCTGGCGAGCCACGTGCCAGAAGCTGCCGACCCCTGATATACTATTTCTCAGACAACGCGAGAGAAACCTGGTGCCCAAAGTCAGTCTAAGTAAGAGTGGCCTGTTTTTCATAGTTGCTAAGCACTCACAAACCACACTGAAGTTAATAGGAGCTAGCGCTGCTGACCACCTTTGAATATCAGGCATTTTTACTTAGGTGCTTAACTTTAGGCAACAAGGTTTGAAAAATTTGGCGTTAGATAATATGTGATCATGCGTCTGACAAAGTGGGTATTCACCCATGAAAGCTCATGCTCCAATACGATTGTTAATCTATAAGGTGCCACAGGACCCTTTGTCACTTTTTACAGATCCAGCCTAGCATGGCTACCTCTCTGATACCATTTACTGTTGGTTACTCAGAGAGAAGCACTGTATGTTAGTTGTACTCTTTGATCTAGAATGCGTTATCCTGAGAGCAATTTTCTCCTTTGGCCATTTGCTAAACTATCACAAGGTATGTACTGCTAAGTTTTATAATCTTAGGTCCAGCTCATGACATTCCATAATCTTTGGTCCAGCACATAATACTCATGGTATTTTATACCCACTGCCAACTTCTAGTAAGCCTCACTCTAAGCCCTTAACACTTAATGCTTAAGACCTATGGCCAATCCTGTTTTAATACATATATTTTGGTTCTTCTACTTGCTGTTACAGCTGCAATTACTTCCATCATTATTTCTATAAGTATGTTTACCAGATAGATTCTATATTATCCAAGATCAGGGATCAACAGGCAACATTAAGAAAAATTAGAATGTTACTAATTTAACACAGCTATATCTTAAAAACAGCTTGAAACTCCCTCTTCTCACCTTTGATATTGCAGGCCATCAATTCATAATGGGTTTATTTAAGAAACAATAGCACATAACATGGGGGGTATTTATACCAATCATGCACTGGGATGCATTGCTTCTCAGGAAGTACTACTATTTGGTATAACAACGTAATAAGCCACTGCCTGTCAGAATTAGATAAACAAGAAGCCCGGAGATTTTCTTTATATATCTTTCAGAATGAATTAATACCAGTTCAGTTTGAAGCTTTGAAAAAACAGTGTTTATACTTTATTGTAACCATGAGGACACCTAGTTCCATTCCTAGTACTATAGTTAGCTATGTTAACTGCCATTCATTCATGATACAAGAAGTCCTGGACTAAATTTAAGTGCAGGAAGGCTGGGCTTTTCCAGGACCTCCTTTGTAGTAATGATAGTAACTTTAACTCAGGAATTCTATGTCAAAAATATATTGTTTTAGCATTTACATCCTGGCAGAATTTGCTCTCACACATGTAAGACACAAACAATCAGTAATATTAGAAAATGCAGATATAAATACCTTTCTGGCCTGCTTCCCCCTGTAGACCTTTAAAACCTTGGTTGCCAAAAGAGCCGACTTCGCCTTTGAGTCCTTTCAGCCCTGGTTTTCCTTTCTGGCCTAACATACCTTTGAAACCTCCAATACCAGGTGAACCTTTAGCACCTTTAAAGAAATGGGGAAGAGAAATTTAAAGCCAAACCAAAACCAACTTCATCTATTTTCTAAAATGAGTAGCTGTAAGATAAAGACGCTCCTCCATTCCTTATTTCTACTAATAAAACCCCTACCCTCCCAATTACTCTGCCTCACAGCTTTAATGTTCTTTCCTTCAGCCTTCACATCCATATTCTTGCTAAATTTTGTTGTTTCCTTCTCTATCAAACCTTTAAAAATCTGTTCTTTTTCTCCATTCCTACCACTAAAACCCTCTCCATGCCATGGTCATCTCTTCCCTTAACAAATGGAACCTGCTCACAGCTAACTGCCCTCTATCTTACTTTTCTTCCTTTGGTGTACCCAAAACAACACTGCTAAGGTCATTTTCCTTTCTGGCTATTCTGAGCACACAGTTCTCCCTCCAAAATTCCTCCAGTGGCTTCCCCTCTCCTCCTGCATCAAATTCGATCTACTCATCGTCACCTTCAAAACTTTGCTCAACTCCACCCCTGTGTCTAAGCCAACACCCATTGAAGTTGATAGATACTTCCATTGCCTTTGCTATGCATTGGGTCAGACCCTTATTCTCTGCTCCCATTTCTGCCTTCGTCTCACTAATTCCACACACTTATCTATTTCTTCTCTCTCAAATTCTCCTTTTTTTTGCCTTCTCCTACTTTGGGGACACCCTCTATGCTTACAGCAGCCCGCTGGTCTCTGTATAACCACTACCCTCCGAATCCTTTTTTCAAATCCCTTCTTAAAACCCATGTTTTTTGTGATGCTTTCCTATGCCAATCTCTTCAGTAGCAAAGTATCTTTGTGCCTGTTTTCATTGGAGTTGTTGTCCCATGTTCAAATTTAGGCCTAAAAGCCTTGTCCCCTTAAATATGTGTAAACTTAGATTCCAAAGCCGAGAAAAGTAACATCCGGAGAGTTATCAGAGGTTTAAGAAGCCAAGAACTTGAATAAGATGAATTAAAATGTGACAGCTATGTCATCAGCTAGTGTAAATGGTATGATGACCTAGTTCTGAATCTGTACAGCAGAGACAACACTCCTCAGCTAGGGATCCAGCTGAAGGATAGCTGAAGCTCAGCATCAGAAGGAACAGTATGGTGAAACACATTACAATAAGCTATTTTAAATCATGTTAGAACCCAGAGACATTGTGGTTAGACAACTGGTACCAGATAAGGTATCTCAAAAGTAAGATCTTTGCGCTAAGAGGAAAGTGGCCTGAATATTCTTTGTATTCATTGACATGGTTACAGGGAAAAAATATCCCTTGAATATTCAGTTAAGTTAAAAGATTTTGGGCCAAGTTGTGTCATGAAGGCACTGGCAGTCACTGGAAATGGTGTAGTACTGCAGTGCCCACAGAGGGAACTCCATGAAGGGATGTGCCTCCCTCCTCTAGGTCCCTGGTGTGCAAGTGGTGTTCAACTGCTTTACCAGCTATTTGGATGATGTAGCCTGATTCTCACGGTCTTTCTGGCCAGCACAGAAGCCTTGCCTCCTTTCTTTCCCCTTTGGGATATTTGCACTCCTGGGAGCAGTTCTGGTGTTCCTCTTTAAACCACGATTTGAGGACTTCAATAACTCAGACATAGGTTAGGGGTTTGTTACAGGAGTGGGTGGGTGAGATTCTGTGGCCTGCATAGCACAGGAGGTCAGACTAGTATCAGAGGGGTAGCTGTGTTAGTCTGGATCTATAAAAGCAGCAGAGAATCCTGTGGCACCTTATAGACTAACAGACGTTTTGGAGCGTGAGCTTTCATGGGTGAATACCCACTTCGTCAGACGCAGGTAGTGGAAATTTCCAGGGGGGGGCTATCACAGGTGAACGAAACACCAGTGATGGTTGGTGCACTACTGTGGTTAGGTCCTGTGAAATGGTGGTGTCGCACGTGTGAGATGATGTGGGCAGAGTTGGCAATCGAAGGTTTGTTACATGGTTGAAGTGGTTCTGAGAGTAGAGTTAAATGGTACGTGTGCAGTTGTGCGAGAGAATACCGTTCCAGATGCAGGTTGAGTCCTGTGAGCAAGGAATTGAGCTGCCACCCAAGACCTGTAAAGTCGTGGGATCATTGTCCAGGAAGGGGTTGTAGATTCCCATGATCCGTGTGAGGGGTTTTAAGCTGGGGGCTGGTATTGATCAGAGCCAGTTGGAGTCCGTTTGGTTCTTTCTTGGGTTTGTCCTTGCATAGGAGGCTTCTGGGTACACGGTCTGGCTCTGTTGATTTTTTTCCTAATTTCCTGTGCAGGTATTGTATTTTGAGAATATATGCTTGGTGGAGATTATTGTAGGTGTTTGGTCTCATGTCTGAGGGGTTAGAGCAGATGTGGTTGACTCTAGTGCTTGGCTGTCAGACATGGAAATCGTTGTGATGTGCTCTGGGATGGAAGCTGAGGCATGAAGGTTAGGCATAGCGGTCGTAGGTTTTCGATATAGGGTGGTGTTAATGTGACCATACATTATTTGCACCGTGGTGTCTACAACCCCTCCTGGACAATATCCCACACTTCACAGTCTTGGGTGGCAGACCATCCTTGCTCCAGACAACCTGCCAATCGAAACGTTCTCACACACTGCACACGTACCATAGTAACTCTACCTCAGGAACCAATCCCATGTAACAACCTCTCGATGCCACTCTGCCCACAGATCTACACCAGCGACACCAATCACAGGACCTAACCAGATCAGCCATACCATCATTGGTTCATTCACCTGCATGTCCACCAATGTATATACGCTCATCATATGCCGCAATGCCCCTCTGCTATGTAATCGCCAAACTGGACAGTCACTACGGAAAAGGATAAATGGACACAAATCAGATATCAGGCAATGGCAATATACAAAACCCTGTAGGAGAGCACTTCAACTCCCTGGCCACACTATAGCAGACCTTAAGTGGCCATCCTGCAGCAAAAAACTACAGGACCAGACTTCAAAGAGAAACTGCTGAGCTTCAGTTCATCTGCAAATTTGACACCAACATCAGCTCTGGACTAAACAAAGACTGTGAATGGCTTGCCAATTACAGAACCAGTTTCTCCTCCCTTGGTTTTCACACCTCTACTGCTAGAACAGGGCCTCATCCTCCCTGATTGAACTAACCTCGTTATCTCTAGCTTGCTTGCTAGCATATATATACCTGCCCCTGGAAACTTCCACTACCTGCGTCTGACGAAGTGGGTATTCACCCACGAAAGCTCACACTCCAAAACGTCTGTTAGTCTATAAGGTGCCACACGATTCTCTGCTGAGGTCAGACTAGTTGACCATCATGATCCCTTCTGACCTTAAGTCTATGAATCTATGAAGGATGGGACTGCTATTGTGCCTGGCTCTTGTGTAGGATGCTGTAAGGTAACAAGGGAAGCTTTGTATAGCCTACTCTGACCTTCAGACCCGTACTAGCATTAGGCACAATCTATCTCTTCAGGTTAGTGATCCTGTTGAATGAAAGTTGACTTGAAGTCCAAAGTAATGTCAGAAAGAGAGTCCTATGCAGAGTATGACCTCCCCAAGGCACACTGTGACAAAAAGTTGTTGCCACACTTTTAGAACAACTTGTGTTTTGCTTCACCCTACCCCACAAGGGATGAAATTCTGATTTGACTAGCTTTTTCTAATAAAAAGATACCTATTGTTGGCATACAATGAACTCTTGATTGGCTAGTGAGAGCTCCAACTTTTCTATGTGAAATGAAGTGCTCTGGTAAACCTGAACATTGTCTCAATGGGACCGCTTCTGTGGAAGGCATTGCTTGCTAAGTGCATACTTGCCAACACGTGAAAGCTTTGAAATAGGGATTGTGGGGAGAAAAAAAAAGAGAGGGAGAGAACCCTTTTAATTCCATTGAAATAAACTGGACTAGGGGTGAAGAAAAGGATTTTGGAAAGAATGAATCGTAAATAGTACCTATTTTTCAAAAGGGAAAAACAAAAAACAGGTATTGTCCCTCTCACACAGAGCTTTATCTCATAGGCTTTCTCTACCCTCATGCTTTAACTGCCAAGTACTGCCCGAGGAGAACAGTTATGGTGTTTCTGAAATATACTGAATCAAATTCTCTGTGGGCATAACTCTATTGACTAAAGCAGAATTACACTTGCAGAGAAATTGTTTAACAGAGACACGCTCTAAGCTATTGTATCTTTCTTAATGTATCTATCATTTTAAGATCTTACCTTTTAACCCTGGAAAGCCAGGCATTCCGTCTATTCCCGGGAGACCGGGCACCCCAGGTGTTCCTTGTACTCCTTTGTTACCGAGTTCACCTTTGTCACCGGCCAGACCTTTCATGCCCACTGGACCAGGAAAACCTTGGTCACCTTGGTCTCCTCTGGCACCAAGTGAACCTGTAACAATCAATGGGAATAGGAAGATTAGATGCAAGGTTTTGGACTGGAATGTCATTTTTACAAGGTGTGAAGAAAGGTGAAAGAATTCCGTTTGCTCAGTGCAGATCTGCAAATTTAGCTATGAACAAAGAGCAACTATTTACAATTAAAACTTTTTTCTTAGTAAAAATGAAAGCCTGATATTGCAGAAGAGATGGGGCCATCTCAACGTACAAACATCTCCAAACACTGCTTCATGGACAGACTTCTAATCCAGCCTGACTCTGTATCCAAATTTCCCCTTCTTTGCCTTCTCTTTGGTCTTCTAAGGATGAAACACTGTTTCCATTGTGCATTTCCCATTCCAGCAGCTCTGCTTTCTTTAGCAACCTCTGTTATCAGAAAGACAGGCAGCACTGAAGAATGGCAAAGAGAAAACAGCAGTCTTGTCTTGGGGGATACTAATATGGCTCCCATTGCACTGGTGGCAGCGTACCTCACAAACATTAGTGGAGTTAGCCTCATAACCCATCTGTGGGAAAG
Source organism: Chelonoidis abingdonii (assembly GCF_003597395.2). NCBI lineage: Eukaryota > Metazoa > Chordata > Testudines > Testudinidae > Chelonoidis > Chelonoidis abingdonii. The sequence goes on from NC_133769.1 coordinate 262,387,800, forward strand.
CGAAGTATTATTTGTCCCCGTTTTGCTGGTGGGGAATTGAAACACAGAGAGATTACGTGACTTGTAAATGTCACACACACAGAGTCTGTGTTAGAGCCAGTAATTGAACCCTGATCATCTAAGAGCTAGTCTAGTGACTTAGACACAAGACCATCCCTCCTCAGTGAAAAAGTATAACCCTCATAGGCATACATTTATAGGTTAACATGAGAAAAAGCAAGTCTGTGCAAGACAGAAAAGTTTACAGGAAAAATTCCTCACCAACAAATCCTGGTGAGCCAGTTCTGCCAAGAGGTCCTTGCTGTCCTGGAAGCCCTGGGAATCCATGCAATCCTGGTCGTCCTGGCAGGCCAGGCAAACCAAGAGGACCTGGGGGTCCTTGCAGTCCTTTGGGTCCTGGAAAACCTGGAGTACCATCAGCTCCTAAAATATCATACTAAATTAATTAATTCTAGGGTTCCAATATCATCTAGAGTATAGGTTTATTAGACAACATTTTTATTAATCAATGTGCATATACCTTGCATAGTACTGTACTCACATTTCAGAGCTAATTATTTTCCATCAGAAAAGATGACTTTGGAAAAATCAAATTAAAAAAATTGATTATTAATTTTTTAGTAATTTTCACTGAAAATTGACTAGCTACTTCAACTTCGGAACAGTGCTGCATTGGCAGGGATATGATCTAGTAGGTCTTTTCCATTTCTATGATTCTGCCATTCCCTGTATTCCGATACCAGAAATAACACTCAGCATAATTTCTAAAATAACATTTATGTATTTTCAGACGTGGACAAAGTCAGTCTGACAATGGCTCCTTGGTTCATGCTGTGGTCATTGTTACGAGATTCAAACCATACTTAGACACAATGGGCCTGTTTCCAGTGCCTGGTGCATTGTGTGGCCATTTACTCCTTTGCAAGATGAGAGCAAAGTGGGTGTAAAACCCCTACTAGGACAGAAAGGTAGCATTTTACACCCACTCAGCAGCAATGTGAAAGATTGAAGATTCACAAGGCAATAGTGAATCAGGCCCAGTGTGTCTGCTTTTCTCTTACTCTGTTTACACGTCCATGTAAACTCAATAGACTTAAATGGAGTTACTCTTGCTTTACATCGGTATTACTGAGATGAAATTCAGGCCCAAAAGTGAGAGTTTAATTTGCAAGATAAATAAGAGAGAGATTTCTTCTCTGAAGCATTAACAATTTAACCACCACTGATTTAAATAGTTAAAAGCCATCAGGGGACCACTGACATCCACCGCTGTGTCCCTTTAACTCTCCAGCCCAGGGTGCCTTTTACATGGCTTTGCTTGTGAAAAGCAGCCTCTCCAGGCTCGGCTCACACACAGCCATTAGCATTGAAAGTCAGTGGGAGTTAGGTGCCTAAATCCCATTTGTGCCTTTGAAAAGCTCATCACAAAATGTAAGGTCTTAGCTCTTTGTGAGAGAACCATGGCTCAGATCCTCAAAGATATTTAACCTTCTAACTTCCATTGAAATCAATTGAAGCTAAGAAGCTAACTGCCTCTGAGGAGCAGGGCCCATGCTGCCAAACTAGCATGCCTTAAACTTGATCTGAAGTGGCTGGGAGCACTAATTCCATATTCTGTTCTGTGCTTCCTGCTGAGTTTACCAGCAAGGGGTTCCACTGTCATGTGGAGACCTGGGAGCTTAGACTGTCAATTCTTTCCCCCATAGGAGTCTGAAAAGCCATGAAAGAGTGAAGACTTGTGTTCACTACTAAACTAAGACAGATTTGAACTGGTGACATAGAAGTAAAAGACTCAATATCTCATTAATCAAGGCTTATGTACTGTGCATTAAAATTAACTCAAATTTGGCATCAGCAGTTCCTGATTATGTGACAATCTGGAGCCGCAGACTAGAAATTCTGTCACAGCTTCAGGTAAATTCAAACCCAGAGTGTGACAGACTGTACCCCATGTTCACCACTTTTATAAGACCATGATAAATTTTGTACAAACTATGCCTTGTGAGGTATCCTTTGAAAACTCATACTCTGCTGAACATTATTGTTCTGGTAAAATACGTGTATCAACATAGTACGTAAAGTTGTAAGATTCTGTTTTATAACATTGCTGTAACATGCTCCAAGTTCTTCAGAGACAAAAGACACATTGACACCATGGCCAGGTATCAGCATAATCAAATGGACCATCATGAACTATCACCTGGCTAAGCAGCCATTCTTTGGCAGGAAAGAAGGGTAGGGGTGAGAACTTTATATATTGGCAAAGACACAGCTGGAGGTTTCCTTGTAAACAGACTGACTGTCGCCTGAAACCCAGCTGAGATAATCCTCCAAGAGGGGAGGACGGTATAAGATTGAGAAACAGAGGTCACTGAATCACCTCTCTCCCCCCTCATCTCCACTCACAGCAGCAACAACGTTTGAAAGACAAAGGAAACATCAATGACTTTGGGGAGGGGTCCAGTCCTGGCTGAAAGATCCATCCTGACTGCTGTAAGATTATGGTGGGAAAACTGTTTTTGCTTTTAAGTTCACTTAGTTTGTAAAGTTAGGTATTAGTTTGCATATTATCTTTTTATTTTTTGTAACCCAATTCTGACTTTTATGCCTCATTACTTGTAATCACTTAAAATCTAATTTTTGTAGTCAATGAACTTGTTTTATCCAGACCAGCGTGTTTAGCTTGAAGTATCATCTCCACTTGAAATGACAGGGTCTGTCATTTTCCGTTGATGAAATGAGGGCCTTTCTATGAGCTTCTATTGTCCAGAAGGAGCGATCTGGGCAGTACAAGACGCACATTTCTGGGGAAAGCCTGGGACTGGGAATTTGCGGGTGTCGCCCTGTATGTAATTCATGAGTGGCTGGCCAGAGCATTCATGTAATTCAGCTGGGAGTGATTTTGCATGCTAGAAGCTGTGTGTGAGCATGACCAGGAGTGGCTGTTCTCACAGCAAAGCAGTGTAAAAGGCACCCCATATTGGAGAATTGAGGGGACGCAACAGTCCAGATTATACCCCGGGGAATGTCACACAGAGGTTTCAATTGAATTAAACAGGAAAAGTGAATGATGGAATCAGCGCCGTATCCCTTCTGTTATTTATTATGGGCCAGACTTTATCACCCTTATTCCTGTTGAGTGGTACCATACTTTGCAAGTCAGCCCATTAACATCAGTGGGACAACTTGTGAAATATTGTACCCTCTCTACTTCATTAAGACTGGCAGAATCTGGCCTTTTGATATCATAATTTAGTTGATTTTACTGTGTCCTGAGTTTTCAATATGCGGCATTGTAGAAGCTGCTGGGGGAAGCTAGAGGTTTTGGCGGCTAGGTAGGGGGACACTTGTGTCTTTTGGTACCTAGGGAAGGTATGGGAGCTAATTTAGGATTGTGGGATAAATGAATTATTTGGATGTACTGCTAACCTGATCAACAGCTCTTCTGCATACAAACAGAGTCCTTCCAATTAAAGCTTTACTGAAATTTGACTGCATTCATGCCTTTCTTTTTGCTGAAACATTACTTTATTTAAAAGAACATTTACCTCTAATTCCTGGTACTCCGTGATCTCCTTGTAGGCCTTTCAATCCTGGAAATCCAGATGGTCCAGAATCCCCTGGGGTGCCTGGTGCTGCTCCTAAAACTTCACCTGCAATTCCTTTTGGTCCTATAGGCCCTCGGGCACCTGGTTTTCCTGCATTGCCTGGATTCCCCGGTAGCCCTGGTAGACCTGGTGGGCCTTCATCTCCCCGTGGTCCAGTAAAACCTAAAGGCAAAATAACAATCACCATGTGGCTAACCGCGACCAAAACATTGTATTAGATATTAAAATGTCAGGTGCACCATAATAATGTCAAATATTGTATCAAATAATTTTAATTTGTTTAATCTCACAGACTTTTTGCTGTCTGCTAATACAGGAAAGTCTGTATTATTGAAATGTAAAGCAGTTGTAGAGTATATAAACTGTCAAATATAAACAGTGGGTACATTTATAAAAGCACCTCATTGACCTAGGGGCTAGATTCACAAAGAAACTTAGGCACCTATCTGCCTCTTTAGGTAACTAAATAAAGCATTTAAACACCACTGACATTTACAAAACCACTCCTCAGCTGCTGCCTAACCATGTAGATGCCTAAATCTCCACAGGTGCTTAAGTTTCCACTCATGGCAGGCAAAAAACCACATATACCCTGATGCTGCCCTACATCTAATGGGCTTCTTACAGCTTTGTTCATGCCTAAGTCCTAGCCAGATTCTCCAGTGAGGCATTCCCTGCATACCTTGCCTGCAGGGCCTGATCCAGTATGCATGCTTAGAGCATGCCTAACCCTCCCCCAAAATAGAGCTAGGGTGATCAGGTGTGAAATTTTTTGGGCTGGCTGAGAAACACATCACCCAGAATGTCCAATAGCCCAGTGGCTAGGCCACTTATCTGGGACCCACAATTGCTCCCCATTCTGCCTGATTGAAGCATGGACTTGGGCCTGGGTCTCACACATCCCCGAGGAAAGCCATGACCAATATGTTATAGAGTTAATTTGTTCATTTTTCTTTCTTGCTCTGGCCCAATTGATATTTAATTATCTGTACAAAGTGCAGCAGCTCCAACAGGAGAGACTGAGAAAGAGCTACCCAAAAATACCACCTAGCAGTGTGATTGTGGGAGATCTGCGTTCAAGTCCCTCCTCTAAATCAGGCACAGTGGGGGTTTGAAAACTGAGTGCCCTAATCACTGGCTATCAGCTATAACAGGGTGAGGGCATGTCTCCCTCTCTGTTCTTTTCCCAAGAAAAGGCTGACCAGTACTTTTGTGGATGTGGGCCTAAGTTGCACTCTTTTCCTCTGCATTGACTAACTTAGGCAACTCCCAGCTCAGCTTGAGGCTTCTGTGAATCTTTCTCTTAGGCACATAACTCTCCCCATAGAATTCATGAGGAGTCCGAATGGCTAACTCAGGGCTGTGAATTCAAGTGGGTGGCAGGGCACCTAGGAGTTTGGCATTGCAATGCTCAAGTCCCATTTGCGAATCTAACTAGCCCTTAGGCGCCTAAGTCCCACTGAAAGCTGTCACTTGGGCACTTTTGAAAATTTTACCCCACATCACCTTATTACCATGGGGCAATAAAAGTTATTGTAAACAAAAAAGTTGGTTTGCAAAGCAACATGGGTGAGATTTTCAACTGCACATACATGATTTAGGAGCAAAACTGAGAATGACATCAGGATTTAAATTTCTAAAACCACATAGACATGAAGATCTCACACTAGGTCTTTTTTTCCAGTGAATGCTTGACTAAAATGGTGTTGTTAAACAATGATAAAAGTGTTATCATTGTTTAAAATCAGTGTTATGGTATTTTACTATTACCTTTATACCACTGCACTAGGAGAAACTTGGAAAAGAGGAAAATTGATATTCTTTCATAATTATGTACAAACCACATTTTCCAATGAGAGAAACTTTTGGCTTCACAAGATATCTTAGGTTGATGTTATATTATTGTCTGAATGCTGAAGGGAAGACAAATTAATATTTACACCTGGGATAGCATGCTGAGGTTCCCATGACTACAGCGAACAGATCAAAAGTACTCAAAGAATGGCTAGTGACTTCAAGATACCTCGAGGACCTGGTAATCCTTCACGACCTGGATCACCTTGTGAACCTTTTAGCCCTTGGAATCCATCCAGACCTGGTTCACCTGGAATCCCTTTAGAACCTTTTGCACCTAAATTATGCATAAAGAAGTAACAACAAATCAGATCCACACACAGAAAGTAAATATATGCATAAATGCAGACAAATATGCTAATAAATATCATAATTATGTATCTTAAGATTTAGGGATCAACTTTTATCACATTTTGTCTTCAGTGGAATTTATGCACGTGCTTTAAAATGTTTTACACCCTAAATTTATCATTATGAATTGCAATTTACTTTGTTGTCTCTTCCATTGCACAATACTTTTTTTGCATTAATTTGCTAGCTCTGACAAAATAGGATGATGTTACTTAGATGAAGAATCACTTTACCTTATTTATTGATAAGAGATTATTATTGATAGCTAAAGGTTTTTTATTTCTAGAGTTGCTGATTTTAAAATTCAAGATTGTTTTATGATTGCTATTTGTTTTGTGGAAAGTTCCATTTTAAAAAAAGGCCAGGATTAAGGAGCACTGTCAGAACTGTGCAGCCTGAATATCATCTTCCTAGTGCCAGCACTGTGCCATCAGTCTCTCAATGTTCTGAGCAGAAAATTAACTTATTTTAAGAAAAATACTAGAATTGCAGGTACAACTGCAAAATTTAAATGTGCCTGTTACCCAAATAGCATTGTTAACATTTAGTTTTGTTTTTCTTCCATTAATTGTTGTGCTAGATCAATGTTTCCCAAACTTGGGACACCGCTTGCATATGGGAAAGCCCCTGGTGGGCTGGGCTGGTTTGTTTACCTGTCACGTCCGCAGGCACGGCCGATCGCGGCTCCCACTGGCCGCGGTTCACTGCTCCAGGCCAATGGGAGCTGCAGGAAGCAGTGCGGGCCAAGGGACGTACTGGCTGCTAGATAAAAAGCCTTTCTCTATAAAGTAGGCAGCAGGTGAAGAGGGCAACAAATATATTTCAATAACCGATTATACTATGGTAGCTGGTTTTAACATATAGCACCAAACAATAGTAAGGAAAATATGTTTAATTTCACAACCCAGTTTAGTTTACTCCAAGCTTTGCCAAATCTATTTCAATGTACAGTTGCAAGCAAAAGCAGGGAAGGCAGTTTGAGTATCCTTTTTTAAGAACACGGGCCTAGGACAGGCTGTTTAATATAGTGTTAGGAACTGCATAGGAATAGAGGACTTAAGGATGTGAGACTACAAAGATGCCTCTTTTCTGGGCTATACTGTGTCATTGGGGCATAAGTCACTGAACCAGTTCATTAATTGTACATGGCACAGTTACAGACTATCTGAAAAAAGGCAGGAAACCTTATAACCAAAAGACAATAATGAAAGGTGACAAAGCATAAATTAAATATTGGTAATTTGGTGAAAGCATAAATGAATGTGACTTTGTATAGTACTAAGGGGGTACAAGGACAGAGTTAGGGCAACAGTGGGTTGTGAAAAAGTATAAAATAAAGCAGGACATTTACTCCTCCTAGTGTTCAATATTCAAATTCCTTGGGGTTGAGGGAAACAGTGCTACGAAGACAGCATTCATTGACACAGATCAGCAGAGTACTTTTCCTCCCTATGTCTGGAGCCCGAGGGGATGGTAGCAAGATCTTATAGTTATTGAAAGGTGACAACTGATGACATTTATCCAAGAGATGGACACATAGATAAGGAGCTTTGTTTACAACAACAACAGATCAATGCCTAAAATAAAACACACATGAATCTGATGACATGGAAGCATCTGTGTTTAGAAAGAATTGTGATTAAGAAGTAAATCTGACTTCATTCAAAATCATTGGAAAGAAGAATCAAAAGTTCACATAAAATTACAAAGGAACTGAATCATCCTAATGAGTAATAGATATACCAAGACTTCAGAGAAAATCACCTTGAACAACATTAAAAACCACCTTCAGAAGCACTGATTACAATGTCAAAGTATCATAGTCAAATAAAGAAATGTAAATCTGAACTATTCAACATGCTGCACTAACGAGATAAAAATAGGAAATCCTGTTAAGAAATATGAACGAGTCATTACTTACACCATAACAACAACAATACACTTTATATCTAGTTTAAAAGGAAAATTTGACCTTAAACTCTGCAGCCCAGATCTTTGGCCAGAGTTGTGGCCAAAAAATGCAAGGCTCAGTTAGGAAGGCTGCAAAGATGGACTTCAAGCTCCCCTAATACGAAAGGCTGCTTTAAGTTATGTCAGTTACCAATGTTCCAGGGGGTTAAATACAGTTGCTGTGGATCAGCAGGGTTTGGAAAGCCCCAGACAGCACCTCCTGCCACACTTCTCCCCCCTGCGCCTTCCCCTCCCCTCAAAAAAACCCACACCAACCAACCAACCAAACAAAAAAAGGACTGAGGTGATATCCTAGGATTGGATAGACCAGTTTTGGAAACAAAAATTGCTGGGAGTGCTGAGCAATGGAATGGCTGGAGAGGGGCCCGGACCAGATCCTGAGGCTTTGCCACTGTTTGGCACACCTCACAAGACTGGACATACTGGGCAACTTTCTTGCCCATCCCCTCCCAGTAGAAGGATTTTTCCAACCGTTGTAGCGGCTGCCACTCTTCCTGGCGTCCACCAGAAAGAATTTCCTTGTATAAAAGTCCTTGGTCTATAACAAACCGGGATCGGTCAGACGAGCTGAGAGGCGGTGGGTTGCTCCGTGCCGCCACCCAAGCTTTTTGAAGGCTGTCATCTGCTTCCTGCTCAGTCTGGAACTGTTCCCTTGAAGCTGGGGACACCAGTTCTTCCTCAGACTGGGGACTTGGGCTTGTCCTTGGAATAGTGATATTGAGATGTGGGGTTGTTTCTGATCACTGGTGTTACGCTGTCCGCTGTTGCACTGCGTGGGATTCAGGCTTCTGCTAGCCTCTTTGGCGGATGGTTGTTGTTGCTCTGCAGTTCAGGCTCGTTGTCCCGCTTCTGGCGTTGGTGAGAATGCGGGCTTGCACTCTGTGTGCTTTGTGCGGGTGACTGTTCCAGTCTCCGGGTGTTGGGACTGGGAGGGTTGTGGCCTGGTGTCAGCCGTTGACATGGGATTCGTCCACTCAGTCTGGGTCTCTCGGTACATCAGACAGCGTTGTGCTGTCTTGTAATCACCGGCTTTGGTAGTGTGGGCAGATTTGGGCCGGCCGTGATGGTTGATACCATCAACACTGGCGTCAGTGAGGGCTAGAGTGGTTGGAGACTTTGGCCTAGCAGCTCATCGCCCAGCTCATGCTTTCTTCTGTTGTGTCCCTTCTTCACTTCTTTGTTGGGTTTTCCTCTGGAGTCTATCTGCTTCTGTGGGCTGTCTCTACCTTTTTGTAGTTTTCTATTTATGATCAAGAGCATTTTGAGCTTAGACTTGTCCTCCTTCTTTCTGTGAGTTGCACTGGGCCTTCTTGTTGTGGCCTTCAATTAGTTCCAGCTGAAAGTATGTCTTTTCTGATGTTCTTTTCAGCTTTGATTAGGGCTTGTTGCCGGGCGTTTTCCTTTTCTCTTTTGCTCTCTTATGGGTAAGGCCATGAACACAGGTTACCGGTTTTTCTTGGGTCTAGGGTGGGCTCCTCTCGGTGTTTGTTTGTTACATGGGATTGGACCGGCTTTCTGTTCTTCTTCGAGATGCTGCCTTAGCACTGTGTTCTTTTGACTTTGTTCTAGCTCTGTTTGAGTAGGCAATTGAACCACAGGAAGCTCTGTTTACCCTCGTAGTGCGTTTGCTGGCTAGGGTACTTAAGGTTCAATTTGGTTTAACCACGACAGTGCAATTAGGTGTTTTCTTTCACAATTAGAGGGTCAAAAAGAATGCAAAAGGGGCTCACAGGCAAGCAGAAAATAAAGATTTCAAGGAGCTGCTCTAATCAAAGCAGCAGAAAGAAAAAACTCTCTCTCTGGCACTGTAAACAAACCGAACTCTACCCTTCCTCATAGATCAAGCAAGAGGGCTACCAAAAGACTCAACGCAAGCAAGCAGGGAACACAATAAAACAATTATGTCTCTCATCGGCACTGTTAACATTATCTCTTCCTCACTGCACTGGTGGTGGATTGCTGCAGCACTTCGTCACGCGATCGCTCTTGTACCCATAGCCTTAATGGGCTTAGTAGTGTGAATTTTGTGATGAGCCTACTAAAATGCGAACTGCCCTGACGAGGCAAGGGGGAAAAAAAAATTCTTTGTCTGCCTTTAAAAACCAATCGCTTGGACTGCGACTTGCTCATGGTTGGCAGGAAAAAAATTGGACCGTAATAGGGAACGCATAGGACGACGCGAGGTAGAAGCGGACACCGCAGGCACATAAAAAAGAAGGGAGAGGGCAAGAACAACCAGATCATCGTTGTCGAGAACGACGGTACGCAAGGATACTATACACCCAAAATGAAACGAAGAAAAGAAACACCCAAGGCGCGGGCCATATGTTTTCCTGGTTTGCGATATTTCACCTAGCATCGACGTGCCAAATGCGGCCAGAGATGGCGGAAAAAGGGCCGCAGAATGGGAGAGGAGGGGCTGGTCACAGCCCAATAAGACAGCAGGCGTGTGGTTAATTAACGGCAAACAGAGGGGCAGAGCGGCGGGGTGACAAAAGGAGTACAGAACCACATAAGGAGCGGAAGAGTGAGCCTATGACCTCACCGGACAGCAGAGAGAAACGCCACAATGGAACGCCTAGCAGAGGGCAGAGAAGCCGACGGTGTCAAGGATGAACAGGGAAAGCAGGGTCAGTGCGAGAAACCGTGAAACTCAGACAGCCGGGAGCAAGGCGGGACGAGAGCAGCCCAGACAAACACTGGACAAGTTCCAGAGAGTAAACGCGGGGCGGGGCGAGCCATTGCCAGCCGAACGCGGAGGATAGAGGGGAGAGAACCGATAACTGCGCAGTATCAGTCACGTGGGGCAAGGCCCCCGGCCAACATCAGGGTATAGATAGCGAGACAAGAATAGGGAAAAAGGCAAAAGTAAGGAGAGTCCAATGATGAAGGTGTGGCGAAGATGGGGAAAGAGGGCAAGAAGGTGACAAAAACCACAAAGCAAAGGAACTCAGGGAAGATGACCCTAACCAGCTGGAAACCACGAGACGACTGGTTGAGTCCCGAACGCGAAAATGCAGGAGTCGTACAGGTAGTAAAGGCAAGCGATTTGTACTAAAAAGACACTCGAAGTAAGGGGAGAAAGCCTAGGCCGTGCCAAACAGTCTGGCTTAGGCGTTAGGGCGACTGGATCTAGGTCTGTAAGTTTACCGTGAAAACTCACACCAAGCTCACTACCAGCTGGGTAGATTTGGGCTGCCACCAAGGTCAGGAATTTAATAGAGGCTCTGGCCCTCTTTCCTCTCTCTGGTGCCCACGCCTCTCCTTGGGTTGGGACACCCGAGTACTTCAAATCCCTTGGGATGCAAAGAGCAGGGGAAACCCCTGCCCTCTCTCTCCTTCTCAGGCCTTGCCCAATGCGGTCAGCAAGAGGCGCCGCGAGTATCAATGAAACCGGTATTCCCTGATTCCAAGAGATAAGCGTTCTTTACTCTCAGGCAATTGAGATGCGAAAATGCCACAGTTTGCTTGGCCTATCCCCGTGGCGCTGCTCTTCCCTGAAGCATAGGAAACGAGCCCACAGCCTGGCTGTCCCATCCTTTGCCTGCCCTGAGAAAGAAACTTCCGATAGTTTTAAAAAAAGTTATATAAGAAAGAAAGAAAATATAATAAAATAATCTTGCCACTAAGAAACTCAATACAGCTCCCTTGCTTATAGAAGAATGAGAAACATCTGATTTCAAACACTTATGAAACCCTTACCATACAACACAAGTACATAGTGGAATACACCCACAAAAGATCATCATAGCCCAATAACTTTGCGAATCCCTTGGTACTATACAGGAATGTTAGAAGAAACTTTAAGATAAGATGGGTTAAGGAGTGAAACCGGTTACTCACAGCCAAGAAACAAAAAGACAGCAGCATCCACATGCTTATTCGTACTAACCAAATTGCGGTGTCCAGCCAAATCAAGCCGATTGCGTTGGCGAGGCGGTCCTTATGCTCGCAAGGACTCTTTGGTTATAGTATGGTTGATGTTACACGCGTTAGTTGGAGGAAATCTTGCTTTATACATCCCGGAGAAAACAAAGAAGACCCGAGATATGGACGCGACTTCCCGCCCTTTTGCCTCGATGGCCTTGGGCTTAGAAATCCCACGATTCTACTGATGGTCGCTGCTGGGGATCAGGTGTTTGGTTACCCTTTCCAGGTAAAAGAAACTTAACCCTTACCTTACTTATCCATTTATGACAACTTCTCCCCCCTGCGCCTTCCCCTCCCCTCAAAAAAACCCACACCAACCAACCAAACAAACAAACAAAAAAAGGACTGAGGTGATATCCTAGGATTGGATAGACCAGTTTTGGAAACAAAAATTGCTGGGAGTGCTGAGCAATGCAATCCCACTGCATCGGATGATCTGGGCCTACTTATTTAGAGTTCCATTGAGACTTTAGGCCCAGCCCTGTTTAAGAGGCTGTGTATAATTATATGACTCCAGGAGGAGCACTCAGAAGGCATTGTGACAATTCCTCCACTACATCCACTTGCTCCAAGGGCTAGTAATTCATTACACCCCTTCTAGGGATTAGCATACTCCCTGTAATGTGTCCAGCCAGGCTTTAACCCCACTCTACCTCTGTTCGCCCAGTGGCTCCTGGTGTGGGAAGTATCAAGTAGGGAGCAGCCATTGCTCTCCCCACTGCCTCAGAAGCGTCAATCCATGAGGTTCCTGCACTGCTCCTCAGGGCATGAAGGGTGTGGGGGTCGGTGGGTGAGTGGGGATGATAGCTCCTCAGTACTCTCCAATGCCCCGCACAGAACCAGGGCAAAATCCCCCTTAGTGGTTTTATTAAACTGTGAAACTCCACTGATTTTTTTAAAGGCATCTGGTACAGTTGAAAGAAACATGGCATTGATGAGGAGGCTACATGGAGAGAAGGATGAACTGGGTGATCTAATAGAGGACTGTTCCACCTCCAATATTTGTTCTGCTATAGAAGGCATATATCATCTGGCATGTTTATTTTGATTTTTGCCACTCTCTTAAAAGACAACTGCTTAAAGCCCCACTGACTCCTTATACCTTGAGGCCAAATGATATTCACAAACAGTGTGGATTTGTGACTAAATGTAATGACTGTTCATAGCGAAAACCACTGTTGGTGGCTGATTTGTTACGGTATTGAAATTCATGAGAAAGAAGAGGATTAATTCGTGTGGTGCAGCCATTACATATCATACACTTTGTATCTATTTTCCTTTGTCTGTCTCACCCCACCCCTAAATTTTAACTTAAAAGTCTCCTTTATTCTCATTTCTAAAATATATTTAGTCTAAGGGCACAACTACAGTCAGGTGTACCAAAAGCTAATTACAAATGTAGTGTGTAAAGTAAAGAAATGTTTCAAAAGTAAAGACACAACATTACCTACAGCTCCTGGCAATCCTGGCTTTCCTGGGGATCCTTTTGGTGCTCTCACGCATTCTGCCCCTACAAATAAACATTATCAGTGGAGTTCCACATACTCATCTGCTGTATCTCTCATTGTTTTTGTGACTTACAATAACCATACTATGATTAAATCTAGCAATTATTTCCATTAGTAAAATGATACAAATTGAAAGTTTTATTTAATCATTTTTATATAGCAATGTGCAGCATAGCTCATGCTGACAATGAATTAAGAAAAGTTGTTCATTTTATTCCACTGGAACCTTTGCTGTGCTAATAACAGTGAAGAGATCAGATGTTATTATAACACCTGCCAAATTTTCAAAATGGCAGCTCACTTTTTTCTGGAGTCAATTTAAAATCAAAAAAATTAATTCAGTTGCATGTGAAAACTAGAATACTTGTTCCTTTAAATACCAAATTGCATGATACTTTTTACCTAAACATAGAGTACTTCTCACAAATGGTTTGCTACACTGTACTTGTGAAATCTCTTCGGAATCTAATTTCTGTTATTTGTAATTTCAGATAGTTATTACAAGCCACGTGATAATTGTTTTTTTTTTTAAAATCACAATAAACTCAAGGGAGTAATGAACCAAATAGTTTTTGATCTGCAAAGATGAAACACCATTAATTTAAAAACACATGCTACGACCAAATTACTGATTAGTTGTATAGCGAAAGTGTCATTATTTGTGACCTGAATATTAAGCAGTTTATAGATGGAGCTATCTCCAAGAAATGGCAACATCAAAATTAGTCACGAGGAATCAGTAAGCACACTGTCATGCTGTAGGTGCCCCATAGATCTAAATGTTAAAATGTTTCCAAGAATCTTATTTCTGTACTATACCTGACCAAACCGTCTTGATGCCTTGATCTTCAGTAACTTGGTTACAATCTACCAAGGAAGTATGAGAAAAGAGAAACAAGCAAGATAGGCTCTTAGCATTTTAAACAAAATTTTAAAAATTATAAAACCCAAACTTCTCAGTTCTAACTGCAGATGTCTATTACAGCATCAGCTGATACACTGTGTCTAAATTATTGTGCACTGGATAATTCTCATAAATTAAAGAATGAAAAGGCAGCCACTCATTTTAAAATACTTGGAAACATGGTAAGCCGCATCTAATTCTAACAAAGGAGAGTTCATGTAATGAAGTAAAATATTTGTTTTTGATACACAGTGAGAAATAAGAAATGACAGACCTTCCTCTCCCTTCTCTTTACACACAAAAAGTGCTCGCCTTGCAGTCTAGCAACGGCACCAAATAATCGAGGGGACCTCTGGTTGGGTACCAAGATCCCAGACCAGGAGGGGGTCAGAGAGCTGCAAAGAATCAATATTTATGCCTTGGTGAGGAGCAGAGGGCAGGTTCAAGCTTCTGTCTTATCTTAGGTCAATGAATGGAGTAGGTTTGATTGGGACCGACCCGAGGAAAGACAGCCACAATGCACGGTATGTATAAATAATATGTTCTTTCCCCTCACTCAAAAAAGTTAAGGTTTTACTAGCTAATAGTGCCAAATTTGTAAATTTTATTTAAATATCTGAAAGGAAACTATTTAAGTATTTCTGTTAGATTTCTGACCAAATAACAGAACAAACTCCTTATTCATACATTATCCTATACTGCCTTGTCAGTGAGTAGATTTACATGTTTTGCATATGACTCAGTACTGATCCCGAATGACTTTAACATAAGAGACATGTGATCACACATACCTAATTGGGCAGGAGCACCTGGAGGACCTGGGGGACCTTGAAGCCCTGGATTTCCGTATGTTCCAGTGTCACCTGGAGGGCCACGGTGTCCTTTCAGGCCAGGTAAGCCTGCACCTGGCAGACCAATATCTCCCAGAAAGCCCTTTTCACCTTGTAGTCCTGGATAACCAGGGTCACCTGGTGAACCTCTTACACCATCACCCTATGGGAAAACAGATTAAATATACAGAGATGGGCACTTTGACTTTGCATAAGAATAAACCTCACGCAAACAATTAAACATTTGTTCTTATTATTAGTAATTGGTAGATGGTCAGTTTCCATGTATCATGGCCATTTACAAGGATGACATCAGCAAAAAATCTTTAACATTATAAGGTAACATGTTAACATAGATGTGTGACATTGCACTCCATATGCTTTATGGAAGTATGCTTATGAATATGAAATATGCTTTACGCTAAATACCCCTTGAATGGTGTTGTTAGAAAGCTTGTAATCTACTAAATGTGTTCATCCTATTTGTTTGCATGTATTATTTCTATATCTGGAGTTAGGAGAATAAGATATAAACTTGTATCACTGTTGTAAACATATTAAGTGGAGGCCATAAAGAGTGTTCCAGAAACAATCAGTTGTAAATGGCCTTAGTTACTTGAAAGCCTTCCTCTGTATGTGTGGGCCAGCCCATGGGGAATGGAGACTAGGGGTTTTACAGTGACATGTGACCATGTCACCTCATAATGAAATCCACCTTAAATCTGGTACTTTTCCATTTAAAAGATGGGGTGGGGACCGAGAGAGACAAGAGATTCCTGTCTGGTGCCAAAACTATAAAAGGGGATGGAGCAGGACAAAGGAGGAGGCCAGTCATGAGAAAACCCCTGCTTGACACCTGAGATGTTTGTACCAGAGGAAAGGACAGTATCAGGGGACAGGATTGGGCCCAGACTAGGAAGGAGTCTAGTCTGTGAAAGAAGCTTTTTTGAAACATCTGAGGGTGAGATATTACCTGTATTCAATTTCTTAATGTATTAGGCTTAGACCTGCATGTTTTTGCTGTATTTTGCTTGGTGACTTACTTTTTCTGTCTGTTATTACTTGAAACCACTTAAATCCTACTTTTTATACTTAATAAAATCACTTTTGTTTATTAAAAAACCCAGAAAAACTGATTAATACCTAGAGGAGCAAAGAACTGTGCATTTCTCTCTATCAGTGGTATAGAGGGCAAACAATTTACAAATTTACTCTATATAAACTTTATACAGAGTAAAATGGATTTATTTGGGGTTTGGATCCCATTGGGAGCTGGGTGCGAGAGACAGGTAACCTACTGAACTGTTTTCAGTTAAGTCTGCAGCTTTGGGAGCGTGGCCCAAACCCTGGGTTTGTGTTGCAGAAGATTAGCGTGTCTGGCTCAACAAGACAGGGTTCTGGAAGTCCCAAGCTGGCAGGGAAAATGGGCTCAGAGGTAATTTCAGCACATCAGGTGATAGTCCCAAGGGGGTCTCTGTGACCAAACCCATCCCAAGATGTATAACCAGGGATGGTACCAATGAAACAAACAAACATCCATTGACAGAACATTCCACTAGAAAGGGTTAAGGCCAGTGAATGCACATCATTTGGGCTATGTGAACCAGTCATACACCACCTGTGGCTGCAAAGCTGAATGTGACTTTTGGGGAGTCTGTGGGTTCGATCAGAGAGCTGCTTACTCTGCCGAGAAATGTGTGGCAGGCCAGGTAGCATTGTGTAAGTTGATCAGAGTGTGAGCAACATCGTTTCACATCTCCCCAAGCAATCAAGTAAGGAGAAATGCGAGAGAAAGAAGAAACAGCATGATCCCTTTCTTATAGAAGACAGAACAACTAGGGCAGAAAAGGCAGGATTGTGTAGAAAGTGTCAAATGGAGTTGTAGAGAGGAATCATTAGAATTAGAAATGGGTCAGGTCTGGTGTTTGAACCCAAATTAGATTTAGGCTGGGGCTCATGCTACAACAGTTCTGAAATCTTGAGAGCTTTCATATAATTTTGTTACAAAATGACAGCTATTTCTTAATCTGCTGTTCTAATGACATTTCTGCCATCTTGAGCCAAAATATGAGAATAACGGTTCTTTCAAGATTAGTGTCACAATGAACCAGAAAATAGATCCTTTTCAGATTTAGATTTGACTGATGACAACAATTTTTGGCATTCAGATTTGATGCTCTGGGTCTGGCCCATTTCTAGTTATGATGCCTGAGCCCAGTGCTGTGTCAATATGTGATGACTTAATGTTTTCAGGGTGCATCACCCTAGTGCAAGCATAATATGCACTGTCAGGCAGCTGATCTGCGATTAATTTTTGCCTCTTCATAGCTTCATTTGATGACCATATAGCTCTTAAGAGATATTCAGTGTGAAATAACTTCATGTAAGTTTAAAAGGAGGGAAAACCAATAATAAATCATTGATGGAGCAAACTGACCCGTCTGGGATATAAACTGGTATTAATTTGCTTAAATAAAATAGGAAAAGAATGGAAAATAATTAATATAACATCTAAATCTGATATGTGAATGCATCAGCAACCAGTGAAGATAGGATAATAATTTATGATGTAGGTATGGAGGACAGCTCAGTTATGAGATGCTGAACTAAAGAAGTCTGTAATTAAATATGGTAGGCAAATATTGGATATAGCTCTTACTTACTGGAAGGCCAGGAAGCCCTGGTAAGCCATCTATGCCATCTTTTCCTGGAAACCCATCTTCACCTTTAATGCCAGGTAGTCCAGGATCTCCTGGGTCTCCTTTGATACCTAAAGAAGTGCTCTCAATGTGAAATTACTCCTGCATTGGACAAAAGGCTTACATATAATTTGCAAATTGCAAGGGAAGTAGATTGCTTGTTTTACCTTCTGTTGTAATATATCTAGGGTCTCCCTTCTCCCCTTTTGGCCCAGGAAATCCGACTGCACCAGGAAATCCCTGTGGATACCCATGTTAAATAAAGTTAATCAGAACTTTATTCAGGAAACAAATGGAAAAGTGATAGTTAAAAGTAAACCTGTGTGCCAAGTGACCCTCTGTTGTTCTTCAAAAAGCTCCTCAAAACTTAATTCTTTCACATCACTTTCTATTAATGATTTTCTCTCCAGTGTTCCCATTCTTGTGCTTGATCCTTAATCAGTGTGTTGTCTCTCTACTTTAGATAGTAAACTCCTTGGAACAAAGAACTTGTCCTCATATATCTGTAAGATGCCATGAACTCCTATGGAAGTATATAAAATAATAGTGGTCCAGATTTGTTCCTGCTGGTGCAGGAAGGTGCAATGTACATGTGCCTGGCCTCATAACCCCAG
Source organism: Chelonoidis abingdonii (assembly GCF_003597395.2). Classification (NCBI taxonomy): domain Eukaryota; kingdom Metazoa; phylum Chordata; order Testudines; family Testudinidae; genus Chelonoidis; species Chelonoidis abingdonii. The sequence goes on from NC_133769.1 coordinate 262,406,069, forward strand.
GGAGGCTTCATTGAGAAGGATGGTAGGTAGAAATACCACTATCTACACTGTATGCAGGATTCTGAGGGGTAATGGCAGCTTTACAATTGCCAGGGACTCCAATGGAGGGGCAAAGTCTACTGAGGGAATACACCAAATTACTTATAGTGGGAAATAAGGTAAATTCTGCAACCAATTTCTGGAGTAGGAAAACAAAACTCAGAATTTATTTTTATTTATTTCTGGGGATTTTTGTTCTGCTCAGCATCATACTATGTGAGGGCCTCAACACCTGTGTGATGTAGAGAAGTATTATCTTCCACATTTAACAGGAGAGCAGACTGAGGCATAAGGAGGTTAAATGACTTGCCTTAGGTCACACAGAAAATCTGTGGCAGAACTAAGAATAAAACTCAGATCTCCTGATTCTTGGTCCTTTGTCCTGAATACAAAACCATTGTAGCCTAGGATTAATCTAGGATGCAAAGTGCATCTGTCACAAATAACAGGTTCTTTATTCAGGCAGCTACTTAGAGTTAATTAAGATGATGAAATTGGTGAAGCACACCCAGAAATTTTATCAGCTTTCATTAATACAGACAAATGTAATTGAAATAATAGGAAAAATCATTATACATAAGTATAAGAATGAGAAGTTCAGGAAAACGGTTCCTGCATTGTTCATACTTACTACCTTATGGAAACCATTAGAAACAAAGATAAAAGAAAAAGTAAGTGAAGATCACCCCAAGAGGAAGGATTTGGACCAGGCTTCCTACTCAGTTGCCCCATGTCGTCATCGTGGTGTCCCAGTTAGGATTTGTCTGACAACCTGTTATATGTCTTTTCCCATTCCACTCACATACATCCAGGACCATACCTGATCTAGTCAGCTCTCAGGCCCCTATTCACATTTAGCATTCTGCTAGACCAATTTTAGAGTTCTGAATGTCCACATGCAGTGTTCCAGCTGATTATAATTACATTTCTGACACTTAACCCAACCATTTGCGTCAGTCCCTTTTCCAATAGTTTTGATATATCAATGTGGCTAACTCTTACTACAAAAAGTCCCTAATATGCTATCGTTTGTGGTTTACCTGTTTATCACCAAATGCATTGGTAAACTATCACAAGACATGTACTCCTAAATTATATAACCTCAGTTCAAGCTCGTATCATTCTATAGCTTTCAGCCAAGCATATGATACTTGTGCTATCTTATACCCACTGCCAACTTCTACTAGGCTTCACTCTAAGCTTTTAACACTTAAATTCCATAAGTCCTGTAACCAAGTCTATTTTTAATAAATATATTCAATACTTGCTGTTACAGCTTCAACAAACTTCCATTCTTATTTCTATAAGCATGCTTAGCAGATAGAATCTATTTTACCCTAAACTATTGGGCCTTCGAAGATCAGGTCAGGAATCAACACCGTCCTGGTACCCATCTAAAGCTGAAATTCAATGGTCTGGGCACCAAAGCCCATCCCAAGCAAGTTCATCTAGCATGGTGGCTATGGTGATTTCAGCCCCGGGGACTTAGTTTAAAGGCCAAAAATAAGGCAGGTGTTGGGTCCTGAAGGCTACAGATTCAAACGTTTTCTGCACCAGTAGATGGTCATATCACCTGTTTTTTGTTGTGAACAAACATATTATTGCTGAATAGTCCATGAGCCATGTATGATGGATTTCCCTACCTTTCTTTTACTTTTGTGCCACGGTACACAGAATATGAAGTAAATTGTCCTGTTCCATTTTAATTTTGCTTAGAAGACTCATGCTGCAAATCAATTACTAGTGCATAGTATCCTTCTGCACCCTTAGTTCTGTCTTTTTGTATAGTACTCCTTCAGTATGAAATGAAGCCAAGTTGTTCTTGGCTCCAAAGTACACATGGAAACTATTTCTCTGTTGCTGAATACGTGAAATGTACAGATTCACGTTTCCATAAAGTCTTGTGTAGACCAAATCTATGATATATAGAAGCTGATTTCTCAACTAATATTTACAAGCTGCATTTAAATGTATGGTCAGCAAAGTGATATCTTAGAGCCTGTCTACACAAACACTTAGATCATGGCAAGCTCTCATCTAAATCTACCCCACACTACCCTAGAAGTTCCATAGTGCGCTTAGATCTACCCCACTTTCAAACGGGAATAGGTCAAAGTGCACTATGGAACTTTAGACCATGGCAGCAGGGTCCACATGGATACTTAATGTGTGGAAAGTTAGTGCAGGGTAGATTTAGACCCTAGCTTGCCATTTGTATAGACAAGCCCTTAGATACCAGTGTAGAGATGTGTATTTCAGATGTTCTTTTTTAAAGGCAACGGAAGCCCTTCAATCTAATGTGAGGCCAAATTCTGTCTTCAGTTAAATGGCTGTAAATCTGGAGTAACTGCACTATATTAGTGAAGTGATTTTAGCTTTTCTATTTTTTGCTTTGAAAGATTGTATACAATGTATTTTAGCGTTAGGTGCCTGCCCAAAGTTTTACAGCTAATATTTCTCTTTCTTTCATGCTCAATATCTTCAGTCACTTTGAGTCAAATTCAGTTTTCACTTATATTTATGTTAATCGGGACTAATTCTAATGAATTCAGTGTCATTCAATATAATTGACTAAATATGTCCAATGAATTACAGAGTTACTCCTGACTTTGCTGCAATTGAAAGTAAAGTCTGAACCAAAGTTATTGAAGATCTTCAGTTATAAAAGAGAAATATTACCTGTAAAACTTTGGGCAAACTCCTACAACTGGTTGAAAATATTTTAGTCAAAAATGTGTTTTGAGGGGTGGAAATTTCCTTAAAGAAAATTTTTGAAGAAGACTCAAAAAATCAATTTTGTTATGTTTTGTTTAGGACAACCAATAGCCAAGCCAAATTTTGGTTTTCAGTTGTTGTAAAACAAAAAATAAGTTTTGGTTGGGTTTTAGTTTTCCATCAAAAGCTTGACAAATTCCATTAAAAATTAGATAAAAATGAAAAATTATCATTTTCTTTGAATTTTTTTGTTAAAATAAACTACATTTTTAACCAGCTCTACAAAAAATCCATTGCTAAAACAAGAGTCTCAGTCTCATTGAGGATCCAGTTCACAAAGACCAATTCTGATTTTATGTAGAACACTGTAATCTGGAAGTGGTTATTAAAACAGATATGCAACAGAAGTGTAAAGCGAATTTTAGTGGGAGCAAGATTAAGCTTGTTAGGTATGGTATCAGAACTTCCACAGTGAAGAACAACAAAGCTAGTTTGATGAGAATCACTGGCATAACAGATACAATATATTCCCTTTGAGTGAGCAAAAGAGATCTTGGAGGCATTGTGGATAGTTCTTTGAAAACATCGACTCAATATCCAGTGGCAGGAAAAAAAACTAACAGAACGTTGGGAATCATTAGGAAAAGGATAGATAATAAGACAGAAAATATCATATTGCTTCTATATAAATCCATGGTGCGCCCACATCTTGAATACTGCATGCAGATGTGGTTGCCCCATCTCAAGAAAGATAAGTTGGAATGGAAACGATTCAGAAAAGGGCAAAAAAAATTATTAGGGTTACGGACAGCTTCCGTATGAGGAGAGATTAATGATTGGCACTTTTTAGCTTGGAAAAGAGACGACTAAGAGGGGATATAATAGTGATCTATAACATCATGATTGATGTGAAGAAAGTAAATAAGGAAGTGTTGTTTACTCCTTCTCATAACACAGAACTAGGGGTCACCAAATGAAATGAATAGGCAGCAGTTTTAAAACAAACAAAAGGAAGTATTTCCTCACACAACACACTGTCAAGCTGTGGAACTCTTGCCAGAGGATGTTGTGAAGGCCAAGACTATAACAGGGTTCAAAAAAGAACTAGATAAATTCATGGAGGAGAGGTCCATCAATGGCTATGAGCCAGGATGGGCAGGGATGGTGTCCCTAGCCTCTGTTTGCCAGAATATGGGAATGGGCGATAAGGGATGGATCACTTGACGATTACTGGTTCTGTTCATTCCCTCTGGGGCACCTGGCATTGGCCACAGTTAGAACACAGGATACTCAGTTAGATGCACCTTTGGTCTGACCCAGTATGGCTGTTCTTATGTTATGTTCTTAAACAATTGTTGGTAAGGTAGTTATTTTATCACCAGCACAAAATTATTGATTTGTGGCTTTTAAGAAGACATACTATAGAAAGCCTATAGCTCAGTGGTTTGAGCATTGGCCTACTAAATCCAGGGTTGTGATCTCAATCCTTGAGGGGGCCCTTTGGGGATTGGTCCTGCTTTGAGCAGGGGGTTGGACTAGATGACCTCCTGAGGTCCCTTCCAACCCTGGCATTCTATTTCAAAATCATAAATAAGATCCTCAAAATTCAGCAGCTAAACACATGTATTTTGTTAGAAACAACATTAAAACCCACCCTTACTGGCTTGTCAGCTAGCAGTGGATTTATTAGAGCTGGTTGAAAAAATTTGTTTGAAACATTTTTTGATGAACAATGATGTGATTTGCCAAAAAATCCATTTTCATGAAAAACATTTGGGTTGTCATCAATATTTAAAGCAAAAATATGAATATTGAAGAAAAGTTGCAGTGAAAACAAGCAATTTTTTTTCCTGACAAGCTCTAGTATGTCTCTGAAAAAAATGGATTAAAGAAAGAAATAACTTACTTTTGCACCAGAGAAGCCTGGAAGACCATGCTGACCTTGATCTCCAACATCTCCTTTCCGTCCAGGCTGTCCAGTTGGGCCTGGAAAACCTGGTGGACCGGGTGGACCAGCAGGACCCCGTCTGGCTTCCTCACTTTCAATACATTTACAGTCCCCTGTTTCACCTGCAGAAATGTGGGAGGGAGGAAAACATAGAAGCTCATTGAAAACAAACATTTGGAAGAATTTTTTATGAGAAATTTTAGGCAAGATAATTTTAATACATTGGGGTTCATGGCCCTGTTGAAGTCAATGACAAATTCCAATTTACATTACTGGGACCAGAATTGATCCCTAATGAAGACATAAGTATATAAAAGAAGTGCTTTATGGGGAAAAGAAATAGCCCCATGAGATATTTTTCTTACTGTGTTAGCACTAGGTCAAATTCTGCAGTCCTAGTTCAGATCATGCTGAGGCAAAACTCACACTGAGCACAACGAACGTTTTGGATGAATAAGGACATCCGGATTTGGCCCACTATTTATACTGTCTTACCTTTCAATCCTTTTTGTCCTCGGAACCCTGGGAAACCTCGGCTGCCCGCCTCACCTGGATCCCCCTGGCGTCCCTTCAGTCCAAAAGGATAGCCTATGTGGTTAATGAATTTGAAATACAGCATTAATGTCTTGTATATTTACCCTTCCTGCCCTCCTTCCCATTCTTTATCCTGTTTTGAGCACTACTGCATCTGACTCTTCTCTCTCCCTGCATGTTCCTGTAATCTACCATCCACCCAACTCCTCCCCATCAGCCTTTCTTTCTGATTTTTAATCTTGACTCTCTGTCTTCACAATGTCCCCCCTCCTCTTTGGTGACTTCAGCTTCAATGTTGGTGACTCATCTGCCCCTTAGCCTCTCATCTCCTCACCCTCACCTTCTCATTTGATATGCAGCCCTGGTTCAACTCTCACACTCACCAAAATTGCCATTTACTTGACATGGTCTTTTCCAAGCTCTGCTCACTAACTTCTCTATTGCTCAACCGCCCCGTTCTGACCATCACTGGTCTCTCTCGATACTGTCCGTTTCCCTCCCACCCCACCGTGCCTGGCCACCTGGTTCTTATATGACTTCGAGACTATCTATGTCAATGACTTTTCCTCTGCTCTGTCTTCCATTGATATGATTGATCTTCTCAATTTTTTCCACTCTTTCACTCTCTTTTACCACTCTCTCTCAGTGTCTGCCTTGTTCATCCCCAGCCTAGGCTCACCCCTAACACCCGCTTCTTCTGCTCCTGCTCTTTTGCTGCAGTGTCTCTGGCAGAAATCCTGAGACCAGGTTGACTTCTTCCACTGCACATTTGTTCTTTCCTCCTTCAGTTCTGTCATTTTCCTCGCAAAGCAGCTCTACTTCTCAAACCTAACTGAGTCCTGCACCTGCAGTCCCAGCCATCTTTTCACCACCTTGAACTTCCTCCTCAACCCCATCCCTTCTCCCACCCTCACCTGCCTCTCTACCCTGGGTCTCACAGATTTCTTCAAAGAGCAAATTGACAAAATATGCCATGACCGTCCCCTTCCCCTCACCTTCCCTTCCTCTCCTACCCTCTTTCCTCCTCTCCCTGTCACAGATACAGAAGTTTCTCAACTGCTCACCTCTAACTCCTCCAGTTCCCCCAGAACCACATCCCATCTCCTTATTGCCTTTGCTCCCATTCTTGACTCCTCCCTTCCTCTTCTCCTTAACCTCTCACTCTCCTCTGGCTCTTTTCCCGCACAACACAAGGGTGCTTTAGTCTCTCCCACCTTAACAAAACCCCACCCTAGACCCACTTGCCTCTTCAACTATCACCCAGTTCCCCTCTCCCTTTTGTCTCTATGCTCGTAGAACAGGGTTGGGCAAACTACAGCCCACGAGCTGTTTTAAGCTCGCCAGCGAGCTCCAGCTGGGGCGTGGGGTTGGGGGCCGTACCATGTGGCTCCCGGAAGCCATGGCATGGCCCTGATCTGGCACCTAAGTGCTCCAATGGGAGCAGCCAGGGCGATGCCTATAGATGGGGTAGCATGCAGAACCACCTGGCCACGCCTCCGCGTAGGAGCTGGAGAAGGGACATGCCACTGCTTCCAGGAGCTGCTTAAGGTACGTGCCACTCAGAGCCTGCACCCCTGAGTCTCTCTGCATGCCCCAACCCCCTTTCCCAGCCTTGATCCCACTCCCCAAACCCCTTGATCCCAGCCTGGAGCACCCTCCTGCACCCCAAACCTCTCATCCACAGCCCCACCCCAGAGTCCGCACTCCCAGCCAAAACCTGCACCCCTGCCCCAGCTCTGATCTCTCTCCCGCCCTCCAACCCCCTCGGTCCCAGCCCAGAGCACCCTCTTACACCCCAAACTCCTCCTCCCCAGACCCCGCACCCCCAATCAGAGCCCTCACACCGTTCTGCACCCTGACCTCAATTTTGTGAGCATTCATGGCCTGCCAAAAAGTTTGCTTACCCCTGTCATAGAACATAATTTTACAATTGCTGTCTCGAATTCCTTTCCTCCTATTCCATCCTAGACCCTCTCCAGTTGGGCTTCTGCCTCTTGCACTGCACTGAAACTGCTCTCACCGAAGTCTCTAAAGATCTCTTCTTAGCCAGATACTCTGTTCTCATCATCCTTTATCTGTCAGCTACCTTTGACACCATCAGCCATACTTTTCTTGAAATCTGTCCCTTCCCTCAGGTCTCATGACACAGTCCTCTCCTGGTTCGCTTCCTACCTCTCTAGCTGCTCCTTCAGCGTGTCCTTTGGAGAATCCTCCTTATTCTCCCTCCCCAGAGTTCCCTCCTTTGCCCAGGGACAAGATATAGAAGAGGAGAGGGCCATCTCATGTACAAACACAAATTCAATCATCATCTTTATGCTGATGACTCTCATGTGCCTCTCCTCTCCAGACTGGTCTTTTCCTTTCCAACCTAAAAAGTATCGGCCTGTCTATATGACAGTGACATTGCCACTGGGATGTCCATCTGTCAGCTTAAACTCAGCCTAAACACAGCCCTTGCTTGTATCCATTCAAAACATGATAATTTTGCTAGCTCATTGCTTTGCATTCCCCATCACATCAAATGTAAAACTAACCCTCACACTTGGGGTATGCTCCCTGTAAGCAACCACAAAGCCACCTCATTGTCCTCCTTCAGATTTTTTGCCAGACAGTGGTTATGCAGCTGTTGTAGTGGGGCCCCTGCCTATCATGTTGATCAGTATTGTCTCACTGGTTCCATGTGCAGCCCCATCTGTCTGTATATACCTGTTTTTTCTCATCTTATGCTTAGACTGTAAGCTCTTTGGGGCAGGGATAGCCTTTTTGTTCTGTATTTGTACAGCACCTAGCACAATAGGTTCTGAGGCTCAGACGTGCTACCGCAATTTCCGTTAGTAAATAACTGCAGTATTATTGACATGTATTGGCTATACCACATTTGATATAATATAGTACATCTAAAACATTTCTAAATACTTAAAATTTACAATTCCATGGCATACTAATGACAGCTTATTTACAATGAGTATACTGCATGGGTTTACTCTGTACATTCAGTCAATGCATAAGCCTATGTCCCCAGCTGTGCCAAAGTTTTGCTCAGTTCAGTGGAAAGGTGACTTTAAGCTACCTGGTTCACAATACTTTACACTCTCCCCTACCTCACCTTTGAGATTGCCATGATCTGTTTCAAACCATGATATAACTTGGAGCAGCTTCAACATTGCTCCAGATTTCACTGGCTGGCTGAGAGGACATCACACTCTGGCCCTACCAGCATTCCAGATCCTCCTCCTATTTTGGGGGTGGGGATGCTTTGATGACGTAGCTATTCCATGTTAGGGGAACACTCAGCAGACTACTTAGGGCAGTTTTATAGTACCTATGTGAAATGGTCTACAGTATCACAAGCCAGGATCTAATCCACAATCCTTTCCTCAGTGAAAGTTAAAAAAAATATTTAAAGCTATGTTTTTATGTTCATATCCTAGACTGGACTGCTGGATTATTTTCTTTTAGCCATGGAGAGATATCAAAACATCTAGCAGTATTAACATGGTTATCTTTCAACATGAGTGATCATTAGATACTGCTCATTAAGCAGAGACATAGTGGGGTTGGACAAAACTGAAATCCGCTGTCTTAGACCATTCTTCTCAGGTAGATCGCAAAGAGTTACTTTTCCCTGACGTCTTCACAGGGAGAAATCACAAATTCTTCATGGTCAGTGCATACATAAGACCTCTAGAGGATATGGCGAGACACTACTGTCTTCAACATAGAACCAGCAACTTAGGTGCTAGAACTGGGGGTACAGGTGCAACCCCTGGCTTGAAGTACTAATAACAACCCAAAAACATGGCTTTCCCCTTCAGCACCCCCACTATAAAAAATTGTTCCAGCTCCACTGACCGGCAATATATAAATGATATCCAGAACCCTGACAAAACTGTCCCAGTACCTGAATGACTAGTGCCTGGATGAACAGCTGTAACCCAGGCATGGAAGAAGTGACGTTGATAGAAAAAAGAAAATATCAAGAAGGGAGATGGAGCTAGCAGTTTGCTATTCATCAAAGGAATCAGCTCTGTGACTGTGGCTGAAAGTCCCAGGGCCCTCTATCAGATTCCTTACTGCTCCTAGACAACTAAATAATGATCAGCATCAGCATTTTTTAAAATCTTTTGCTGGCCAGAAGACTGCACCCCTTCTTGTCCAATGCAGATCTAGACCAATGGCTAATGTTTGCCACCTTCATACTTAACTGTGGACACAACTATTTAAAATACATTGGGAACAAAAGGAACCCTAGCAATGGTGGATGCCTGTTGCTCAAAACTTGAGCTATGCAAAATTTCTCTGCTGAAAAATCCAAAAACCATGAGAAAAACCAAAAAAACAACCAACCAGATGTGCGTTCCAGGGTTTGTTAGTAATGTTTGAAAAATCAGGTGAACACATCTTTCTTCCTGTGTTTCTTTGTCCTTCTGGCACCCTCTCTCCTGCCCAGGTGCATACAACCACTTACTCTCCTCCACATTCTGCTCCTCTCACTGAATGCCCATTCCTCTCCCAATCTGACCTATTTATTTGACATGCCAGCCCAGCAGCCTTGTGAGAAAATGATCAAACAACGACATTTCTGATTCCCTAAAATTAAACCTGTTCATTCTCTAAAGACCTTACGGCCTGGCAGCATCTCTAGCCACTTACCTGGAGTTCCTGGAGGACCAGGTGGGCCAGGGAATCCTGGAATTCCTGGTTTACCATCACTACCTGGTGGGCCTGGCTGAGTTGCTGGAAAACCTGGTTCTCCACTAAAACCTTTGGCACCCATTTCTCCACGTAAACCTCTTTTTTCAGAGCCATCTGAAATGGGAACACGTCACCCAAGAAATTGAGAATGATCTCTCAAACATGCTCTCAGATTAAGAGGACAGGCATGCTAGGTTACAGAGGGAGAGTAGGCTAACTACTTCCACCACATAAGGAAATAATGCAGGTATTCTGTATATAGTGATAACACCACTTTTCATCAGAGCAATTCAAAGCATGTTACTAAGGTGGTTAGGTATCATTACACCTGTTTGCAAGTGACTTGCCCAAAGTTGCACCGGAAGTCAGTGGCAGAAACCGGAATGGAATCCAGGTCTCCTGATTACCAGTTCAGTTCCTTATCCACCACACCACACTGCCTCTTTCAATACCCCGTGCTCCATATGTATTCCTGCCTCGTCCCCAAAATAATTCTGACTAAAATTGGAGCACAGCGGATTGTTGTGAGTCAATATTTAGATCATGAAATATCAGAATATTACCATCTGACAATCCAGGAAGACCAGGAAGGCCGGGATCTCCTTGGTCCCCTGGGTCTCCTGCAGGTCCAGGAACACCTGGCAATCCTGGATCACCTGATACACCTGAAACACATCCCCATCCCCAAGAATACAGGTTAGTCTGCTGATCTTCGTGACACACACAAGCAGCACTGCATGTTCTAGATTGCTCAGCCAACTGTAATTCTTGAAAGATAAATTAGAATATTCAGCTACTTCATTTGGTGACACATTCCAGAAAGTGTTTTATTAAAAGCTGCAGTATTCACAGCAGCACAAGATCCAGCCACACACAGATACGTGTAATTTGTCAGGCAGAAGAAAATGGGTTTGCAGAAGAAAATATTTAAAATTAGCATTATTAAAGGTTATATCATAATATCTGAATTGCCCTATAAAGTTAGTATTAACAAAAAGTTATTGTTTTAAAGAAAACACAAAGGTTAAGAAAAATAAATCTGCATTTAAAGTTTCAACAGCTGCATAGCTCTGCTGTGTATCCCAGCCACACTGAGCTCTGGGCTGGACACATCTGCCAGCTGCCATATGAAACATAAGCCTGACAGTGTGAGTTCATAAATCCGCAGATTGTGCTTTTTGGAGGATATAGTGGTTAGGGTTCAATCATGCCCATGTGGGGGCGGTGCGGAGTTTCCCTTCACTAAAAGAGGCAGAATTACTCTCAAACCTCCCTAGTATGAAGTGGCAGCGCACCTGTGATTATACCCATTCACAGGAGGTGCACTAGGTCACATGGAAGAGTCCCTCCTCTTTTGATGGGTGCCTTACACTCTAGAGGACACATGATGGGAAGAGTCCCTTTGCTACCAGGGAGCAGAAGGGCTGCATTTTGGGCCAGTTGTTGCATAGGGGTTGTATTATGCTTTTTGTCTAAGCTCTATGAGGCTGGATGGGACATGGCATGTGTTGCTCCCTCTCCTCCACTCCTTGCCTACCTACTCGTCCACTTCCTAATCTGTGCCATTATCCAAACCCAGAGAGGGGCCTCTGTGGGGCTTGAAGGGGGTGGAGCCTGTCTGTGCCTTCTGGATGGGAGGGCAGGCCTATGCATGGAGGGGATTCTCTGTCCATGGTTCTAGGATTGTTGACCTGAGCTGCTGGAAATATCCCCACAGCTTTTAGGAACAATCACTGTAGCATGCAGCGTAAGCTTAGTGAAAAGCTCACAATTTGAATCAGTGAAATGTCCTCTTATTTAAATGAGTAACTAGATCATTAGATGGAATGGAGTTTTCAGTACTTGGCAGCCCTTTCGGGAAAGTTGTAGCAGACACAGAGCTGACCTCCAAGAACCAAAAGCTTTTGCAATCCAATTTAGCAAAAATAGCATTTTGTATAAGAGGGAATATATGAAATGAAAGCTGATGTTTTTACAGTCAGTCAGTACTATGAAACAAGCATACAAATGAATTTGAATTTTTTAAAACTGAAAAACCACCACGTTTTCATAACGGAAAAATGATCGACCTCAAACTTTAAGCAGAAATTCTCCAAAGTGGCAAGGCCTACACATAAGAAGTTATATATGGAAAGGAGATTTTTTTCCCTCCAGAATATTAGAAGGAGCAATTTATAATAGAAGCTGTGTCAGACAGCTCTGTAACAATACAGAGAATTATGAGTATCTATATACTTATGATTGGGAGCTGATCTACACTAAAATTACAGCTATGTTAGTGAACGAAATAACAACATGGTTGCAACCTAAATAGAGCTGATTGACATTTTCCATTGAAAATATGTTAAAATGGCCTTTCTCTCCCCTTTTTATCCAGTAAGAGAGAAAAGGAAGGGAAAAAATGAAAAAAGTTATTTAGAATTGACTTGTTAAACATTTTCCACCAACAAATTAAAAAAAACCCAAATCATTCCTTTTTGAAACCCATGGAAAAGAAATTATTTCAAAAATGTTGAAATATTTTGCACAAAAAACAATAATTAACCACATTATAATATACTTTGGTTTTGCCTGTGTAGACCAAAACAAACTATGTTACAACCTTGAGGTTTTATGCCACCCTTAGCTCAGTGGTTCCCAAACTTTAACAACCTGTGAACCCCTTTCACTAAATTGCCAAGTTTCATGAACGCCCTCCTAAAAATTAATATTTCCAGAGATTTTATCCTTTACTTGAGTATAAATTATAAAAGCAGCGACTGCGGAAATAGAAAAGTTGTTTTTATGACATGCTTATTATACACTATTTATTATTCATCATTGCAGTATTTTTATTACATTATGAAAATGGCAACACTCTTCCAAGATCTCACTTTCGTAGCTTGTATCAAGGCTCCTATAAAAAGCAACAGAGAGTCCTGTGGCATCTTTAAGACTAACAGATGTATTGGAGCATAAGCTTTCATAGGTGAATACCCACTTTGTCAGACGCATCCGACGAAGTGGGTATTCACCCACGAAAGCTTATGCTCTAATACGTCTGTTAGTCTATAAGGTGCCACAGGACTCTCTGTTGCTTTTTACAGAACCAGACTAACACGGCTACCCCTCTGATACAAGGCTCCGATGTTTCACCAAGGAGTATCAGATGTGAAACAGCATGAAGGTATTTAAGAAGCCAACTCAAAGAATTCCACCTACACAAGCATTCAGGTCTTGAGCAGTCCAGGCAAACAACGCACATTACTGCAAAGCTTAAACTTGTTCTTCATAATCATTTTAAAAACAGTACTAGCTGCCTATTTAATTTTTAAAACAGCAAAAAATATCCACCTTCCTTTCCATTTCTTATAAGGAGTCTTGAAGTTTAAATCTCCTCAGTATGATAGAGATGCCTGCTTTGATCTGCTTAGCTCTTGGAAGCCCAGGGGCTCTGGGCTGCAGGTCCCACGCTGCCCAGGGTCCCTAGAGACAGCTCTGGTCGCCATTAGAGAATTTTTTCGCCGAGAATCCCCTACAACATTTTGCAAATCCTCAGGAGTTCACGATCTCCCGTTTGGGAATCACTGCCTTAGCTGTATGTTCATGACAGAGGTTATACAGTGTTTCATGTTAACCATGTAAACAAGAATGTATACGTATTTGGGAAGGGTATTTTTTTAAAGTAGGGCAGAGAAATGTTTATATGTGCAAAGCCTCTGCAGGACGGAGACTCACTTTTTTGTTAGTTCCAGTTTTGCTGCCAGAAAAATAAGCGAGCACAGTAGAGAGCTGTGTTTCTATCAGCTCCCTATGTCTGTATCTATCTCCTTCTTTGCTGGGTCCAAATATAACAGTGAGACACAGAGGTGATGCGTAACTGCTGATAGTGGGGGACACAATGTAAAGGTTTTGGGGGGCATGTGACCGCCCCACATGTCACCTCTGGATCTAGAACAGAAGTTTTCAAACTGTGGAGCACACCCTGCTACCGGGGCACAAAGGAAGGTTCGGTGGGATGGGGAGTGGCTATGCCAGGCAGCTTGGGGAGAGAGCCCACCTCCACCCCCTGACTCCCCTAAATGGGCCACCCAGCCTGTGAGGTGTTTCAGGGGGTGGAGATGGCGCTCCTTCCTCGAGTCACACTGTGCGGCGCCAGCCTGGCCCTGCTGCTCAGGTAAGTCAGGGTGGAGGTGGCATTTTTTCCCTGAGCCCTGCCGCGGAGATGAGTGAGGGGGGTGGAAGTGGCGGTCCCTCCTCAAGCTCCACTGGCGGCGCTGGCCTGAGCCACCTGGCATCATTGCTTACCTCCCACCCCACAAATGTTCCTTCATATGCCCCGTCCCTCCCCCCAGTTTGAAAACATCTGTGTAGAAAATGTTGAAAATGGAAGGCAGAAATCAGGGAGAGCACATGACTGCATTTCCACACACACATCGCCTCTGGTGAGAAACATGTTCCTTTTAGACATTCCTATCTGCCTGGTTATGTACCAATTAAGTATTGTATATATCACAATGAAACCTATCTACAAACTAAGACACCAACTAATCAAGATTAAGAATTTAACAAGAGGTCACAAAATCTACAGGAAGGAATACACAGCAGGAGGATGTTCATGAATAAAGATCAAAGGACTGTTTTATTATATTAGGTTTTTACATGGTACATCCTAGTATCTTCTCACCTACAAGTAAGCTAATAGTGGGCTTGTTTCATGAACAGATTATCACAGCCTGGCTGTAATATCCTGGAAGGATTTTGGGTGAACTTTTACTGTTATGACATAATAATGTTCTGTTTGTTAAGTTTGGCTCTGGTATGCATGTTATGGCTTTACTTTAGATGTAACCTTTTGTTTCCAATACTTCTGCTTGCTATCATATGAATCTCTATTCTTTGTTAAATAAACATATAACTGCTTTCTCTAAGTGCTGTGAGTTATGGAGAGCTGTGTTGTACAGCGCTTCTGGTAAACTGTAGGGTACTGTTTCTTAGGGAGCAGAAGATCTGCAGTTCTGTGAGCGAATCAGGTGCTGGGTATTCCAGTGAGTTGCGTGGAGGACTTGGAGGTTGGAATGTGCCTATCACTAACCTGCAGAGGGACAGTGGAGCCCACATGAGTGCCGAGGGAAGCCCTTGTGCTACCTGTGGCTGGTGGTGACCCGTAGCTGGTACAGACAAGGCTTCCTCATGCTAAGGACAAGTAGTAGCGAGGTACCCCACAACCCTGGGATCCCTTGGGATGCATCACAGTAGGTAAGCCCTTGATTAAGCTCATTTAGGAGCGTAGACTGCAGGAATCTTTCTGAATGTTTAGTTTAAAGCTCTGGCTGTGATAAAAATAATCTGTTTCTTTTGCCTGGTCTTCAAATACACCCATCAGTTGTATTTTAACAATCTGGAATATTGATTTCACATCAGTCTGTGGCTCACCTCACCTGTCATGTTACCAGTGATTTCTTTTAAATTGTCCATTACTGCATATAAATGTCACAAAAATACTTACTGTAAAGTAAGGCTTTGTCTTCACTAGGGAAAAAAGGAGTGCTAACATGAGTTAGCAAGTTGAGTTAAAGACTAGGCTAGCATCTTTAACCCAGCCTGCTTACTTGTGTGAAAACTACTAACTTCACTTTGAGATAGCTAACTCAAGCTAAGAACACCCCGTTTTTCCTGAGTGAAGACAAGGCCTAAGAGGGATCAGGACTAAGATAACTTTAACTTTACTCTATTAGGGAGTTTGTACACTATTGTTTGAGATTAGTAACATGTATACAGACTAGTTTTACTAAAGGAGCAGAGTTCTCTGCATTTCATGCTTTTGCTGTGGGGGAAGATGGGAAAACAAAGATAATCTATCAGCATTACAAGTATTCTGAGCAATGAAGACATACCTTTTCTTGCAACAGGAAACTGAGTATAAAAAGGTGGTCCTTGAAACCCTCTCTCACCCTGTTCTCCCTGTATAAATAGATAATGAAGCGTCAGATACTTACTCAGAGTGTGTCTACGCCATTTTGCGGTGAGGGACTATTTCAGCATGTGGGTCCGTTGCACAAAGGACCAGATTTTCAAAAATATTTAGGCACCTTAGCAGCAGATAGGCACCTAATAGAATATTCAAACTCCCAATGATCTTTATTTCAATGGGAATTAGGCACTTAACCTGCATAAGAACTTCTGAAAATCCCATTTGGTGTCTCTCTTCATTTCTAGGCACTAAATACCTATAACATCTGGCCTCAAGTTACCAGCAAAAGCCTTGTATTTCTCTTCATTCACACCACCTTTTCACTGGTTCTCCTACTTATCATCTTCATTCATCCAGATTTTCCCACTCATTCGCTTTCTTCATCAGTTGGGGGCAAAGAAAATATTCACCCTCTTTTCCTTCCCTATAATACAGTGTCAGTTAAGCACATTTTGTGAAGTTTTACACCTTTCTCTGAAATATCTGGTTACTGACAGACAGCCAAGCAGCATAGACAACTGCCTAGTCAATTGTGGCAACAGACACTTATATTTTTATTCTAATGAACAGATACAACATAAGCAAAATTATGTCTGGTTTACTAAGTTTGACAAATTAAATTCACTTTTAGTGCAGGAAAGTAAAGAAGTACCTTCATTCCTTTAGGACCACGGCTGCCTGGCATGCCATCAAATCCTTGGAAACCCTGAAATATATATCAAAATTGTTGCCTTTTTCTAAATCAGACAAAGAGTGAAGATATTTTGTTAAAGGATTTTTCAGCAGACCAGCTTGTTGGCATTATTTTAATCTGTTACAGCAGTCATTTTAAAAGCATGAGAATGATGGTTTCCTCTAACATAGTTAAGGTGTGTGAAGCATGCAGCAAAGCTGAGAAGTTTGTCACCCTCGGGATTTACTCTTGGCATTAATAATTTAGTTCTACCTTTCAGTTTTTTCCTGTTATATATTTTGCATATTGGGTCAAATGCTAGCCTTGGTGCAGCCCTGGCACATAGCTTAGTTGGAGGAATACAGAATGGAATACAGGTAATGAAACAGTTCAGCTCTCAGAAGATCTTGAGATGGGAACCTGCATTCTAGATTGAAGGAAAGAGGGGTAAGGAGAAGGCAAATGGCCCATCCTCTCTAGTCCCTGGAGACGGTGTTATGAAGACAATACACATGCACAATGTCTCTTTTACTCTGCAGCACAGTGGGGTTTCCCCCAGATGTCAGTCAGCTAGAGAAACTTGTCTAGAATATACTAATGAGCTACACCCTAGAGATGTCATTATTATAATAAAGTAATAGTTATACTTAGGTTGTGAGCTCTTGAGGGCAGGAATTGTCTCTTTATTATGTGTTTGTATAGTACCAAGCATCCTGGGGCTGGGGCTTCTAGGTGCTACTGCAATACAAAATGCACTATTGTTGCAGATAGCCTAATTAAACTACCAATATTTGTAAGAATGTTTTATCACAAACATCTCTCTATAGAGCAAGGATCAGCAACCTTTGGCAAGTGACCCATCAGGGAAATCCACTGGTGGGTCAGCCCTGTTTGTTTACCTGCAGCGTCCATAGGTTCGGCTGATCGCAGCTCCCACTGGCTGTAGTTCGCCTTTCCAGGCCAATGGGGGCTGTAGGAAGCAGTGTGGGCCAAAGGATGTGCTGGCCACTGCTTCCCACAGCCCCTGTTGGCCTGGAACAGTGAACCGCTGCCAGTGGGAGCTGTGATCAGCTGAACCTGCAGACACTGCAGGTAAACAAACCGTCCCGGCCCACCTGCGGATTTCCCTGACAGGCCACATACCAAAGGTTGCCGATCCCTGCTGTAGAGCATTTTAATTAATTGAATGATTTATTCTTTTAACTGAGACAATGACACCTCCAGTGCTTGCCTACACCAGTCTTCTGGCACATGTCTGAAATGGCTTAAATATGAAGTCTGTGTCAGCAGGGTGCAATATAGCATATTCCAGTAGTGTACATTTCAGCTGTGCATATGAAAATATCAGGCTTACGTCTCCTCTCGCATGCACTGGTTTTACACCAGTGTAATTCCATTGACTTCAATGGAGTTATTCCTGATTTATTTCAGTGTAAGGGAGAGAAAAATCAGGACTATTATATTTTATTTAAAAAATTTTCTAGAACTGAATTCTAGATACACTGTCCATGCGTACTCCAGAAAACAGAAATTCTAAAAAGTTAAAGCATTAAAATAAAATAGTGGCCAGAGCCTCAGCTGCTGTAAGTCAGTGTGGATCCACTGACAGTGAAGCTGTGCAATTTACACTAGCTGTGGATCTGAGCCAACGTGTTTATATACGGCCTCTAAAACTGAAGAGTGTAGTGAACTCCTGAATAGTGTAGATATTTCAATAACTGGCTTCAGAAAACATTTTACACAGTTCTAAAGCTTTGCAATACACCACAGCATTCTCCAAGATACCACAAACTGACTCCTCAGGGATCAAAGATATTATCCACAATGGAAATATATGTCAAACATTGTCAGAAAACTGTTATACAATAGATGTAAAATCTCTTTCACACTAGGTGGAGCTGTAGATCTAAAAAGGAAGCCAGGAGTTTCCTAATTATCCACTGCTTACTTTAAGTACACTGAAAGGACTGAGCTATAGTTCTTTCTTCTCTCAAAGGAGTCAAACATTTACAGTAATTTTAAAAAATGTTTTTGCTGGTGAACAACATACTGGGAAACCTACTCCTTCAGATGTCATGATTTACCAGTTACATCTCATTGAAATAAATGTACCCTTTACTAAAAATTTTGTTGGGACTCAAACTCAAAAAGGGACAAAAGGGGTCAATAAATGATTCTGACATGGGTGCAGATACCAAGCCTACTTAATAAAAGGAAATTATTGCCAGTTTTCTCTCTTCTAGACTAGCCGTTTTGACAGTAGCTTAAGAGCTGTGGATTTCACACAAGGATTGGTATTCCTTACCATAATCAAGAAGCATAGAGAAACCATTTATTCCTGTAGCCATAGACTTATTTGAATATCTCATGGGCATGGTTTCTGACACTGATAGAAGCAGCCATTTTATGCACACAAATAAAAAGCACGAGAGATGCCAGGTATGACAGCATTTTATTTTAGACATTACTGAGTGTTTCTATGGACCCAGAGAATCAGCTAGGATTTTTCTCAGTTCCTTCTCTCTCTCCTTTTCATTTGTGCTCAGAAATTCAAGATGGCCATGGATCACAGACCTCTACAACATCTGATGAAAACTATCTAAAGGACAACACATTTCAGTTTGCTGTAAAAGAAATTACAGAACTCATGTCAGCAATGATGGGAACTGTGAATACAACATTTCCAAAGCTCTCTGAAAACATATTCCTAAATGGCAATACAGGCTTTGATTACCAGACCATTCCCCCCTTCCCCTTACTTTTAAAATAACTAGGATTCCCCAAAAAACAAGGGAGTTACCTGGTCCATAAAGTCAAGTTGATTGCAGTTGGAGAGTCCAGACAATATTTTGATTTTATTTACAAGGTATAACTGAGATCAGAATTTGATAAGTGTATATGGAATACACTTTGATTTTCAGTTAGTGAGTCTAAATATAAAAGTCAAGCACGGATTATTCCAAAGGATTACTTATACTGTGCAAAACTGGCTCTTTATGATGTAATTTGGTAAAATGTTAACTGATTATGTATTTCTTATGTACTGTTGTGCCCACTTAAAGTTCTGATGTCTGTAGCGTAGGGCATGTTATTTGTCTGGCACTTGTTATACATTATATAGTGCTGTGCACACTTATAGCACTGTGTAAATAATAAATTAGAATGAATCGGTTAGAATAAACTCTGTATTGATATTATGCTCTGTCATTTTCCAAGATAAAACATGTATTTTTCCATAATCTGAAGATGTCACTTCTATATGTTAAAAGCAGTGTGCTAGAAACAAAATCTGTTTTTTGTGCTAAATACTCACTTTTTCCCCGGCAGCTCCTGGGATGCCATTGATACCAGGTAATCCCTATGAAAGTACAACATCATTTGCAGAATAAAGTGAAACTCTGACAAATCTTTTAATCTTTGCCACTTCTAAGCTAATGTATGCCATGCATTTGAGCTTTTTAAAAAAACTGACCATAACAATAAGAATTTATAGACTTATTTTCTAATAAGCAGATGCACAGTACAAACAGAACTGGCTAATTTCTTTCTTTCTTAGCAAGACGTTATAAAACCACCATAAGAATGTTATGATCCCTGAGTGTTTTTAGAAATATTTATGTTGCCTATCCTTTCCACCATATTTGTTCATTTCAGAAGCAGTACTATGAGGACAAATGAAATGGAGCAACACCAATTGGGTGCTACAAGATCCTTGCACTCGAACAGGTTTAGGTTTTCTACTGGGGTGTATATGAATAAAAGCAATAAGGTTGACAGTCACAATTCCCTTACCCATTAATCTGGCTTTGTGAGGATAAGAAGGGGATGGAGAAATGGAATCCACCCCAAAAACCAGCAAACAGGTCATAGGATTTCAGCACGGACTTTTATAGTTGCTATAGGCTGCAGCGTTGGCTATAGACCCCAATATGGAGGGGGTCCCGGTCACTTCATATGCATGAGTGTGGAGCCAGTGGCCTCTCTGTCATAAACAGATAACTAAGGGTTAATGTTTCTTTTGCCTGTAAAGGGTTAACAAAGGGAACCAAACACCTGACCAGAGGACCAATCAGGAAACCGGATTTTTGGGTGTGTGTCCTTTGGTCTGTTTGTTTCTGTTCTGTGCTCTCTCGGCTATGAGAGTGATTTCTATCTCCAGGCTTTTCTAATCTTCTGTTTCCAAGTGTAAGTACAAAAGGTAGAAGACAATAGGTTTTTATATTGTTTTTGTGTTTACATGTGTGTAGTTTGCTGGAATGTTTTAAATTGTATATCTTTTTGGATAAGGCTGTTTAT